>NC_057735.1:40138378-40161642 GCF_004010195.1 Chiloscyllium plagiosum | reverse complement strand
ATCTGATAAGATTTGCATCCAACAGCATTTATGGCAGATATAATCCACTGTACCCCTTAAACTTTCTTTAAACTCCCACATCTGACAAGAAGTACGTATCACTGCAAAGGTCATTTTTGCTCCTTCACAATCTACAGACCCAGAAAATAACACCGTCTTATTCCTCTACAAACACTGCCCCAGGTTAAATTAATAGCTATGGCTTATATTTTAAGTTTAATCAAGAGACTTATCTCCAAAAACATATAATCAAGAAAGAACTCACTGTACTCACTACTGCAGCCTTTCTCTTGGACAGACTTAAAACAACAATTAACTTATCTGATTCTGTGTTGTGAACTTCGCCCAGACAGGTTCCTCCAAGATCAGTTGTGAAATTCACTGTTTATTCATTTTCCCAGATGCACTCCGATGTCCAGCGATACATGAATTCAAAAACAGTAAAGGCAGTAACTGTGCAGGTTCTCTCTCTCTCTCTCTCTCTCTCTCCTGCACTGTCCTCACCATGTGCTTCCTTTGTAGATTGGGTTGGGCTATCTGGTCGGCATGGATGGGTTGGATCGAAGGGTCTGTTTCCATGTTGTACATCTCTTTGACTCTATGACTCTATTGAACTACATCTGCCATTTTCAACTCATTGACCCATTTGATCAAAATCAACTTTCATTTCCAAAGAAGGACTCCATATAAAATATTACCATTACCTTCCCTCTTTACAGATTCTGACCAATATGATATTTTCTGCTTTTGTTTCAAATTGCTTCCATTTACAGATTTTAATTATTGAATGGTTTTTACCATTCCTTATCTATTCATTAACTTTTATTTCAATCTCATTAAAATATAATCACTGCTGACAATGTTATTTCCCATAATCAAGTTTTGGCAATGATTTAATAACTGGACAGTAGTTACATTGTAAGTATTCCTCCTACAACGGTCATCGATGATCAACTGCTGTAGATCTCAAATGTTTTAGGGTGATGTGAGAGACAAATTACAGATCCAAAACTGAATTTAGCCACTTATACAATTACCTACAGAGAATCATAGAGCAATTAGCACAGGAGGAGGTGATTTGGATCTTTCTGTCCATGCTTGTTCTATGAAATAATTTTTAAAATTTGTCCCAGTCCCTGATCTTTCCCGAAAACTCTTCAAATTCATTGAGTCCTGTAATGTGGAACCTATGTGTCTGCACCAACCCTTCAAAGAACACCCCACCTTATCCTTGTAACCTTACATTTACCATTATCCCATCTAGCTTTCAAATCCATGGACACTATAGGACAATTTAGCTTGGCCAATCCACCTAACCTGCACATCTTTGGGCCGTGGGAGAAAACCATAGCACCCAACAGAAACCCATGCATACATGGAAGAAAATGCGAACTCCACACAGATAGTCACTCAAGGTTAGAATCAAACCCGGATTCAGGTACTATCCTTAAATTCCTCTGTTTTACGTATTTATCCAATTTCATTTTTGCAAATTACAATTGAATTTGCTACCACAAGGCAGTGCAGTTTGAATCATAAGAACATACTGTATAAAAGGTAACCTCTCCTCATCTAATTTTTTGGATTGTTTGGCTATGTTTACTCCTCTGTTTACTGACTCTCTTCCTTCTCTATTCTCTCAAGAGAATAATCTTCTCTCATCGGTCACCATAACAGAATCCTTTATCATTAGCATCATTCTGGTAAAATGTATTTCATGTAATAGACTCTCTGATTTAAGTAGTCTTTTGCCTTTACTGCACTAATGCCAAGTTCCTGCACTTCCTGAAATCAGGTGAAGGTGGTGTCCTTGGTCCACTTGATATTTAGAACTAGCTAGGACTTGGCCATGTCTGAAATTTAAACTGTGTCAAACTATAGGCAACTGAATCTAGAGAGAAAGCCAAACCTAGGATTTTTACTTTTGGTTGACACAACTTTACAGAGGAGAAAGTGAGGACTGCAGATGCTGGAGATCAGAGCTGAAAATGTGTTGCTGGAAAAGCGCAGCAGGTCAGGCAGCATCCAAGGAGCAGG
Organism: Chiloscyllium plagiosum; assembly: GCF_004010195.1. Taxonomy (NCBI): domain Eukaryota; kingdom Metazoa; phylum Chordata; class Chondrichthyes; order Orectolobiformes; family Hemiscylliidae; genus Chiloscyllium; species Chiloscyllium plagiosum. The sequence goes on along the minus strand of NC_057735.1, from coordinate 40,159,605 downwards.
AGAATCGACCTTTCGGGCATGAACCCTTCTTCAGGAATGAAGAAGGGCTCATGCCCGAAACGTCGATTCTCCTGCTCCTTGGATGCTGCCTGACCTGCTGCGCTTTTCCAGCAACACATTTACAATTTTACAGAGGACAATGAATCCCAGGAGATAGAGGAAGAGACATAAATGATCCTTCAAACATGGACGATAGAAAAAAAAGCAAAATTAAAATGATACAAAAAAAATGGAAAAGCTGGAGAAGCCACCAATTTTATTACTTTTTATTATATAAATAGCAAAATTAAATAAATCATAAAGGTAAAGTCACCATTGTCCTCCCAGACTATAGGGCTGTTTTATCATTAAGGTGAGATGACTGGTCGTGATTTAACCTAAGGGTTACCACATCTCAGGTGAAAGGAGAAGCTGAGGAGAGTCCTTCATGAAATGGTGTAAATATTTCAGGAATAAAGGTAAGGCTGATATCTTCGTGGCTTCATTGTGCTATAACATTGCTATTGTTCCATCACAAACCAAGGAGTTTGGAACATGCCGAGATTTGCTGGCAGTCCAAAGGCTAACCACATTGAGGAGTTTAAGATGACAGTTGTAAACAATTTATGCTTCTTTCTCCTGGCTTATATTACCTGACTCCCTGGAGGAGATTTTTAACCTAGCAACCTCTCACAAGTATTCATTAGTCTCATAGTAATATGTGCATGCATGTTATTACCAGATAAGAAATCTGGTGCACCTATTGTACTCAAAGTGGAATCGCATTACTTATTGTCTTTGTACCCTTTCAGTTACAACAGTGTCTCCATGGGTCTACTTCAATATTAAACTCAAAATTGACATGATGTTAGACGTATCAACTATCTTGGGTTAGTTTGAGCTGTCAAAACTCTGCTGATACTCATTATTCACTTTACTTATGACGGAAGAGCGCAACCAAATCATTCTAAAGAGGTGTTGCCCTAGATCCACTGCCAACACTTATTTTCCACAAAATAATGTGATGCACATTACTGCCCTCTTCAATCCCTATCACATTTGCTTCTACACTGATTTCTACAACAAGAATGTGTTGGTGAACACAAGCTTTTCAAAATAAACTTGTTTTAAAAAGTTGTATTTGAAAAAAATGTCATCCATAATCAATCTTGTTAACCCATTACATTTGAGAGATGGCGATTTAAGAAATCATCGGAAATTTGGCTTTTCTCTTCCTCCAACATGGCTATTTCTTAAGTGGGTAACTTGGGACACACAGGGCATAAAGCCAAAGTACTTGCAACACTGACAGAATTCCCATTCCAAGTAGAAATATTGCTGAGTGCAGAAGTATTAATGTACACTCTCACGATACAATGTTGACCTAATTATCACTCATGTTGACCATTCAGAAAGGTTGGGATTTTAAAATTTGTTTTTATTTGCAAAATATCAATGTATTCCATAGGAAAATATAGTACATACAGATCCATAATTATAATGTTTAGAGACTTAAAATTTCTTACAAAATCCATTCAATCTATTTAGGGCATTTCACCCTTGTGTCTTCGTAACTCATATGTACAGTCACATTCCCGTGGAAATTGCACCAGTCCAGCTGAATAAGTTTCCAACATTTCAAATGGCCGTGAAGGAACATCAATAGACATTTATACTCAGACTTAGAGATTGATAGCCTTATTGCAAACACACCTCCATGCATAAGCAAGAAAACAAGTCCTGCAATGCAGCCACATTGTCCATATGTACACACCATTGAAGTATTGAACAAAGAGATTGCTTCTTGGAGCGGTTCATATTCACCCACTGCATCTGAAATATTTGCTGTACACTCAGTGAGTTTCAATCAAATAGCTTGTAGCATTATCCATAACAGTATAAATTGGTTTAATAACCTACTTTGGCCCAAATATAGGCTTACTATTTCAAGTGCCACCTTTATGACACACACTTCTGGCCTTGAAAGGCTGGAGTCTGATAAAATGTATAGAATTAAAAATGAAAAAAATGCTTCCACCTCCTCAAAAATTCATTACTTAATGCCCATGGAGCACATCTCCAAAATGGAGCAAGTTAGAAGTCCATTGCAGGCTTGATCATCTCACTCCAACTGATGGAATTTGTTTGCCAGCAAACATCTGTACTTTTAGCAAATGTATTTTAATATTAGAAGAAAGAAAATCTGATCATGCATCTCCAATTCTCCAACCACTCGAATTCTTTCCAAATTTGTAGACCAGCCTCCTCCCATCCACTCGCTCCAGGATTTCGCGTTTGTAATAGTACCTGTAAGAGAATGGGAACAAGTTGAGTGAATTACATTCCTGCATTTCTATTCATGGCTATTAAGGAAGTTGCTCAGCAACAGAGTGTTTGACTAGCCCTTAAATCTTCTGTCAAACCAAAATGGATAATAATTAAATTGTATACCATATAATTACCATCAAAGTGAATGCTCTCTTGTCACGGATCTATACGGATTGGATTCCATTGCAAAATCTCACTCCTCAAAATCATTCATCAACCAAGATGGCAGATAGTGATTGCACTGGTGCAAGCAGTAGGAGAGATGTCACAGTCCCTCCAAGTAGCATAATGCAGGTATTGGATACATATTCACCATTTTGTCAAGGCTACTGAGGAAAAGACTAAACCTCTATTTGATAACACTGCAAGAGTGCCTTCTTCATATGAAGTAAAGTGTTTCAAGGTGACAACTATGCTTGAGATAAACTAAGGTTATGGAATAGGAAGCTAAGGCTATGCAATAGGTCCCAGTGACACCAAGTTCAAAGCTAAACTGGGAAGATGTGCTTACCTCATGGCTCTGCTGAGCTTTTCATAGGTCATGCTGCTGTTCTTTTTCTTTTCACCCCAAAGTTGTGCGACAGCCTCAGACTTTAGAAACTTAAAGATTCCTTCTGACCGGTCTTCCCATTTCAAAAGGCCATTGTTGATCTCTGGATGAAGGAGGATATCCCTAATGAACTCCCAGAGGTGAGTGCCACGTGGGGCTGTAAAACACAATACAGAGAGTTGAAGGTTGAAAGCAGTTAAATATACAGGCACAACAAATCCACAACAACTCCTGAAATGAGGGTTTTAAGAATAAAGATTGAATATCTAACAGTCTGATCTAGTCACCAATGGACAAAAACAAAATGCAAGTAATTTCATCAAAATAAAACTCCATCGTCACATAAAATCTTATTACAGCACCTCCAATTTGGAATACTTTAGTACAGAGTCTCAAAGTCAGACTGAAGGTCATTGACCTCAAACAACAATATTTTTCTCTTCACAGATAATGTTGGAAATACTAAGTAAATCTTACAGTGTCTGGATTTATCTCATCCAGAAGTGTTTTGCTTTTGAACAGGATTCAAGTCCTATCAGCTTAACCAAAATAACAAATTTTCTGCTCCAAAAACTAAAACGTCACTATTTGCACTGAATTATTTTGAAGGACATTGGTTGCAATTAGACATATGCCCTTCTGCATTGGCTGTTTCACGCAAACAGAATAACCAGTTCATCTAGTTTATGGGTGACAATGAAGTAAGACAATGATCGGAACAAATGTGATGCAAATCAGAAAAAAACAAACAGAAGGGACAGTGTCTGTGTGGTTAATAATTAAGGTACAGCTTTGATAGAGGTAAACAGCTGCTTAGGTTGGAGTCCAACAGGTTGAAATAAATCAATATTCAGGAAACTACATTTCTCTCATTTGAAGAGAAACTGATGGAAGATCCCATTTTAAAATGGTTGCCTTTTGAATGAGGATATTTAATATGTTTCTATTTCAGAGATTGGCTTGAGTACAAAGTAATCATTTGGCTGTGACATTGTCAGTCAGTGCACTCATTCTCCCAACCTTTCTCCATAGTTTTGAAAAATTTACTCTCTTAAAGACAGACAATCATCTACATTTAAAAAGACATTTGGATAAGTACATGAATAGGAAAGGTTTGGAGGGTTATGGGCCAAGAGCAGGCAAAACTGGTTTAGCTTGGGATCAGTTTTGCCATGGACTAGTTGGACCGAAGGGTCTATTTCTGTGTTGTATGACTCTATGACCTCTCTTTCAAAGGCCTCACATTTGATTAAATAGATTTTTGAGTTTAGAATCGCTTACAGTGTTTGTTTTTCTTGGTTTCTACAAAGTTCTTTTCTTCTCTGCCAAATTTTCTTGGTCTTCCTCTGCCTCGTTTCGGAGGATTGGAATCACCGTTTAAAATTTTAGGAAATCCTTCTGAAGTAATAAAAGTGAAAAGAATAAGAAAAATCAGCTCTGGATTATCTTCTGGTCAAACTGAAATACATGTTAGAATTGCTTGGATAGTGGCTTTACAAGTAGTAGTGAAAGGATCATTTCATATTAATTATCAAAATAATTAAATAGTTCTCAATCTCGAGCAAATGATGCATTAATAAGAAAAATAAAGATTCTGTCAAGGATATTGGCCAACTACTCAAACACTTAAGCAGTATAACATTTTTGTCAGGACTATTTAAGCAATGAATGTGACATAAATTTACATTAATAAACATTTATTGGGGCAGTGGGTTAGTACAGAGTCTTCTAGGATCTGGATTCAGGGCTAACTTAGAATAGCTGATGAAAGTTGGCTTCATATTAGTAGAGCTTCATATCAGCAAAACTAAACACCAACTCATTGATGAACATAGTCACAATCCTTTGGCTGTCACTAACCTGAGAGGATACCTTACAGTAATTGTAACAAAAATGATAGTTTTGAAAGAGCAAATACCCTGCAAGTCACAGAGGGTGGGTATTTAAACAGACTATTGTCAGACCATTCCTACTATGGCTGACGGCCTACATCAGAAAGAAAAGCAGTTTGAATAGTCAATTGAACAAAGTATATATTGTTTTCAAATCCCTCAACTCTACCCCTCTACCCAAAGATCATAAAGTGAACTGTAAATGCAAAAATAGCTGTATTCACTTATTGTCCTGAAAGCAAACAGCAGAAATGTTTACCATTTTGAGTTGCGTATTGAGTATGTGTTATGGAGGGATCAAAATCTGATTCACTTCCACCGGAGTCTGGAGAGTTAGGAGCTTGGGATCCTGCAAAACACCAACAACATAACACATTAGTGTTAAACTGTGCAACATTTATTAGCTAAGAGATAAAAAAGCTTTTAAAGTGAAGTGTGATGAACTATTTTCAATTAAATGATTTGAAATCTCCAAAGATCCAATTCTGTTTTGTAACATTACAACCACTGAAGAAAGGCATTGTGGAAATGACTGAGCTTTTAAACTCTTCCTAAAAATCACTCTTCCTACCCCCAAATACAGCAACAATTCAACTGAGCACCCCATTCAGTTGCCTGAGAGAGAAGGTGGAAGCTGGTAAACAGATTAACATGTGGGGTATGGAAGTGTTCCATTGCAAGCACATAATGATCTCCTAACAATTTTTAGATTAACTGCAGATACCATCTTGGTTAATCAAACACCAGGACTGATAATGGTCACAATAAACAAACAATCCAGACTGGGAGATGAATTCTGGTCATGTAGTGCAATGCGTGAACTCAAGGCTAGCACTAGGATTTAGTGCTCCATGCACCAAGAGTAGAGACTGGAAATCTTCAGAGTCAGGTGACCCTCTACCCGGACCGGTGAGATAATCCAAATTCAGCCACTTTAAAGCTGACTGGTGTCAAATGGAATCAAGTTACCGAAGACCCACCCCACTAGAAGCTGCTGGCTAGATCATGGCTGGGGCCTAGACATCCAGGATTTAGGGTGTGAAGTGGCAAAAAGCCTCCTTTCTTTCAGATCTCCCAAGTAAAAAGAAGAGGGTGACTTTCAGAAACCACCCATTTGCCACTCCATTCCTGCCCTTGATTGGGAGAAATGGAGACCTCCACTCTCCAGACCAAAAGACAAGTTGCCTAGGTTTCCCAGTTGGGAAGCAACCACTTCTCTTGTGATAAGGCAGCAGGTATATCAGGTCAAGGTGAGTTGAGGCCCTCAAATATATGCTAATTCATAGGGACTCAAACTGTAGGCACACTGAAGAGATCAAAGGTTATCCATGGACTTTCGCATTCAGCAGTTAATTGCTTAAGTGATCAGAAAGTTCCCTGGGAGAATTTTCCTAGTTATTCACTCTTCTTGCCAACTTCCCCCCATTTCCACTGAGGGGATAGGTGTGCCTTTTCAAAAAAAAAGCAATTAAACAAGTCAAAGTTAACTGCTATATTGATTCAGGAGAAAGTGGGGACTGCAGATGCTGGAGATCAGAGTCGAAAAGTGTGGAACTGGAAAAGCACAGCAGGAAATGTTGATTCTCCTCCTCCTCGGATGCTGCCTGACCGACTGTGCTATTCGAGTGCCACACTTTTCAGCTCCTATATTGATTCATACAGGTAAACATACTCAATTCATTTAAAAAGAAATTTAGTATATGACGCAATGGCTTTTGGCAGTTTATTGTAAATTAAAGAACTTCAGTAAAATTGGTGGCTTTTTAACTAACTGGTGAGATTGTTGTACTCCAAAATGCTTTCAAAGAATGTACAGATTTTAATTTTAATATTGAGTTATCAGTCATTTGCCCATCGATCAACCATGAGCACCTTAGTGTTTATAGGAGGCTCAGATTACCATATACTTGTGTTGGAACTCTGTCACAGAATACTCACCTGGATTGGAGTCATCAACACTGTATGGAGAGGTGGGTGCAGATTCATAGCCAGGGTCACTGGGTGGGAAACCAGGCAAGGTTTTCCAATGGTCTGGTGACTCTAATTCATTCCAGGCTAAGAGCAAAAATACAAAGAGTTGCTTACACAAACAGCAGAGTAAAAGTCACCTATCCAAAAAAGTAAAATATAGTCATCACCTCAAGATTAAGAAGCGAGTGTGGAAATTCCCCGACAGTCATTCAGCCAAGGACACAGCAGTTGGCAGATAAGAGAGGGGTCAAATATCATTTGCTCTCATCTCAAATGGTGGTTAATTTAATTTTTATTGCCAGAGATAAGCAAATCTCTAGCAAAGGTGCCACTCATTCCTAAATCTGTCTCCTGCTGGCAATCCAATGCAAATGAATTTGACTTGGTCAATGTATATTGAAGTCAGCAATTCTGTGACTGTGCTTCCTAGCACACTTTTTATGAGAAACTGGCAGGATTTAAGCTTCAAATCTGCACCCTCGAAACCTCCCAAACTTCACTGAGCTTTTAAAACTCAAGATTTGCTACACTTGCCCATGGTATGTAGATTTCGCTTCTGCTCACTAATGTTAGCAAAAGAGAAAAAAAGCCAGTGTGTCCAATGGGCTCCCAGGCTTATACACATTATTTTGTTTGTGTAATAGTTAGGAACTATAAGCTCCATCTCTTACTCAGCTCACATTTCCTCCCGCACCATGAACCTTTGTTCTACAAGAACCTCACATTATGTTCCTTTCTTTAAGTGACCAAGGGGCTTGGTCTCTCCTGTATACAAAAAGCTGGCACCAAACCATGAAGTCCCAGGATAAAATGTTCCCATTTACATTAGCTCAGAGCTCAAGTGCAGCCAGTAATACTCATGCAACACTGAACTGAAGACAATGGAGGCTGGGAATTCAGTTGGGAGAATCCTTTAAAAACAAAGGCTTTAAAATTAACTTACAAATTGCAGGGTCCAGAAACTTGTAGTCGCTACTGTCTTCTGGCAGGATGCTGGGCAAAAGGATGTCATTGAAGTCATCAGGCAGCATTAAATCAAAACCTGGCACCAACAGAAAAGGAAAGTTAATCTATATTTTAATCTTGGAAACTGTACATCAAAAATAAGTTGCAAGACTGTTAGGTCAGAAGAACAGACACCTTAAAAAAAACCTTACCACAGCTATTTAGTTCATAAATTTTAAATAAAATTTCAATAACCAAAATGTTCATGCGAGTTGGTAATTAACTTTTGAAGTCGCTCACTAAAGCCACTCCTTTTTGTTTCCAGTTTATTTACAAGGCAATACAGTCATTGAGCACTAGCGCCACAGTCATTCTAGATCAAAAATAATCAACTGCGGGCTCCCCATATCTCTCAGATGGCAAGCTCACACTAGTCACTGAGTGAAGTCTACCAGTTGCTTCTTAGTTATGACTGTCCTCCCCTCGCCCAGTCCCGTTCAGTGTTTACACTGGGCATTTCCCCACAAGGTCAGAGACTATGCCCACGGATAAACAGACACTTTCCCTCGCAGATGGTCATCATACAATTGTTGCTTTACTTACTGTTTTTGCTTAAATCTTGATGGCTTTTGTACAGTTCTTCGCCCAGTGGACCAAAGATAGCTACCAACTGGCTCTTGGATAGTATCCGAAGAGTGCTTCCATCCATATCACAGAAGGACAGGTCGATATTATTGGCATCATACTTGTGCTTCTCAACATGGTAACTGATCCACTCCAAGACATGCTGCTTGCTCCACAACAGAGGATCCAGTTGAAACCAAGAGGTGGAATCTAGATATTAATTTTTAAAAATTAAAAAAAAAGAATACCCAGTGGCTAACCCACAGCTCAACAGGTGTGTAGCCTTGGAAAACCTTTCTCCAGAGTCAAGCTGGGAGTAACTAGCAAACATCGCTCATACTTACATCAACATCCCATTCTAAACAAACATGTACTTTGAACATTTTATTTCCTGAAAGCCAACATCTGGTCAATGATGGCTTTCCACGAAGCCGTGGGCAGGTCATTTTCGGTTGGGTGCTATGTCACAAACTTGCAAATCGGCAGGAAAATTTGAAAAAAAAAGCCTGAAATTGCTGGAGAAATTCAGCAGATCTAGGGCATCTTGGTCGAGAGAGAGGAAGCAAGAGTCTTCTTTTCGAGTCGGGTGAGCCTATGACTCTTGATCTTCTTTCTCGAGACACTGCCGGACATGCTGAGGTTCACCAGCAAGCTCTGCTTTTGTTTCAGATCCCCAGCAAAAGCGGCTCTTTGTTGATTTCACAGAAACTAATACCGCCCGAGGTAACTCCGGTGGGTGGCGCGCAATTACTATCAAAATCGTCCCAGTTTTGAAATTAGCGATCGGTTTTAGTTAAATCTTGGAAACAGCTGAACAAACAAATCGCAGAAAGTGAGGGGGATTATCCTGAGCACTCGGGAACCGTTGGTCTGATTTATCTCACGCTGTATACCAAGACATATATACATATATTTTAAAAAAGACAGTAATTTATCTAAAATATAATATTTCAAGCTGTATTTCTTTCACTCAGTTGCCTCTCTCTCTCTCTTACCGAGCAGGTCTGTTGGTAACATTGGGCTGGGAAACTGTTCCTTAACTCCCGTGGAGAGAAGCTGATTCTCTTCTGTTTGATACATGGAGCGCATCACATCCGTCAGAATATTCCCAATCCCATAGGTTGAAGCCATCATAACTCCTGAAGACAGGGAAGGTGTATTAAAATCCGGACCATGTGTAGACCTCAAACATCACTCAGAGAGAAAGCGAGAGAGAAAACTTAACGCATGCTGAAATTGAGTGAATTTTAATCGGTTTCATAGCCGCAGCCTGCTTTTGCACTCCCCCTGCACGGTCATACCTACCTTGAAGATCCGCTCAAAAGCAGGAGTTGTAATCCGCACCTTCAGAAGAGCTGGGGGTGTTTGTTTTATATGTCTGCGCCCTGATTGATTGAAGATTCTCACATCCACACCTACACCTGCCGTTTACCCGAACTGCTACCTGGTTGCCACTTTATATAGAAATCGCTTGGAATTTCTTCAGGCAGAAACTCCACCTTCAGGGGAATTCCTACCTGAGCCAGGGCCACGGTCACCGAGGACAGATTTGCATAAAGAAGGTGAGGAGGGAGATGGAGAAAACGCATTACATTATACACCTGGAAGTTGGCCAACTCGCCAAGCTACTGCCGGGAAACCAGATCCCTCCCATTAATCATTGCCAGCAAACTCTAACCCACAGGTTTTGTAATGATTTCAGATAATGTGCCAAATATTAAGGCTTTATCGCGGGGAAAGTTGCAGGGTTGCGATTAAAGCGCGAGTCGGGTTTGTTTTCCAATTCTTTCGAACTGGAAGCTTGCAAAATGGTAAACACTGCAGAGCCGTGAGGGCAAGTTCAGTGTGGGAGTCGCCCCGCTCCCACTAGTACAGCTTCTTGGCTCCGGTGTGTGTGCGTGTGTGTGTGTGGAGACTCTGACTCAGCGCACACGTTTTTTTTTATTTTGCAACGGAGCCAAGTTGAGGTTACACCTGCTGCAGTACCGGCGAACAGGTGGATGCTGCTACAAGTTGTTTTCTGCTGCCCCCGTCTGATCTCTGTGGAAGAAGCGCCTCTGTGCTGACTGCTGGTGCTGTTCGATTTGAGGCAAGAGTTGGCTGATGCTCTGCATAATCATGAAATCATTGATCTGTACCTCACCCTCATTTAGCCGCCTTGCTTTGTAAAGAAAACCCCTGTATTGAAGACCTCACCTGCACCTACAGATTTTGTACCTACACCTAAGAGAATTTCAGAGTTCCACTATCATTCATGTGAAAACCCATTTCCTAATTTCACTCCTAAATGGCCTGGCTGTAGTTTTAAGATTGTTCTTGAGTCCTTATCTGAGAAAATATTTTCTTCAAATCTATCCAATCAAACACTCGATACACCACAATCAGACTGTCCCTCAATCCTGGGACCTGGTAAGATGGTGGAATTTGAATTCAGTAAGTATCTAGAATTAAGAGTCTGATGATGACCCTGAATCAATTGGTGATTATTGGAAAAACCCATCTGGTTCACTAATGTCCTTTAGGGAAGGAAACTTCCATCCTTACCTGGTCTGGTCTATATGTGGCTCCAGACCCACAGTAACATGGCTGATTTTTAAACTACCCTCCGGGCAATTAGGGATCGGCAATAAATGCTACCTAGCCTGTGACACCCTTGTCCTGTGAAGGAATAAATCTATACTTAGTTATGCTAAATAAGCAATAAATATTGCCTAGGATATTCCTAGAACTTCTCAGATCATCTTTAAAATAGTAGAATAGGATTTTTCACAGACACCTGAAAGGGCAATGTGGCTGCAGATTAACAGCTCAGATAAAGGACATCCCTTCTCACTCTGCTCACTCCCTCCCCTACACTAAAGTGTTAGTACAGATTATGTTCTCCAGTATCTGGAGTGGGGCACTACCACTGAGCTACACTGGCACCTAGAAACATAGAGCATTTTGAGAAGTGTCATTTGACACGACAACTATTACCAACTGGAAAAACAATTAAGGTGGAACTTCCTGAACTTTTGACCTGTTTGCTCAGCAGGGACGGCTATTTGCTTGCTCACATGTACAGGTCAACGTAAACAATCAATCCTCTCAATTATTATCAACTTACCTTGAAACTTAAAAATAGAAACATTTACATTTCAGCCCAAGGTTGTCCATGAAGCTGTTTCATTATGAGTTATGTTGACTAAGTATTTAAAAGAAGCAAGCAAGATAATTATGCTACAATATGCAACAAGGCTTTGATATCTGTGTTGTTCCGTGGTTTCTGTGTAACTCTTCCAGATGGAATGATAACAAAAAGCACAAAAAAACCCTACAAATACACATGTCAGGCTGGTCATTAAGAAGAAAAATAGTTGATGTTTAGATTAGGTGTCAGTTGTTAGGTTAGAAGAGCATATGCCTCTGAATCAGAAGGTTAAGTTAGGCCATTCCAGAGACATAGAACATAGAACATAGAACATAGAAGAATACAGCGCAGTACAGGCCCTTCAGCCCTCGATGTTGCGCCGATCCAAGCCCACCTAACCTACACTAACCCACTATCCTCCATATGCCTATCCAATGCCCGCTTAAATGCCCATAATGAGGGAGAGTCCACCACTGCTACTGGCAGGGCATTCCATGAACTCACGACTCGCTGAGTAAAGAACCTACCCCTAACATCTGTCCTATACCTACCCCCCCTTAATTTAAAGCTATAAATTAACAGCTGAAGCTGTTGTGCTGTGCAAACTTGGTGCTGTGCCATCAGAGAAGCTATCTTTCAGATGAGACTCTAAGCCAATCCACACCTTCCTTCTCAGGTGGATGTAAAAAATCCTGTTGCACAATTTTGAAGCGCAGGATGGAAGTTCAACCTGGCTATGTTTACTTGTACTGCAACACTAGGGGGGGCACCTCTGGAACATGTGCAGTTCTTCATAGAATCCCTTCAGAGTAGAAAGAGGCTCAACAAGTCCACACTGAACCTCCAAAGAGTGACCGACTCCGACCCATTCCCCTACGTTATCACTCTGCATTTACCCCTGACTAATGCACCTAACCTACACATTCCTGAACACTATGGGCAATTTAGCATGGCCAATCCAACTAACCTGCACATCTTTTGATTGTGAGAGGAAACTGGAGCACCCAGAGGAAACCCATGCAGACACAGTGGGAATGTGCAAACTCCACACAGAAGTTCCCAAAGCTGGAATCAAACCTGAGTCCTTGGCACTGTGAGACAGCAGTGCTAACCACTGAGCCACCATGCCACCCACAGTGTGGTTGGAATGGGTTGTATGTTTTGCCAGTACTTTTATGATAGAGTGAGTGCAAGCGTTCAGTTCCTTTATGTTGTAACAGGAACAGTTCTGAGGCAGGTATACTTACTTCTGTCTGAGTATTGTGTCTCAAAGGATTTTACCTCTAAGGTACTTTCCTTGATAAGTATATCATCAGACTGTTTTAAACAACAATAAAAGAAAGCAAAACAAGCAGACTGAACATAATTTTCTCCAACCACATTTATCTGTTGGCCGGCTTCCCTCTCATTTGTACTCATACTTGTTATCTACTCATACCTCACTAAACAACTATTAACTATGGCATGGTGAACTTTGGTAAGCAGACAACGATAAAAATCAATAAAACATTTATTTCTTGCATTAAAGCCAACCATTTAGCAGTGCTGTGATCTTTAAAGAAAGGACTCATTTGAAATTACAAGCTTATCAAAATATTTTTCTTTATAAATGAATGAAGAACTAAAATAATCACTGCCATCATGACTTATACATCATAAAGATTTTGTACTTGCCAGTCAACAAAGGTTGAAGACAGCGCCCCTGTAAAATATACTTCAAAGTATTGTAAAGAATGAAGGAATCTTGCTTATATTTTAATAGAGCTTGCATCATGTCATTTACGTACTACAGATTTGTTAAATAAATATCATTCACAAACATTGAACTGTGAGTTTTTCTTCATGAGATGTGAATGCATTGTTGTTGCAACTCAAATGCCCGAAATTCTGAAAATCGTGATTCATTAAAAAGGCGAAATAATATTTACATTGTTTGAAATAAAAACAGAAAGTGCTCTTAGTTATCATTTGCAAAGAGACAAGATGAGTTTTGATGATCTAGGTGTGACCAACTTATCAGATCTGTCTTGTTTGTTTTTAAAACAACAAATAGATGGACACAGTGCCCTTTCGAAGCATTAGTGTTCACATGACTCTGGTCGCTGTTAACATACAATTCCAGCACATCCAGAGCCTGGTAACATACAAAACTAAACTACATCCAAGTGAGAATTGGGGAAAATGCAAATTTTCTCCAATAACCCTATAGAAACTGAGATTGTTCTCCTTAAAGCAAAGAACATTGTAAGTTTAATAGGTGTTCAAAATCATGAAGGTTTTAGATGGAGTTGGTAAATAGTGTTTGTTTCCATTGGGAGGGGTGTTTGTAACCAGTTTTCACAGAATTAAGATAATTGGCAAAATGAGGAGAAATTATTTTTACACACATCAGTTGTAGTGATCTGGAATGCAATGTCTGAAAAGGTGTTTGAAGGAGATTTAATAGTATTTTTGTAAAGGGAATTGCACTTGCAGAGTCTTAGAGGTATTATGGCACAGGAAAGGCCATTCAGTCCATTTAGCTCATGCTGAGTACGCGTAGAGCAATCCAGTCAGCTCCATTCCACCTTTCTATCCCTGTAGCTCTGCAAACTAACTTTCCACAAGTGTGACTTAATATATTTTTTAAATCATTGCTTATCTCTGCTTCAACTACTCTCATGGGCAACAGATTCTAGGTTGTTACCACTCATTATGTTAAGGGGTCCTCCTTGACATCCCCTTCCCAAACCTTAAATGAGTCTCCTAACTCTGGTACGATCAGCTCATGGCAACAGTGTTTCCTTATCTAAATCATCATGTACACTTATATCGAATCTTCCCTCAATCTCCTTTTCACCAAGGAAAACAATCCAATCTGACCTTGGAGCTAAAAGCTTTCATCCAAGGGACTGTTCAAGTAAATCTCCTCTGCAACCTCTAAACAGCCCTCACTTCCTTCATACAGCCAAGAAACTAGCACTTGATGCAATTCTGTCACCAAAGGCCTTGTTACAAAAACGTTGAAACGTAAACTTTGTAGAGCTAAGGGGGAAAGAAAAGGGGAGTGAGATTAATTGGACAGCTCAGGGGCCAGCACAGGTACAAAGGGACCAAATGGCCTTGTTCAGTACTAGACAATTCTATAGACTATGAGAACCAAAAGAACTGCAGATGCTGGAAATCAGCAAAAAAATCAGAAATTGCGGGAAAAGCTCAGCAAGCCTGGCAGCAACTGTGGAGAGAAATCAGAGTTAATATTTTGGGTCTGAGGAAGGGTCACTGATCCAGAAAAATTAAATGATTTCTCTCCACAGATGCTGCCAGACCTACTGATTTTTTCCAGCAATTTCTGTTTTTGTTGCTCCAGGAGAGATTCTGTCAGTTGGAACATGCTTGAACATTCACCACCCGCAGGACCTTGTGTATGGTGTGCAAGAAATACAAAAACACAAGACGAATTAGCTTTATTGTCATGTACTCACATGAGTACAGTGGAAAGTTCACAAGTTGCCACTTACAGTGCCATCTTAAGTACCAAGGTGCCTAATTACAGATTGTTAAGTACAAATTCTTGGGGGGAAAGATTTTAGAAAAAAAAGTCCAGTAATAAATTAGAAAATTAAAGAAGTAAGAGTTCAGAATAGCAGTCTTTTCAATCCAGACGTTCACCTCGAGGCTGGGAGTTTGGAGTCAAGTCCATATTGAGGCCAGACGTCTGAGTCCATGCTGAGGCTGGAAGTCAGGAGTAGAGCCCATGCTGGCGCTGGGAGCTTGAGTCTATACTGCGGCCAAGTGTTGTGGTGGGGGATTTGTTCCATTAGTGCCCAACTAATGCACAAGGTTGTAGGGATCATTTTGCAGCATTAGTTTAATCACAGAGAAAGCTTTCTGTCTGTTTACTTCTGATATTTAATGTGGGGATTAGAGTGTGGCTTGTGTGTTTGCTCACAGCACAGCCCCAAAAGGGTCCACCGAGTTAGGCTGCACTCCTCCCAAAATATTTGAATAGGTTGTACTGCATATTATCAGCACATCTGTGCCAAAAAGGATAAAATATTTAACACCAAAACAATGGAGATAAAAAATAAGTAAAATTTTAAGAATTATTAATATGGGTTAAAAAGTAACAGAATAATAATAATAATACTGAGCCCCAGATCACATCTCACAGATCGACTGAAGACAAGGAGAAAATGAGGCCATTGCAGGTGAGAGTGAAAGCATTACCAGGAGGTCAGCAAATAGGAAGTAGGAAATGGCAGAGGAACTGAATAGTCTTTATTGTGAACATATCACCAGCATACCAGAATTTCATGAGAGTCAGGGAAGGGGGAAGTGAGTATAATGGCTATCGTTAAGGAGAAGGTTCTGGGAAACTGAAAAGGTCTGAAGGTGGATAAATCACCTGGACCAGATGGACTACACCCCAGAGTTCTGAAGGAGATTGGTGAGGCATTGGTGGTGATCTTTCAGGAATCACTGGAGTCAGAAAAAGTCCAAACAAATTAGAAATGGCTAATGTAACACCCGTTCAAGGAGGAGGAAAAGGCAGAAGACTGGCAATTATAGGCCAGTTAATCTGACCTCAGTCATTGGTAAGGTTTTAGAGTCTATTAAGAATGAAATTATGGAGTATTTGGAAGTGTATGGTAAAACATTGTCAGCATGGTCTCATCAAGAGGAGGTAATGCCTGACAAATCTGTTAGAATTCTTTGAAGAGGTCATGAGTTAGTTAGACAAAGGAGTGCCAGTGGACATGATCTATTTGGATTTCCAGAAGGTCTTCGACAAGGTGCTATGCAGGAGGCTGCTAAATAAGGGAAAACCCATGCAATATACTGGCATGGATAGAGGATTGGATGACTGGCAGAAGGCAGAGAGTAGGGATAAAGGAACTTTTTTCAGAATGGTAGCCAGTGACTAGTGGAGCTCACCAGGGGTCAGTGCTTGGACCACAACTATTCACATAATACATTAATGATAGAGACAAGGGAACTGAGGGCCATGTTGTTAACCTTTCAAATGGCACAAAGGTAGTTTTGAGCAGGCAGGGAGGCTGGGGAAGGACCAGGAAAGGTTAGGAGAGTGAGCAAAAAGTGGCAGATGGAATAAAATTAGGAAAGTGTGAGGTTATACACTTTGGTGGGAAGAATAGAGGTATAGACTATTTTCTCAATGGGGCAAGACTTCAGAAATCTGAAGGGATTTAGGAGTCCTAGTTCGGGATTCTCTTAAGGTTAACATGCAGGTTCAGTTGGCAGTTAGGAAGGCAAATACAATGTTAGCTATCATTTCAAGAAGGCTAGAATACGAGAGCATGGATATACTGCTGAGACTGTATTAGGGTCTGGTCAGACTGCAGTTGGAATATTGTGAGCGGTTTTGGGCTCTGTATGTAAGGTAGAATGTGCTGGCATTGCAGGGGGTTCAGAGGAGGACTACAAGTATAACCCCAGGGATGACGGGCTTGTCATAGGGAGCGATTGAGGTCTCTAGGTCTGTACCTAGAAGGATGAAATTGTGGGGGATTTGATTGAAACTTACAGAATACTGAGTGGGCATAGCGAAGATATTTCTATGAGCAGGAGAGACTGGGACACGAAGGCTCAGCCTCAAAGTAAAGAGATGATGCTTCAAAACTGATATGAGGGGGAATTTCTTCAGCCAGAGGGTGGGGAATCTGTGGAAGTCATTGCTGCAGAGGGCTGTGGAGGCCAAGTTATTAAGTGCATTTAAGACAGAGATAGATAGGTCCTTTATTAGTAGGAGGTCAAGGGTTACCAGGAGAAGGCAGGAGAATGGGGTTGAGAAATATCTCAGCCATAATCGAATGGTGGAGCAGATTTGATAGGCCGAGTGGCCTAACTGTGCACCTATATCTTATGGTCTTTTTATGGTCTCATGATAACTTATGTACATGCTGCACTTCTTTAGACTTGTGGTTATGCCACTTGGTTTATAATCCAGAGAACATCAACTCAAATTTCTCCAAAATATTAATTCAGTGTTTTAAAGAAAGCTGCAAATGCAAGTCTGAAGAGAGTAATAGTGAAGATGAAGTGATGTGTGGTGACTATGGGAAGCTAGAGGGCATAATTGTGAGCAACTGAATATATCCGTTAGTGTGAGTGTGGCAGTGTGTGTATCTATGTTATATATAGGTGTTTCTGAGTATGATTGTGTGTATGTGTGAGTGAATGAGTGCGATGATTTATATCAATGATTTAGATGTGAACATAGGAGATATAGTTAGTAAGCTTGCAGATGACACCAAAATTGGAAGTGTAGTGAACAGCGAATAGGTTACCTCAGAGTAAAATTGGTTCTTGATCAGATGGACCAATGGGCTTAGGAATGGCAGATGGAGTTCAATTTTGATAAGTGTGTGGTGTTGCATTTTAGAAAGGAAAATCAGGGCAGCACTTATACACTTTGGCCTTAGATGCAAGATTTTACCCAATCTCTATACCAATGACTTGCTGCTCCAGTTCCCAATCCCCCACCACACTAGTTTAAATGCTCCCACTCTTAAACCTCCCTGCCAAGATATTGTTGCTCCTCCAGATTAGGTACAACCCATCTGTCTTGTACAGGTCCCACATTCCCTGGAAGGTATCCCAATGATCCACATATCTAAAGCCACCCCCTTACACCAGGTCTTTAGCGATGTGTTCAATTTTACTCTGTCTCTGTTTTTTAGTTTCCTACCTAAGTCCCTGAATTGTCATCACTCTTCTCACCTCGTCATTTGTGCCAATATGGACAATGACTTCTGTCTGTTTACTGTCTCATTTCATGATGCCCTGTACCCACTCTTGATGAGGACCTTTGACAAGCAAGTCAAAAAGGTCTTGGCACTTCAAATAATGGTGTTTGATTAATTATGTATGTGTCCAATGTAGTGCTTGTTCATTGACCTCTGTCTTTAAGGGATGCGACTATTAAATTGACCAACACTGAGTGAATGTTCACGTGCTTTAGAGTACTTTATCCAATGCATAAAATCCTCTTCTAAACATATTGAGAACTTAATATTAAATGGATTACCTAGACACTGTATTTGAGTATTACAATAAAAATCCAGTGATTTTTTCATATGTTTAAAAAATCGTCGATTTCTCTGATTCAAACTCTATTCAAAGTCTGAAGATTTGGATCAGATCACTGGACATCTGGTCAGGCAATTTCAAAGAGTCTATTGTCTTGACATCTGTCAGAGCTGCTTACTCCTGTCTGTAATTTAGGCACATGATCTCAAAGTTCCACTAATGGAGCTGATTTATGACAAGTCTTTATGTAGATGTAGATAGGACAATGTGGCTTGTTGCGTTGAAAGTTTTAAAACACGATGCTGCCTCATGAACTTTGTCTCATGTGGGAGTTTACCAAAGGTAAATAATTTCACGCAGATTCCAAACAGAAAGTCTACAAGCCTGAAGAGTGGAAATGCAGCTTCTTTGTTTGCAGGATCTTGGTGATAAAAATTCATCAACCAGGAGACAGGAAGGAAAGACAGAAAGAGAAAAGGAAAAGTGAACAAGAGATAACACAGAGGCACAAGAGACTGAGGGAATGAGAAATCCACATGCATGTATGCCTATTCATTCCATGCACAATAGACTGAGTGGAACCAGTTCATCCACTCATGGGTCACTGCTCATTATACATTATAATGATGTTGTGAAACAGTGAACACTCCTTTGCATTTTATAGTCGGGAAGTGGGGGAAAGACAGTGTTTCCCCCTACTCCGCTTTGAAATTCTGTTTACTTGTGTCACCTCCCTGTCCTCAAGTGTTCACAACATAACTAACTCCCAGCCACCTTTTCAAATGGATGTTTTTTACTATTTAATTTGTAAACTAATCCAAAACGAATGCTAATTACCTATTGCTACCTTTTCCCAATGTTCTAATGTCTAACCCTGTCACCTCACCCTCAGCTACCCAAAATATAAACCTATGATCTGGGACGAGATGTAAAAATGCCGTTGCCACACACTAACTATGTCTTCACAGTGGTCCGTGATCCAAACATTTGTATAGGCTCAGACGCAGCTCCCTTTTAGCTTTCATGCGTTTCAATCTAAAAATAACCAGCTTTATGTTTGAAATGAGATCAAATGTTGGCTTATTACATAATAATTGTTGAAAGTTCCATGAAGTAAAAGGTGGAAAAGTATTTGCTAAAATACAGGCACAAAAGATTTAAAGTAAGGATTAAAAATTAGATAATTCCCTACAATCATTGCACATCTAGCGTGCTTTAGGATTTTACTTAGATTGAAATTTGAAGTCTGCTTCAACAGCTGCAATGGCTTTGGTAGTTGTGTGGTTAGAGATTTCCTTTGTAAGTGACCTCAGTAAGAACAATGTCTTCAGTGAGCGAGTGAAGGCCCTTTTTCCTCACTGACTCTATCAGCATGACATATTTATATTACCTGGATTCCTTTTCAGCAGAACAAGGAGAACTTTCCTGGGTAATTCCTGGTAACAGAGAAAAAACTCAACTCTCACATGCTGTTACCAGTTAGTTTAGAATCATAGAATCTATAGAGATTATAATGAAGTCAGCCAGGTGGACCTCATTGAATATGAGTTCCCTGACTGGAGCTGTTAACATGGTCCAATCAGGGAACCCTGACTGACAGATAAAAACAGCGGTGTCAGAGGTTCTGCTCATTCTGAGAGCTGACTCTGAGGAAGCCAGACCAGTGTCAAGTACTATGCACATTTAAACAAAGGGTGATTTGGTGATAGGATACCGGCCTTTGTGGAGTTATTTCAGAATCCCTACGGTGTAGAAACAGGCCATTTGGGTCATTGAATCTACACCAAACTTCTGAAGAGCATCCCATTGAGATTCAGCCCCCTACCGTATCTCAGCAACCCCGCATTTACCATGGCCAAAATGCACATCGTTGAACTGTGGAAGGATACTGGGGCATCCACCGGAAACCCACGTGGTTTATCTGAAGGTCGTGGCTGGTGCTGTCTTCTCCTAAGATCTGTGCACAAAACAATTGTTCATAATCAGCTTATTGTACCCCTTAAAATTTCAAAATGGCTGCCATTCCAAATTGTCATATCATACTTCATATGAGGTATTTGGTTAGCCCAAGTCTAGAGCTTGGCGCCATCCATTGTTGTTTGACTAAAGTAATTAACTTTTTGACTTGTCTCAACCATTAACTTGAATGGCTCTCATTCCTTCAGGCTTATGGTTAGAAAGGAATGTTATCTTGCTCGGCAACCTTTTACCAAAACAGGAATCTGTCTTCTGCAGTTTTATTTACAAAATATATAAAGTAACTACACATTTCTGACAAGAGACATGTTTTCCCTTTTAAAATGCATTTTTAAAAAATCCAGTCTCAACTGCCATTGTTAAAACTGATGGTTTGGTCATTACAGTATTCCTATTTGTCAGATATTACTGTTTGTAAATTGGCTCAATTACATGACTATACCTCAAAAGAACTTCATTAGAAGTTAACAGCTCTGGGATATCCTAAGGTTTTAGAAGGAGTTAAAGAAATACAGACACTTTCTTTCAACAAAAAGTAATCACTTCTCCAATTGTAAATAAAGGGAATCAATCTGCATACACAATGCTAAAGATCACACAACACCGGGTTATAGTCCAACAGGTTTAATTGGAAGCAATTGGGCGGCACGGTGGCACAGTGGTTAGCACTGCTGCCTCGCAGCACCAGAGACCCGGGTTCAATTCCCGACTTAGGCGACTGACTGTGTGGAGTTTGCACGTTCTCCCCGTGTCTGCGTGGGTTTCCTCCGGGTGCTCCGGTTTCCTCCCACAGTCCAAA
>NC_057735.1:40137274-40138248 GCF_004010195.1 Chiloscyllium plagiosum | reverse complement strand
AAAGCTAGTGTGCTTCCAATTAAACCTGTTGGACTATAACCTGGTGTTGTGTGATTTTTAACTTTGTACACCCCAGTCCAACACCGGCATCTCCGAATCATGCATACACAATAATCTTGAAATTGGATAAACGTAGTAAACAGCACTTTGCTAGAAAAGGGCACTTGCAAAATTCATTAGTTTAACTTGGAATATACCTTTGAGTTGAATATGACATAGTGCATGAAAGGACACATTTAGGGGAACAATTCATTGCGAAGGGGAAAGGAGGGTAATTCTATTGTTAGGAGATGTTACAGAGGTAGGGAGAGGTGAGGCCATGGTGGTATTGAAGCACCAACGTACAGAATTTAAATTGGTGGTTTTAGGTGAGGAGTGCTTACCTCAGTGAAGACAAGTAAAGACAGGTAAGGAAGAAGATCTGATTTAAATCGTAGCTCTGAGAGGAGGAAGGACCTGAATGGTTGGAATCTTCCCAGCCCCATGGAAGGAGGCTGGAGGCCAAATGAGTGTAAAATCTGAAGAAGGTGCATCAGGTCAGCTCCCTGACACATTTTCACTTCCACATATGAAAGCCTGTGCTGCAATGTAAGGTAACATCTTAACCTTTCAACAAGAACCTCCGATTCCTGTCAGGACTTTTGGCCACAAAAGGAGTGTTGATGAGATGGTTCAGTGAGCTGCTAGAAAGGCTGCAAATCCCCCCAATATTTCCCAAAAGGAAAAGAAAGCGTATATTTAAAGATATGCTGTAGAAATATCCAAGTGATCTTGCACAATACCAGATGATCAGACAGTACAGTCATAGAGTCATAGACATGTCCAGCAAGGAAACAGACCCTTCGGTCCAACCCATCCATGCCAACCAGACATCCCAACCCAATCTAGTCCCACCTGCCAACACCCTCCAAACCCTTCCTATTCAAGGAAGCCAATGAGACCATCTGCAGGGCAAAGAATCTCCCAATTAAACT
>NC_057735.1:40099407-40136979 GCF_004010195.1 Chiloscyllium plagiosum | reverse complement strand
TTTCCTCCGGGTGCTCCGGTTTCCTCCCACAGTCCAAAGATGTGCAGGTTAGGTGAATTGGCCATGCTAAATTGCCCGTAGTGTTAAGTAAGGGATAAATGTAGGGGTATGGGTGGGTTGCGCTTCGGCGGGTCGGTGTGGACTTGTTGGGCCGAAGGGCCTGTTTCCACACTGTAATGTAATCTAATCTAAAAATCTAACTTGCAAAACTCTAATGTGTTTTAGTGATTGGATGTCCCTTGCTGAATAATCCTGAGTGTGCTCATAGCTAACAACCAATTAAAGGTGATCAGTTGAGTTCATAACGTAGTTTATTTATGTTTGCTAAAAGCAACATCCACTCATACACAGGAACTCATTCCCTGAAAACAAAAGGAAAACATTCAAGTTTTGCACATTCTTGAATTACCCTGAAGCTTGGGGAGTCCATAAATCTTCAACCAATCAGAGCTGACCTGTCAATAGATCAGCAACACTTTCTCCTGTAGTTTAAATGGTTGTAGTCTTTTGAAATTTGACAATCTTCCATTGTTTCTGGTAAATTCAAGATGAAACATTTCAGCATCATGACTCTTGTTTAAGGTACCTTTGAAGTATTCTCATTGTTATAATACAGGAAATATGGCAGCTAATTCATGTGCTGTACTATATTTAAGAGTAAATGTTAGACAGGAGATCAGGGATAACTCCCTTCTTCCTCCTCAAAAGAGTGCCATGGGATGTTTTAAACCTACCTGAGCAGAAAGATCAGGTATCAATCGAACATATCATTCAAATAAATGGCATCTCTAATATCAGATTAAAAGTGGAGATGTTTACTGATGATGGGACAATGTTCAGCACTGTTCACAACTCCTCAGTGATCGAAGGAGCCTGGGTTCATATGCAACAAGCATTAAACAAATGACAAGTAATGAAAGTGCTCACCAATGACCATCTTCAACAATAAAGAATCTAACCATCCTAACATTCAACAGCATTACATTTACTGAATTTACCACTGTGTCTGTAATTCCCCCCAAAGTGATACAGCATCCCAATTTGGAGTTATATTGTTATTCCATAAGATACAGAAGTAGAACTAGCCCATTGAGTCTTCTCTACCATTTGATCATGGCTGATCATGTATCTCAACCCCTCTCTCCTGCTTTCTCCCTGTAATCCTTGAGCCCTTTACTAATCAAAAACATCTCTACCTCTGTCTTAAATACAGTCAACGCCTTGGCCTCTGCAGCCCACTGCAGCAGTGAGTTTCATAGAGTTACTACCCTCTGGCTGAAGAAAGTCCTCCTCATCTTAGTTATAATGGGTTGTTCCTTCACCCTGTGGCTGTGACTCTGGGTCCTATTCCTTCACTGATACTGAGTCAAAATCCTGCATCTCCTTTCCTAAGAGCATTGAGGGTGCATCTACACCAGGTGGGCTGCAGCTCAATATCACCTTTGCAAGAGTAATTAGAGTTGAGTAAAAAGAAGCTGGCCTAGTTAGCGCTGTGGCAGAATATCACAACAAGGATCCTGTGAAGAGCCCCGAAACCTAAGAACTGGTTAGACCTTTAGACACTCACTTCTGCCTACATTACGGGCCTGTGCACTCTGTGACTTTAGCTTTTCTGTAAAAGAACAAAAAAGAAATCAGTATAACAAGAAGGGGAAAAAAAGTAAAAATGCTACAAGACTTATAAATAGGCGTTCATTTGTCAGGAGAAAGATCAAATAGATCAAACCTGGTGCAGAAAAGGACAGATTAGTCACCACAAGAAGCAATGTTTGGTTAACTATTGTTTGGGGATAGATGATAGATTTACAGCACTGTGGAAATTCCATTCCCCTCTAACCCCAGACACCCCCAGCCCACACCCAGACCTTGAGTTTTGCCTGACTATACAACTGAAGCTAAAGAGCAATCAAGAATGAGTACACAGATATGGAGTGGGAATTTCCAGCTGCCACTGTCTCTAGACATTCAAAAGAATCCTAACAGGTCCCTTGTATAATATTTTACACAACAACATACTGAATTTATGGGAAATCGTGATCTTAAGAATAGTGACGTTGTTGAATTTTTTCAATTTCTATCATCATTTTGTTTATTAGTCTTTCTTATTAAGGTGTTGAGGTTGGCAGCTACACAATGTTTAATTAAGAATTAGACTGGAATGAAGGAAAACCTGTTTCTGTCGTTGTGTTCATCTGGGTAATGGAAACTTCAGCAAGACAGTGTTTTCTGACTGAAGTCAAGGCAGGTTAGCATTTCACACACAAAAAAACACTATTTCAGGTTCAGAAACGAACCTTTATTATCATTATTTAACATCACTTATGCCTCCTGCCAAATCGGATTACCAGATAAATCTGAATATCTATGGAAAAACAATCTTACCATATACTTGCAGGAGAATTGCTCAGTGCTGTTGAATTCATCCCCACCCCTATACAATTGGAATGTGGTTGCTACAGAGGCGCCATTTAGAGTAATTACACATTTCCGGTTTGATTTTCAGTGTACAATTCAGCTTAAAATTCACCCCTCACAAACACGAGATAACCGGCACCACACAAACATATGAGAAGTGGATTTGACCATGAAGACTGATCATTAACATCAACATTCCTACGCTTGATGAATAGAAGTTTGGTTGCTATAGTTGTGCTTGGAAAGTATTGGATCACCTCCTTACCACACTTGGCATCTCTCCTGATAACCAATTTCACCCACTCCAATAGACAGCAGGACATATAACAGCTGATACCCTCTCAGCATTACAAAGATCAATCCCCACCAACTGTGTAATTTCTTATTCAGGAATGAGAATATCATCAACAACAAAGACCAGTATTTATTGTAATCCCTAATTGTCATATAGGTCATACAGGACAGAAACAGACCCTTCAATCTAACTAGTCCATGTTGACCAAGTTTCCCAAATAAACTAGTCCCATTTGTCTGTGTTTCCTAAACCTTTCCCACTCATGTACCTATGAAAAATGTTGTAATTGTACCTGCAACTACCACTTCCTCTTGCAATTCATTCCATATACAAACTATGCTCTGCATGAAAAAGGTGGTCCTCAAGTCTCTTTAAGTCTTTCTCCTCTCACCTTAAAATTATGCCTTTTAGTTTTGAACTTCCCAACCCTAAGAAAAAGGCCTTTGCTATCCACTTTATCGAAGCCCCTCATGATTATATAAACCTGTATAAGGTCACCCCTCAATTTCCTATGCTCCAGTGAAAATCATCCCAGCTTATCCAATCTATCCCTATGACTCAAACTCTCCAGTCCTGATAACATCCTGGTAAATCTTTTCTGCATCCTCTCCAATTTAATAATATCCCTCCCATAGCAGGTAACCCACAGAGTTGCTTGATGTTGCATAAAACAACTTATTTAGAAAACTGATTCAGACAAAATATAATAAACTAATGGATTATTTTAGTTAAACATGGTACCAATGATTCTAAACCACACCTGTATTTTCTTTGTGCCCTACAGTTCTCCTCTCCTCTTCTGGCACTCCATGTTCAGGTTTAAATCCACATCCCTCATCAGTCAGATTGTAGCAACTGCATCAAACCTATTTTTGTGATGTGGCCAAACAAACAGATAAAACTCTCACAGATGATTGTTAAGATAGTCCTTGTGAAGGTGGCAATGAGCTGCCTTTCAAAACCAATGCAGTCCATGAGTTTTATGTACATCCTCCTGTTCAGAAGGAAGTTCTAGGTATTTGACCCAGTAATGATGAAGCATTCACAATAGGTTTCCAAGTCAGGACGGTGTGTCACTTGGAGAGTGAGTGGCAGGTTGTGGTATTCCCAGATGTCTATTGCCCTTGACGTTCTAGGTGGTAAAGGTCATGGGTTCAGAATATGCTACCTGAAGAACCTTAAATTGTCATTGCAGTGAATATTATAGATGTACACTTCTGCCAATGTTCATAAGACCTTAATTCATAGGAGCAGAAGGAGGCCATTTCAGTCCCTCCACCATTCAAAGAGATCATGGTTAATCTGATCATTCTCAAGTCCACTTTCTCGTCTTTTCCCAATCTCTCTATCTTAACCCTGAATATATCAAATGATCCAACCTCCACGGTCTCTCTGGTAAAGAATTCCGCAGATTCACTACCCTCTGACAGAAGAAATTCCTCCTCTCCTTTGTCCCAGTAGAATCACAGTTGATCCACAATCCTAATGTTTGATCCCCAGTATCTGCCACAATTAGACACAAAGATTCTAAAAGAAGCAGAGGATCAGGAGGCCATTCAGTCCCTCGAGCCTGTTCTGCCATTCAACACGCTCAGTGGACAAACTCCATAGACTTGCCCAGGCTCCATATCCCTTCATATTTGAGTAGATTAGATTACTTACAGTGTGGAAACAGGCCCTTCGGCCCAACAAGTCCACACCGCCCCGCCGAACTTCAGCAAAGAAATCAGTTTCAATCCCAGGTTTTAAATGAATGACTGGTCTAACACCAGTTGCTGTTTCCAAATTCTAACCACCTTTTTGTGTTTTTAAATTTCATCCTTTGTCTTAAATTTTAGACTCTGGCCCCTAGTCCTAGAGACACGCTTGGAAATGCTCTATTGACCCTAATTGTTCTCCTTAATATCTTGAAAAAAATGTCATCAAAATGCATCTTCATTTCCTCAGTTTTAGGGGTTAGAACCTTAGTTGGTGTTATTACTCCTGCTAGTTTAAACCTTGCAGTCCAGATGTCATTGGTGAATTCACAACACACTTCCTCCAAGGTCCAGCACCTTCATGCTGAGGTGTTGTACCTAGAACCTACTTCTGGTGCCTCCGGCTGTGTTGCAACCAGGGCTTTATGTCTCTGAAGCTTGGAGTGAGGCAATGGTTCAGTAATGAATGGGATACCAATCAAGAGAATGACTTTGTCCAGATGGTGTTGAGCTTCTTGAATGTCTTTGAAACTGCACTCATCCAAGTGGGGAGTATTCAGTCACAATCCTCGGGTCTTGTAAATGGTGGAGTTGAGGAATCCCAGAAGTGAACTGTGCTTCATAGAATTCTCAGGTTCTGGTCTGTTCCAGTAACCAAAAGAAAATGTCCAGCTAAGTTTGTGGTCAGTGGTAAACTCAGGATACTGTTGAAGGTGGGGAATTCAGTAATGCAGTTGAATATCAACTGGAGATGGTTAGATCTGTCTTGTTAGAGATGGTCATTATCAAGGATAATTGATCATACTGCAAACTGTTTTGGATAAAATCTCATCTGGAATATAAGAACAAGCTCCATTATTATGTATTGTTTTAAGGATGAATAAAGCCAGGTTTCTTTTCCTCAGTTACTTAAAATTGATAATAGCCTTCAAAAAGGGAATCAGATAAATACTTGATGGAATAAAACTGCCAGGATTTCAGTAAAGGGGAGGAGGGTGGGGGGAGGGGGATGGTGGGGTGGGTTTGGTGGTGAGACCAACTGTTTTATTCTTTATAATAGCTGGGATTGGCTGACCTGTACAAATCTATAATTCTAAGATTCTAGTTTTATTTTTATTGCAAAAGAAAAGGGAAAGTTGAAACTTGGAAATCCAGGTAACCTCTGAATCTTAAATCTACATTTATTTGGAAACTAATTTAAACTCAAGGGAAAAATGGCTTTAAAGGGCACAGTTCAGCTACCTGTCAACTAAGAGTGATTGACAGAGTTCACAAATGTCACTTCATCAAGGTTTCAGTTAACCCTTACATGACTTATAACCAAAAGTCAAATTGCTAACTCTTTTGGGGTGGCTTTCTGATGGCGTAGTGGCAAGGGAGGCTATGGGGGGATCAGGATCCAATTCTACTGGCTCTTCGGCACCAGTTGAACTGAGAGAGGCCAGGGCATGATGTATGGCCAGCAACTCCTTGAAAGTATTTGCAGCCACTCCAGCCAGGAATGGCCCCTCAGTCCCAATGTCCACTAACAGCAAGCATACACAGTCTTGGCCATAAGTGAGACTCACCACCAAAGGATAAGATGAAAATTGATCTCTCAGAGCAACTGACAGCGTCAGATAATCTTCTTTCCAAAGCTTGCTGTTGTTGATTAGAGTTGCCAAACCTCCTAGATTGGCCAGGAATCTCTATGAATTGGAGATTACTTTGCTAGATACAACAGCAGACACTCCAGGAACAAACTCAGAGGAGAAGGCATTAAACAATCAGAGATCGAAAGGAAAGTAAAAGGTTGTTTGACTGATGGTCAAGGATTATCCAACTGGAGAAGACAAGTCTGTTAGTTTTCCAATTGTTATGGAAAGCAGTGGGGTGCAGAATGGACATGGAGGATGGCAAAACAAGAGTGTAGGGACCAGGGTTGAGGATAGCATCTATGATCAGCCCAAGTTGGCAACTCTATCCTCAGCCCAAAATACATTTGGTGCTCATTATTGATTCCAACTGATTGGTAAGGTCCTCTTGTGCAACGGCAGCAATGTTAAGAAATCAACACCAACTTTGACTTAACAGCATCTTTAACATTGAAGAAATATCAATGTGCTTCAAAGAGGAATAAGAAAAATTGAAAAGGGGAAAAGAACACAAATTTAAAAAGAGGTGATATTGGTTGGGGCGACAAAAGGTGAGCTCTTGGAATGGAGAATTTGTTGGAAGAGTTAGAGTAGATTCCAAAGCATGAATATTGCATGGCTGAAAGCATAGGCACAATTCAGGTGGAATTGGAAGGCCTGGGGCATAGAGAATATATCAGAATATAGAGGGCCAAAGCAAGTGAAAATGTGAAAAGCTGATTGAGCATTTTTATTTGGAGGTGTGGTGGAACTAAGATGGACCACATGATAGGGATCGATGAGGACAATGATGATGAGGGAAGGGAACATAGCGAGGAATAGGAATCCGAATAGGAGGTTTGAGCAAACTAAAGTTAGCAGAGGATGGTGGACAGGAGGAGACAGTTTGAGTCTGGAGGTGACCAAGACATGGATGAGGGTTTTCGTGGACAGTTTACAGAGGCACATGTCAACAGTCTTAGTCATGAAGAGAGTATGGAATTCAAAGTTCAGATCGGTGTTGAATATCATAGTGAGATCAGAAGCAATTGAGTTCAGCCAAGTGAAATATTTGGCAATAGTACAAAGTTTAAGCAAGTATCAAAGATAAGTCTTCCCAAGGTACAACCAGGAGAAACATAACACTGGATATCAGATCTGTGAGTAAACAGATGCGATTGGGCGAGGAGAAGTGGTGGAGTGGTAGAAATGGATGTCACCAGGCTATATGTATGTGACAACCTCATGTCAGCAAATATGTCACTGTGATGTACCATGTATGAAGAAGGAAACCAAGACAGAGAAAGCAGCAGGACATACGTGACTCTGAGTACTGATATTTCATGTGCCCTGAATTCCACACAGTGCAAAATGAATCATGTACCAATGCCTTAGCTGCTTAGTTGTCTCCAACTTTGACCCTCTTGCATTGAAAAAGTCCATTGTGAGTGGAAAGCACTCAAGGATATCCAAACCCAACATATTAGTAGCCTGCATTGAAATCAACGTTAGTTAAGTATTTAATCAATTGTCGGCATAAAATATCTTTCTCATTCTAATTCATTTGGTAATTGCCTGTCAACGCAATTTCTAATCTGGTTCTTGCTCTAAATTTTCTCAATCAGTTGTGATGAGACCTAAAGTTGGGCTCATCATCAACTTTATAATGTCAAGGTCAAATCGATGCTGAAGTTTCTATTCTATTTGCTTTCTGACGTGAGACAGATCAGTTTACATTGATGCATGACTTAATGCACTTTAGGGTCTACGTGCAGCTTACATGTAATACTTCCAGTTTGGCAATACCTTTTCAGGAATGTTGATTGTTATGTGTGGGAACTGCACATTTGACTGCAGTTGTGTGCAGATATGTTGCTGTGTGGAATCTAACCTGTCATATTCTCCATAAGAAGCAGAATATAGAATTTATTCTGACGTCCTTGAATGAGATTTGCAGTTCAAAAGGCCAGAGAATCTTCAGTGGGTTTATCATTGTTTTAAAGTAAGATTTCTCTATAAAAGTCAAACAATACTGGAAATACTCAGCAAGTCCAGTCACGTCTTTAGAGAGAAATGTTTCAGCTCAAATGACCATTCATCAGAACTGAGAGAAGTTAGAAACAGAATTGTATTTTATCAAGGTATGAAAGGGAAAAGGCACAAAAGAATGGTCTAAGATAGAGAAGCGACTAAATGGTGCAGGAATTAATTAAAGAAGGCCATAGGGAACGGAGACAAGAAAAGAAAGAAAGAAGCAAACGTGCTAAGGAGTGTGAAATCCTTCGGACTTAGCTAAGTTCTAAGCACTTGAGTTTACAAAAAACAAATGTTTACAGTGCAAACATATTGATTGTCTTTTAGGGATTTTGTGACATGGGAATTGCAACCTACTTGCTTAACAGTGGTATAGAATAAACATGCAGTGAGTCTTAATCAGGAAACGCTGAAACTTTATTGCTGGAACAGCACAGCAGGTCAGGCAGCATCTAGGGAACAGAAGATTCGACGTTTCGGGCACATGCCCTTCCTCAGGAATGAGCAGAGAGTGTTCAGCAGGAGAAGATAAAAGGTAGGGAGGAGGGACTTGGAGGAGGGGCGTTGGAAATGTGATAGGTGGAAAGAGGTCAAGGTGAGGGTGATAGGTCGGAGTAGGATGGAGGCGGAGAGGTCAAGAAGAAGACTGCAGGTCAGGAAGGCCAACCCAATCACCCTGTAGCACAGCATTTCAACTCCCCCTCCCACTCCACCGAGGATATGCAGGTCATTGGACTCATCCACCGCCAAACCACAACAACGCGACGGTCGGAGGAGGAGCGTCTTATCTTCCGACTGGGATCCCTCCAACCGCAGGGGATGAACTTGGACTTCACCAGTTTCTTCATCCCCCCTCCCCCCACCTTGTCTCAGCCGAATCCCTCCAGCCCGGCACTGCCTTCCTGACCTGTAGTCTTCTTCTTGACCTCTCCGCCTCCACCCTACTCCGACCTATCACCCTCACCTTGACCTCTTTCCACCTATCACATTTCCAACGCCCCTCCTCCAAGTCCCTCCTCCCTACCTTTTATCTTCTCCTGCTGAACACTCTCTGCTCATTCCTGAGGAAGGGCATGTGCCCGAAACGTCGAATCTTCTGTTCCCTAGATGCTGCCTGACCTGCTGTGCTGTTCCAGCAATAAAGTTTCAGCTTTGATCTCCAGCGTCTGCAGACCGCACTTTCTCCTTAATCAGGAAACGCACTTGTCTTAACAAGGTGCAGATTGTTGGGTGATGTCAATAG
Source organism: Chiloscyllium plagiosum (assembly GCF_004010195.1). NCBI lineage: Eukaryota > Metazoa > Chordata > Chondrichthyes > Orectolobiformes > Hemiscylliidae > Chiloscyllium > Chiloscyllium plagiosum. The sequence continues at coordinate 40,127,682 of NC_057735.1, read as the reverse complement.
GTACAAGTTTCATTTGCTAATTAAACATGAAAATTAAAATTAACATTAACATCTGAAGAGAAGAATAACAGCTGAGACCTCACATTTAGCTCGGAGACACTGATAACAGATCTGTCCCCATTGAGATCTTGAACTAGACTCGGCTTCTCCCCACATTAGGCTGTATGATATCATCAGATTGGTAGAGCTTATTGCAGTCTCCAACATTAATACTGTTAGAATCGTTAACTTGTACAACAATTATTACTAAGATTTGAAGAGCTCTTAGGTGAATGATAATTTGACACTTCTGAATCTGTTGAAAAGTGGCTAAGTAGGAACAGAGTTAAAGACAAAAGCCACAGAAGTCAATATGCCGACAAAGGCAAGACCACAGATAAAAGTTGAAACAACTTAAAAAACAGCTTTCCACTGTAGGGGGAGGAGACAGGAAGAAAAAGGTCAAGGAGAGAATGAAACAATGACTAGCTTTCAGCGTATAAGTGTGAATTTGGAGAATGCAGATCCTCAACAATCTCAGAGACTTTCATATGACATTGGAAAGATAGTGAAATTATTGGAAAGGTTATCACATAAGAAATTAAGAACTAGGAGCAGGAGTAGGCCATCTGACCCTTCGAGCCTGCTCCACCATTCAATAAGATTATGGCTGATCTTTTCGTGAAATCAGCTCCACTTATCCACCCTCTCACTGTATCCCTTAATGCTTTTATTGTTCAAACAAAAGTCGACCTTAGCTTTAAAAATATTTACTGAAGTAGCGTCAACTATTTCACTGGGCAGGGAATTCCATAGATTTACAACCCTCTGGTTGAAGAAGTTCCTTCTCATTTCAATTCTTAATCTGCTCCCCCTAATTTTGAGGCTATGCCCTCTTGTCCTAGTTTCATCTGCCAGTGGAAATATCCTCTCTGCTTCCATCTTATCTATTCCCTTCATAAGTTTATGTTTCTATAAGATTCCCCCCTCATTCTTCTAAATTCCAATGAATATAATCCCAGTCTACTCAGTCTTTCCTCATTAACAAACCCCCTCAACTCTGGAACCAACCTAGTGAACCTCCTCTGCACCTCTCTAGTGCCAGTACACCCCTTCTCAAGTAAGGAGACCAAAACCAGTACTCCAGGCATGGCCTCACCAGCACCCTGTTCAGCTGCAACATAACCTCCCTGCTTTTAAACTCAATCCCTTTAACAATGAAGGACAAAATTCCATTTGCCTTCTTAATGACCTGTTGTAACTGCAGACCAACCCTCTGCAATTCATGCACAAGGTCACTCCAGTCCCTCTGCGTAGAAGCATGCTGCAACCTTTTACCATTCAAGTAATAATCCTTTTTACTGTTACTCCTATCAAAGTGGATAAATTCCCACATTTACCAACATTGTATTCCATTTGCCAGATCTTTGCCCACTCACTTCAAGTATTTATGTTCCTCTGCAAAGTTTCACAGTTCTCTGCACACTTTGCTCTGCCACTCATCTTAGTGTTATCTGCAAACTTTGACATCTTACATGTGGTCTTCAACTTCAAATCATCTATATAAATTTTGAATAATCGCAGTCCCAACACTGATCCCTGAGGCACACCACTAGTTACTGATTGCCAACCAGAGTAGCACTCATTTATCCCCACTCTTTACTTCCTGTTAGTCAACCAATCCTCTATCCACGTTAATACTTTACCCATAACGCCATGCATCTTTATCTTACGCAGCAACCTCTTGTGCGGCACCTTGTCAAAGGCCTTTTGGAAATCTAGGTACACCTCATTTACTGGGTCCCCATTGTCTACCTTTCTCGTAATGTCTTCATGGAATTCCAAAAGATTTGTTAAGCATGACCTGCCTTCCGTGAACCCATGCTGCGTCTGTCCAATGAGAAAATTTCTATGTAGATGCCTTGCTGTTTCTTCCTTGATAACAAAATTAAGTATCTTCCCCACTAGAGAAGTTACACTAACTGGTCTATAATTTCCCATTTTTGTCTATCTCGCCTTTTAAACAGTGGCGTCACATTTGCTGTTTTCCAATCTGCTGGAACTGCCCCAGAGTCCAGGGAATTTTGGAAAATTCCCACAAGTGTACTTGCTATTTCTCCCTCCATCTCTTTTAGTTCCCTGGGATGCATTACATCAAGGCCAGGAGACTTGTCTATCCTTAGCTCCATTAGGTCTTCCAACACTACATCTTCTGTAATAATGATTGTTTCCAGGTCCTCACCTACTTTTGCTTCTTTGTCACTTACTGGATGTTATTAGTGTCTTCCACTGTGAACACTGACACAAAATACCTCAGCCATTTCATCATATCCCATAACTAAATGTTCTTCTCATCCTCTAAAGGACCAACATTTACTTTAGCCACTCTTTTTCATTTCATAAATTTGTAGAAACTTTTGGTATCTGTCTTTATATTCTGTGCTAGTTTTTTCTCATGTTCTATCCTACGTTTCTTTGTAGCTTTTTTTGTGGCTTTCTGTTGATCTTTAAAGTTTTCCCAATCTTCTAAGTTCCCACTGATCTTGGCCACTTTGTATGCCTTCTGTTTCAATTTGATAGCCTCCCTCATTTCCTTAAACACCCGTGGCAGATTACCCCTTTTCTTACAGTCCTTCCTTTTCACTTTAATATATTTTTGCTGAGCACTATAAAAAAATTTTGAAAGTCCTCCACAGCTTGTCAACAGTCCTACCATGAAATCTTTGTGTCCAGTCTACTTTAGCCAAGTCCTCCCTCAACCTATTGTAGTCTCCCTTGTTTAAGAACAAGACCCGGGTATTGGATTTTATCTTCACACTCTTCATCTGTATTCTAAATTCACCCACACTGTGATTGCTCCTTCCAAGAGGATCCCTAACTATGAGGTCATTAATTATTCCTGTCTCATTACACAGGACCAGATCTAGGATAGCGTGCTCCCTCATCGGTTCCATGACATACTGCTCAAGAAAACTACCATGGATACACTCAATGCATTCCTCCTCAACAAATTCTGTAAAAGCAGAAACTTTGGGGGTACAATATATGATTTGGATTAAATAGAGACAAAGTTTGGAGGGGAGATGTAAAGTAATTGGCTTACTCATGAACATATACATAGGAAGCTATGTCAGTTATTACGTCATGACCACATAATGGTAGAGACTCTAAAGACACCAGGAACAGCCTTCACCTCATGTGTAACTAGAATGTATTAAACTAGTATAATATAAATAATGAACTTCATTGAAAAATTCTTGGACTCTAACCAGATCTCTTTCATAGAGTAGTGTATTCCAAACCATACTTTAGCCATTTGATCAGAGTTGAAAAAACTACTGATACTTTCAAGATGACAAAATGGAGGGCAGCAGAAAGAGAGGTCAACCTGAACTTAGTTGAATGATGGATGTCACAGAGGTGTTTCAGGGTCTAGGTTAGAGTGGTGCTGGAAAAGCACAGCAGGTCAGGCAGCATCCGACGAGCAGGAAAATTGATGTTTCGGGCAAAAGTCCTTCATCAAGACTGAACGCAAGGGGCCTCCAGGGTGGACTTCACCAGTTTCCTCATTTCCTCTCCACCCACCTTATCCCAGTTCCAACCTTTCAGCTCAGCACCATCCTCATGACCTGTCCTACCTGCCAATCTTCCTTTCCACCTATCCACTCCACCCTCCTCTCTGACCTATCACATTCATCCCCACCCCCATCCACCTACTGTACCCTTTGCTACCTTCTCCCCACTCCCACCCCCCTCCCATTTGTCTCTCCACCCTGGAGGCTCCCTGCCTTCAGTCCTGATGAAGGGCTTTTTGCCCGAAACGTCGATTTTCCTGCTCCTCGGATGCTGCCTGACCTGCTGTGCTTTTCCAGCACCACTCTAATTGAGACTCTGATTTTGCCACAGAGGTGTTTCAGGTGAGCTACAGTTGGATGTATGAGGACGGCACAAGACAAATAAATATGACATACTGGGACTACTGGTAGGAGTAGCAATTAGCAGAAGGAAAGTCATCCATAGGTTAAATCACATGGGCTTGTCTCCAGGCAGAGTTCCATATGACTTCACCATTCCTCATTCCAAAATTACCTTTTTAACCTTAACATCAAAGGGAACATATTAAAATCTGACCATCTTTTAAAGTTTCATATTTGGACATTATTTTTCAACAGGCCAATGTGAGATTCCAGTTCAGTCAGTTGCCAGTAAAGGTACGAACAGAAAAAGGCTATTTGGCCCCTCAAACCTGCTTTGCCAATCTCAACCATAGCTGATCATCCACCTCAATGCCATTTTCCACGTACTATATTTCCACACTAAGTTCCCTGAGGTCCTAGAAATTGACTTACTTCTGCCTTCAATATACTCAATAACTAAGTTTCTCTTGGGCAAGGTCCACAGGTTCATTATCCTCTGAGTGAATAAGTCCTTCCTCATTTTATCTCTTAAAATGGCTTGCCACTCTGAAGCTTCTAGCCACCTCCCCAGGAATCCAATCTCCACTCCACGGATAACATCCTAAATACATCCTTCTAGCCATTTAAGAATCTTTTAAGTTATAATGAAATCACTTTTTGTTCCTCCAAACCCCAGAGAAAACTTGCACACCAGTGGCCTCAATCTCTCCTCTCATGGCAGTCCTGTTATCTGATAGATTAGTTTGGTGAACCCCCACTGAAATTCTTCTAGAACAAATATAGCCTTTCTTGTGTATGGGAAACAAAACTGCACACTTACCCACATTATATTCCATCTGCCATTTCTGTGCCTACTCATTCAGTATATTCAAATCCACTTGAAGGCTGTTTCCATCCCTCTCACAATTCACATTTCCATCGAGATTTGTGTCATCCAAAAACTTGGAAATATTACATTTAGTTGCCACATTCAAGTTATTGACTTAGATTGTGAACAGCCAGGTTTAAAGTCGTAATAAACTAAACTACAAGGAACAGCTTGCCAAATGAGGAAAGATGCATTATTCCTATCCTCAGTTTTTTTATCATTAACTAATTATCATGACCAACTGTGTAGGAATAGGGGCTAAAACATATGGGATAGATAAAAGAAATTAATCTTTTTCTTTTTAGTAAAACCTATAGCAAGCTGCACTCTTCCAAGGACAAAAATAACCAGGCATAAAATGGTGAACTCCCTTCACAACAATGTAGAAGAGCTGAGAAAGATTGAACGCACTTTAAAAACACTGTTCTGGGGATGCTTGAGATGACAACTGAAGAAGGGTTACACCTGAAATGTTGACTTCTTCACCTCCTGATGCTGCCTGGCTTGCTATGTTTTTCTCGCCTCCTGCTTGTCTACCTGAGATGACAACTAGCATGAGAAGTACAATGCAAGTTCAGCTAAGTAAAACCACAATCTGATAAAGAAATGTTAGGCCTCAATTCTTATTATCTTACTTGATGCAGTACCATGACCAAACAGGAATAATGACCAAATATGGGACCAAATACGGAATAATGATTAGGGATGGTCTATTATTGATTGAATGACCATCTTGCACGTCACCTTTTCACTATACAACACAAAAACATAAATACCCCAATCTAAATGATTACATTAATTAAGGGATTCATTGGTAACCATTTCAGGTCCATACTAAATCTAAACACTTTCACACTCTCAGAGATCAAGGTAAATGACTTTGATCTTCGATGTTTTAAAATCTTGTGTTTATATTAAGCAGAGGATCAAGTTTAGATCCTCTCATAGAAATAAGAATTAGTTTTATTTTCAGGATGTCTAGATATGCAATTTATTGTTTTTGTATAACGCCCAAACTACATTTTTTAAATATTTTATTTTAGCCCAACGGGAAGGAAGTAACAGTCTTGACTGGTGGATGGAATACTGCTTGAACTTTTATGGACCATTATGTCTCCTGGAGTCTAGCTCCCTCTGGCTCAAATTGCGAAAAACTGGTTAACAGATACTCTTGATGCAAATAATTTTAAATCAGGAGTCACAATTATTAAAAAAAAGCATGATCTATGAGCTATGGATTACTATAAATCACCTTGTCCCCTTTTAATTTGTAATGATTTAAGTTAAAGCAGAATGGCAGTCAAACCTTTACTTAGGTTAAATTTAGATTATTTTATTACAAAGTATTGTTAAAGGTCCCTTATGGGTGAAGAAATAATGTTATTAACAAGAAATTATAGGCACTAATAAAACTAGACAGATAAGGCATCAGAATACTTTAAGAAGGAAATCCAAAAAGTGTATATGGGATACTAATCCGGCCTGTTGCTTGAATTCTTGCTGCTTGAAATCAGATTAAGTAGCTACAATGATTTCTATAATTGAATAGGCGCTGTTTCCATAAACAAGAAGGTTCCTCAGGACAACAGATTTTGTTACAGAAATAAGATTCCAAGTTTCTGGTTCTGCAGGTGTGGCACTTTTAACCACCCAGTCATTTTACAGCAGATCTTACTCAAGCTAAAATGTTTATAATTATCAGGTAACCTCCAAAAAGGACCAAGTCATTTTCCATCTAAGGCATCAGTATTTCTGAGATAGTTCACCCCTCCATCTGTGATTCTTCATTCTTGTTCTGGCCCATGACTAATTTACATTCCCAAAACAAGGAATTTTGTTAACACCTGGATGAGAGTTTCCACATGTCAGGATAGTTCTCTATAAATCATTTGGCAGAGTATAGTCAAGTGATTTGTCGCAATCATGTTTTTAGCTTTTTTTGAACTTAGTCAGATTTCCCTTTTTGTTAATGGAAAGCAGTAACGTTTAATAGATTTTCCCAAACAATGACCAGATTGTAACTATACTCAATCCATGCCAACAAGGTTACAGGGATGAGGGGGTGGGTCTGGGTGGGATCCTCTTCTGAAGGGCTGTGTGGATTCGATGGGCTTAATGACCTGCTTCCAAAATGTAGGATTACTATGATACTATGATATGATAACATATCACCTTACATCCTATGTACTCTAATTTTGTTCATAAAACATCTTGCATGGGACATTATTAAGAGCCTTCTGAAAATTCAAATGCACCCTATCCCCTTATCTACTCTGCTAGTAACATCGTCAAAATGCCACAACAGATTTGTCAAATGTGATTTCCCTTTCATAAATCCATGTTGAAGCTATCCAATCAGATCTTTGTTTTCTAAGTATGTTATCATATTCTTTATAATATGGTTAACACTGCTGCCTCAATGGGATATAAAGAGGGCCTGTCAAGGCATAGTGGTTAGATTGTCTCTTGTTGGAGATGATCATTGACATTTTTTGCCATTGGTTAAAAATGTTTAGAAAATTAAATATCAATGGTTTGTGTTTCAATTCAATCCAGAGAGTATTCTTGAAGAAAAAGGTCTCAGTTGATAAAAGGAATGGGATCCATGTTGCTTGAGTTAATGCAAAGATCAATGATGAGGAAGTTAGATTTGCACTTTGTAAAGTATATATTACTTACCACTTATCAACCTGAATTTGGATCATATCCAGGTCTTGCAGCATATGCATACTACTAGAATGTTGCCAGGGCCCACAACCTTAGCAATAACCAATGTCTTCAGCCATTTCTCAATACCACATGGTATCAAATCAAATTGAGCCGTTTGTAACTGGTGACAATGACCACTGACTATTCACCCTTCCCCCAAATAAATGTCCTTTAGCTGCTCAGTGACATCCCTGACCCTAGCACCAGGAAGGCAACGTATTTTCCAGGAGTCACATCTAAACATTATAGAAATGCCTGATTGTTCCCTAACTATTGAAACTTTTACTACTGCCCTTCCATGCTTCTTTCCCTCAACCTGTGCAGCGGAGTGAGCTGTGGTGCTATGATATTGCTTGGTACTGTACTCCTCTGACAGACAAGTGCCCTCACCATTATCCCAAGGCATAAAACCACTTAGTGAGCAAGACAAATTCAGGGACCTCCATCATTTCTTATCTGGTACGCCTAAGTAGTCAGGTGGTCACCCATTCCCTCTTTGCCTTGCAAAAACCATTTTTATTTTGCTTGGACTGCAAACTAAAAATGTGAAGAAATTGTGCTTTAAATCAATGAATTTGTGGAAGAAGATGTTTGTAGTTTTAAAACTGGACCATTTTGTGAGTTGTATACACAATGTTGCCTTATTGGAGCAGTGAAAATACAAAATAGCACTACCCACATCTTCAGGGTAATGTTGCAGAAAGGGTCTTTTGATTGGCTTTCCAATTGGCACCAGTTATTATGGGCTGAGGAGGGCTCAGCATAGTAACACCCTCTTGATTGACTCCTGGGCAGGTGGCTACAGCCTTTTGTGTTAACAATGCAGTAGAAATATCCACTCTGCAAAGAGAGAACATCCATCGCGCTCTCTGTCCCTTCTGTGTGCAGAAGTAAAAGAGAAGCTCAACTTTCCCCTGTAAGCTGCTCGCTCTGCAATTCACCTGTTAAGAGTGAGAAAGGGAAGACCATCTTCAGAGATACTGAAAGGGCAAACCCCAAATTTGTGTGGAGAAGACTGAGAATCAGTGTTTCCATAACCTCAAGTCATTAGCAAAGAGTAGGAAAGAATCAACATCCATGATCCAGATTGGTATCAAATCTCTGCTGCTCTGTCTTATTTTTTACCCTTTCCCCACCCACAACATCTGTATCTAGTCCTGTCTATTTGTGTATCAGTTTGTATACATATGAAAATTTTAAGGGCTAAAGTTTAAGTTTATCATTAAAGATTAGTATTCAATTTGTCTACTTTTTTTGCCATTGGTGAAAAATGTTTAGAAAATTAAATATCAATGGTTTGTGTTTCAATTCAATCCAGAGAGTATTCTTGAAGAAAAAGGTCTCAGTTGATAAAAGGAATGGGATCCATGTTGCTTGAGTTAATGCAAAGATTAATGTTGAGGAAGTTAGATTTGCAATTTCATTGAACATGCAAGCAGTTGACAGACGTTTTAGGAGTCTTGTGTAAATGACAGCATGGCATTTGGCTCTAGTCACCTGTCAGTAGAAATCTGTTTGACTCCTTGTCCTCTTGATTCTAGATTCCTGGTTACCTTAAAGAACTCGCTAAGGACCAAAATTGTGTGTCAGTAATGTTTATGGCGTGTGCATGGACTTCCCCACTTGCATAGTTCTCTTTACTTGCATGCTCATCGAAAAGGGTCCAAGAGGTGAAATTCTCTGGTTTCTTAAATATCAATCTCAAACTTTTCATTGTGTTAGCAGAAATCCTGCAGAAGTCTTGGTAATTCACTGAAAGCATTGCATCCTGGGAAGACAGCATTCACTCTCCTTAACCAGATTTTATGGTCATAATCAGTCTGCACAATGTTAATGAAATCTTTTGTGTTTGTTGCCCCTCCATGGCTGGGTCACAATGCTACAATCCACTCAAACGCTATATCTCCTCCTGGCCCTGGACCCAAGTGCCCACCCTGCAGCCTCCCCCCCCCCTCACTCTCGACTCTATCCAACCCCACTTTACAATTGCCACTGGAGCTCACCTCCCAGCTGTAGATCTGACATCCAGCCTCCCTGCTGGGGGTCCAATGTTTCCCACCCATCCTGACCTCCACTAAACACTCCGCCAATTACCTAGCCTCCTTGCCACCTTGTCCTGGCAGCCTACATATCCTGCACCTTACTTGGCACCATATTTACCTGGCACCCTAACCTCACACTTACCTTACGTACTTAGAAATTAGGCGAACAAAGAGCAGCTGACTGTAAATATGAGCCCTTAAATTATAGAATATGGCAGCTAATTGCTGTGAAAAGGAATGAGTGGTTTGCTTTTTCCAGCTGTTCTACAATACAAAGGCCCTGTCAGAATGGAAATATAGTTCTGCATTTCTGAAGGTGCCCTGACTAGAAACTACTGTCTGCAATACAGAGCTCTTGTGTTGTGTAAAAAAGGAGCTAAGATTGCCACTCCTCCAGAAACTAACCTGTCGTGTGAAGCATGCTTGTTCTAGGCATAATACATTAAGACTTGCTGTGTGGCAATACATCTACACAGCTTAGAGGGAACATTAGACTGAAATTTGAAAACGTCATGCTAAGATTGAACATTCAAGGCAGGTGACCATTCTGGTTTATTGCCAATAATACTGTGTAAAAGCTAGATCTCTCCCTTCCCACAAATGTACAGCCAAACAAATAGATGCTAAATCTGAGCTGGGAATGCAAAACGTAAACCATGTTGTTACAATGATTCAAAAGCTTAAAATATCGGGGACAAAAAAGGGTTGTCTTTAGTTATGCAATCTATTGTAACACTTGATTATCCGATTGTGGTTGAATAATGGAACAAATGAGTAATGGGTACAAAATGTTATTATAGGAGACAGTTCAAAATACAAGTTTGCTCATTCATTCATTCTTTTTCTATTTTTTCAACTTCCTTCAAGTTCAGAATCTGTCCCTACAGACCCTCTAGTCCTCTTGTTTGTTTTATCATTCATTCACTGGCTAGATCAGCATTTATTGCCCATCCCTAATTGCACAGATGGCAGTTAGAAGTCAACCACATTGCTGTGGGTTTGGAGTCACATGTAGGCCAGACCAGGTAAGGACGGCAGATTTCCTTCCCTAAAGGCATTAGTGTAACCAAATGGGTATTTCCAACAATTGGCAATGGATTTGTAGTTATCATTAGACTCTTACTTCCAGATTCCTTTTTTTACTGAATTCAAATTCCACCATTTATCGCGGTGGGACTCAAACCCCGGTCCCTTGTTCCGGTCTCTGGATTAACAGTCCAGCAATAATGCCACTAGGCCAATCCTCCCAAATCCACATGTTACTGCATCAAGGCTCTTTGTGAACTGTTCAAGAATTCACTGTCACCCTGTCTGACATGAGTTCATTCACCCCAGACTGACAGTTTCTCTGGGGCCTGTTGTCAGAATCCAACTACGCAAGGAGGGGCAAGGGGGGTAAGCACAGAGAGATGAAAAGCTGTCTTGGTAGGAGATACAATAGTGAGGGGGTACAGACAGGTTTCTCCCTGGCCATAGATGTGACTCCAGAATGGTGCGTTACCTCCCTAAGTCCAGGGTCTAGAATGTCACAGAACAGCTGCACAGCATTCTGAAGGGGGAGGGTGAACAGTCAGAGGTCATAGCCCACATTGGTGCCAGTGGTGTAGGTGGAAAGAGGAACAGGCCCTACAACAAGATTTTAAGGAGCTAGGCAGCAGGTTGAAAAGCAGGGCATCAGATTGTTCTGTCTGGATAACTCCTGGTGTTAATCAATATAGGAATAGACGATGCAACAGATGAATATGTGGCAATGAATCGAGGTAGGAAAGTGGGCTTGGATTCCTGGAACACTGGGGCTGTTTCTGCAGAAGGTGGGACCTATACAAATCTGACAGGTTGCACCTGAACCACAAAAGGTCCGACATCCTTCCAGGGGTGGGGGTTGTTAATGCCGTTGGCAAGGGTTTAAATTAATTTGGCAGGGGAATGAATCAAAAGTAGAGATACACTAGTAAGTGATTCACAGACAAATGGAGAGCCTGGAAGACAGAGCAAATAAAGTCAAGTTAAAACACAAGGAAATGACTGGCAACTCAATATTGATCCAGGAGCCAACTACTGCAATAAGGAGGGATGAAGCTATTTCGGCAGAACTTAAAATTGTTGATAGTGTGCTGTAGACCCCCAGACAGTCTGAGAGAGATAGAAGGGCGCACATGTAGGCAATTTACAGAGAAAAGTAAAAATAATAGGGCAATCATTGTCAGGGATTTCAATTTCCCCAATATTAACTGGGACAGACAAAGTATGAAAAGCTTAAACGTGGTGAAATTCTTAAAATGTACCTGGGAGATCTTTTAAATTCATCTTTTTAATTAGAAGGTTTTTTAATTAAAAAAATACTTTATTCAAAAAATACCTTTATATACATATATAGTCACGATAGCAGTAGTCTTCACATCTGGTGAACAAATAGGCCCAAGGCATTTCTTACTTGTACATACTATAATTTCATACATTTGAGGCATCAGGAGTTTCGATAGCTGAACAGTCTCCAATTTAACTTCAGCAGAAAGACCTCAAATGGTGGCGTTTTCCAACTGAGCCTTGGCAGCAGCTGCCTCAAGCTTCAGTGCATACCTTAATGCATAACCCTGGACCTTGGAACGTTCCAGTGTGGAACACTCAGTCGAAGTCAACTTGTTTTTTACTATTTCAAAAATATACTTTATTTATAAAAGATCTCTTTGTATTTATACATTGTCATAAAAGCAGTTCGGTTCTGTACAGTTGCATATCAAGTCAATAAACAAAACATTGGACTTTGACTCTATCCAAAAAACCAAATACTTCTCTTACACATACAATACAAATATTTGCATGTATTTGAGACACTAGGAGGATCTGATAACTGAATGGACCCCTATTTACCTTCAGCAGGAAGACCTCAGCTTTGGCAGCAGCTGCCCCAAGATTTAGTGCATTTCTCAGCATGTAGTCCTGGACCTTGGAATGTCCCAGTCTGCAACATTCGGTTGGGGCCAACTCCTTTCTTTGGAAGTCCAACAAGTTTCTAGCGGACCAGGGAGCATCTTTCACTGAGTTCATTGTCCTCCAGGCACAACTGGTGCTTGTCTCAGTTTGCGCTCTAGGGAACAGACTGCACAGCACCGAGTCCTGTATCACAGAGCTACTCAGGATGAACCTCAACACAAACCGCTGCATCTTCCTCCAGACTTCCTTTACAATGGCACATTCCAGAAGGAGATGTGTGACTTTGAGGGAATGAGTGGTGGCACAGACCGACCAGCGGTACATAAAGCATCTCACAGGTAGTGCCCTGCTCACCACCAGTCAAGCGATGTCTTGGTGTTTGTTAGAAAGTTCTGGTGATGCGGCATTCTGCTAAATGACTTTGACAGTCTGCTCAGGGAACCACACGACAGGACCCATATCTCCTTTTCCCTCAGGGTTTCAAGGATGCTGTGTGCTGACCACTTCCTAATGGATTGGTCGTCAAAGATGGTTTTCTTTGCAAATTTCTTGATGAAGGACCGCACCATGGCAGCAAGGCCAGTCCCATCCTTCGCAACACTGGGGGTAGATAAAACCTCAGAACGTGGTGACACTTTGTGTATCGAGGATCTACGCACAGCTTGATGCAGCCGCACACAAAGGTGGCCACCAGAATAAGGGCAAAGTTGGGTATGTTCTTCCCACTTTATCTAGAGTTGCGTACATGGAGTTCCTGCAGACTCAGTCTATCATAGGCTTCCAGATGAAATGAAAGATGGCTCAGGTGACTGAATCTCCTTGCTCTGGAAGACCAACAAGTTTCAAGCAGATCAAAGAGCATCTTTCACTGGTTTGATGGTCCTCTATGCACAGTAAATGTTTGTCTCGGTGGAAGTGACCATAATTCAGTAAAATTTAATTGTGGAAAAGGCCAAAGATAGACAAGAAAAAAAGGTTTTGAGTTGGGGGAAGGCTAACTTTAATATGATATGACAGGATCTGGCCAAACTGGACTGGGAACAACCACTTGTTGGAAAATTTATATTGGAGCAGTGAGAGTCTTTCAAAAATGAGCCAACATGTTCCTTTAAAGGTAAAGAGTGGGAACAAAAATGCCAAAGAAATCAGGATATTGAGAAATGTACAGGATTGGATAAGGAAGGAAAGGGAAATTTATGGTTGATACCAGGAGCTCAGAACATCAGAAGCCCTAGAGGCATATAGAAAGTGCAGGAAGTTACTTAAAAAAGAAATTGGGCAAGCAAAGAGGCAGCATGAAAAAACACTAGCTTGAAAAGTAAAGGAAAATCCTAAGGTATTTTGTAAGTACACTAGGGGCAGGAGGATAACCAGGGAAAGAGTTAGGCCCATTAGGGAGCTAAGTGGCAAACAGTGGCAGCAGGAAGACATAGGCGATGTTTTAAATGAGTACTTTGACAACAGCGAAGAACAATGCAGGCAAAGAAAAATGGGAAGATAACTGTGATAAAATTAAACAAATTGTAATTGAGAGGAAGGAGATATGAATGATTTAAGCAGGCTTAAAATTGGATAAATGCCCAGGCTCAAATGAGATGTATCCTTGTGGAAGGCAAGGGATGTGATTGCTGAAGTGCTAACATTAATTTTCAAATCCTCTCTGGACTCAGAAGATGTGCCAGAGGACTGGAGGACACTATATGTGGGATCATAATTCAAAAAGGGTTGTTAGGGAAAAAGCAGGGACTGTAGACCAATGAGTCAAGCCTCATTGATTGGGAAATTTTTGGAAATAATTCTGAGGGACAGAATTAATCTCCAGTTGAAAAGGCAAGAATTAATCAAGGATAATCAGGATAATTTATGAGGGGGTGACCATATCGGACAGATTCAGTTGTATTTTCTGAGGAGGTGACTGGAGGCATGAATGAAGGTTGTGTAGCAGATGGAGTCTACATTGACTGTGGTAAGGCTTTGGTGAGGGGTCACATGAGATATTGGTCAAGGTAAAAGCCCATGAATCCAAAACAGACTTACTAGCAGGAAGCAGAGTGTGATGATTGAAGGTTATTTTTGTAACTGGAAGCTTGTGTTCTATGTTGAAAAACAGGGTGGGCATTGGATTCCTCCTTCTTTGTAATGTACAGTAATGAACTAGATATGAACATGGGATGTCTGATCAGTAAATTCACAGATGACACAAAAACTGGTGGTGTGGCAAATAATTAGAGACTAATAATAGACTACAGGACAATAGAGAAGGATAGGCCAGTCGGGCAGAATAATGGCAGGTGAAATTTAATCCTGAGAAGTATGCAGTCATGCATTTTGAGAGGACTAACAAGGCAATGGAGTACATGATGAATGAAAACACTCTAAGACTTACGGAGAATCAGAGGGACCTTGATGTGCTTGTTGTCAGATCATCGAAGAACAAGTGGATAAGGTGGTTTAGAAGGCCAGCAATACTTACCTTTATTATTCGAGGTACTGAATGCAAGAGCAGGGAGGTTATGATGAAGCTGTGCATAAGATTAATTAGGCCATAGCTATACTGTATGCAGTTCTGGTCACCACACTGTAGGAAGGATGTGAATGCAATAGAGAGGGTACAGAGGAAATTCACCAGGATGTTGCCTGAGCTGCAGCAATTCATTTGTGAAGTGAGATTCAATAAGCAGGAGTTGTTCTCCTTAGAGCAGAGAAGGATGAGGGGGGACCGGATTGAGGTATGCAAAATTATGTAGCACATAGATAGGAAAAATAGGAAGAGACGTTTCCTCTTAGTAATAATCAGGGGCCATAGATTTCAAGTAAAGAGCAAGAGGTTTAGAGGGGAATACAAAAACAGTTTTTCACCCAGTCGGTATCTGGAACTCCCTGCACAAAAGAGTGATAGAGGTAGGAACCATCACAACATTTAAGAACCGTTTAAATAATCATTTGAAGTCCATAGCATTCGAGGCTATGGGGCAAGTGCTGGAAAAGAGGGTTACAGTCAACTTGTCCTTGATGAATAACACATATATGATTGGCTGCAGGCCTTCTTTCCATGATATAATACTTTATGGGCTGAATCTTGCATTTTGTTTGACTAAGTGCGAGTTACATCATGTTTTTTGGCCTTACGTTGCAAAACCTGCCTCATTAATGACCTATCACACTCCTTCGGTATGCCTAACATCCAATTCTGGGTCCACCTTATCATTCACAACTTGTTAACCATCAGATATGTCAGAATTCACTGGCATCACTTGGTCCTGTACGATCTTTAAAACTCGTTGTGCATCTAAACAAGCACAGTCAGTCCAGTACTGGCCTGCACAATTCCTGACATTATCTGCAGGCATGGGGGAAATCAGCACACCACTTTGCAGGGAAGGACTGGGCTGTGCCACACAATACACCCTCCTCTTTCAGCACCAGCTGTGGAAGTCACGTGCCAGTCTGGCTGAGAGTGCCAGCTAGGTTAAAGCAGATGAAGCCAGCTGGAAGAATGCACAGTGTTCTTTTCCACTACACCAGTGTAGATGTCACCACCTTCTCTCTCTGAGACCTCACACTCACTATCACCACTACTGTATCCATCTCAAACCAAGTCTCATGCTCTACCACTCTCACTATTGTCTGCAACATTGTCCTCACATGCTGTCCCCTTCGCCAACACCTGACAATACTCACCACACATGCCCACTGTGCTGCCTACTCACTTTCTCACCATGTACACGAAAGTTTTAGCTGAGCCAACTACTTTCATCCCCTGTAAGACTTGCCTCTCTCTTAGTTCATGCCGCAATAGCAGAAAGGTAGTGTACTGCCTGTAATTTGGCTCATTACCCTTTATGAACAGAGGATCCTGACTCTGAATACCTCAAGCAAGGCCTGGACTAGCTTTGGATGCTGCCTTTGACTTATTGTGTCAGCAACTCCTGAGCAAAGACTGTCCCAATTGATTTCACTGAGACACGCTGGCAGCTATGACAACCATGCTCAGAGACTGGCATTGCCGAGAGCTGCAATGTGTTCAGGCTCAGACTTGTAAAACAACAAACCCCTGAAAAAAATACAACTGATGACACTGAAGTGGCAAATCAACAAGCTCTTGACTTTGTGTCTGTGTTGAATGGTATGGCAAGACAGCTGTAATCGGAGACTGTTCATCATCCCCAGTAGTGATCTTGGATGTGAGCTATTCATTGGAAGGAAAGAAAAGTTAGAAGATATTAATACTTGAAAATAAATGTATTGGTCATATTGATTCACCATTATAAAGAATACAAGAGCAGTATGTCTCTGATCAGTTTTACTTTCTTTTTCCCCTTTTAACCTACCAGAAGATCAAACCAGAAGTCCCAACCAGTCCATGTCTGTATTCCCAAACTGGAAACAATCCTGATCTCTGAAGGAAAACTGATGGAAAAGCTCAGGCCCAAATTTTCTTTTTGGAGAAGGTGTAAAAATGATTTACAAGCATGTTACCAGCTTTGAGAGGGTACAGCATTTAGGAAAGGCAATGCAGGCTCAGGCTGTTTTCTGTAAAAAATAAAAGACTGAACGGTCACCTGATAGAGATCTTTGAAATTCTGACATGGTTTGGAGGTTAAATATAGAGGTGTCCACACTTGTTAATATCAAGATCATAAATATAAGTTAATCAGTAATAAATCCTATAGGTAATTCAGGAAATTATTTACCCAGATAGTAGATGGAATGTGGAACTCCCTATCATGAGCAGTGTTAGTCCCTTTCAAATGGAGTGCTTGAAATAATTAATGGAAATATTTACTGGAAATCTAATTAAGGAAACAAAAAAAATTGAAATATTTGCTTATAGGGTTTGATGATGTAAGGTGGGAGAAGGCTCACGTGAAGTATAAAAACTGGCAAAAAACCTGTGAGCTGAATGGTCTGTTTCTGGGCTGTAAAATTGATTTAAATTCATTGTAACACAGAAATGTATCACCCAATAAGAAATGCTCGAAAGCACTGCCATACTTATGGTAAAGTTCACTTTTCTGTTGTCATATTTCTTTTGAGTATCCAGCCACCCTGATTACCATTGTAACTTTCCACACTGTAATCTAATCTAATCTAATCTAATCTAAATAGGAATGTCCTGAAATTTGCAGAATTTGATATCCTTATATACTGCAATGTGCAACCAGTGAGGAAAATTAAATGTGCAGGCATTAACGTGTTTTTGTTTTCATTTTCTATGGTTTATTTTTTAAAATTCTAGGCACAAATAAAGGGGTTATTTAAATGGTTGTGCAGTTGGAGGCAAAGATCAAGGAATAAAACCTCTAGGTATACACCCATCGAGAGTTCAGAACTCTACCTCTAAAAAGTGGCAGCTAGGAATACCACGCTGCTGTTCCAGTCGGTCTCTGTTTACTGCTTGAACATTCCTTCATGTTTAGCTGAATCACTGGACCCAGATAAACTGGCTGTACCGGTTCTGAATTATGATCATTGACAGTGACATGATCTACATGACACTATGCAAAAAGAATGTAAATGAGCTCAATTCAAAAAGTCACTATGCGACTAACTACTTTAATTAACTTGGATGACTGATTGCATTAACATATGCTATTATTAACAATAAGGTATAATGAGTGATGGCACAAACAACACAATAATGATTTCATAATGCTATTGTCACAGGTTTATGATCTAGGCCAGTCATAAAACTGGTCTATTACATGAAAAAGCTGTTTTTTCCTTTATTCTTACATCCGATTTGGGTGCCACTTGCAAAGCCAGCTAATGTGCACATCCCCTAATGACACTTGAACTGATTGGTGTGCTCGAGTTGAGAGTGTGGTGCTAGAAAAGGACAGCAGATCAGGCAGCATTCGCGGAGCAGAAGAATCAATGTTTCGAGCATAAGCCCTTCATTAGGAATGATTCTTGATGTAGGGCTTATGCCCGAAACATCGATTCTCCTGCTCCTCAGATACTGCCTGACCTGCTGTGATTTTCCAGCACCACACTCTCGACTCTGATCTCCAGCATCTGCAGTTCTCACTTTCTCCTGATTGGTGTGCTAGACCATTTAAAAGCAGAGTTAAGATTCAACCACATCATTACAGATCTGGAGTCACAGACAGACCAGCAACCGGATTTCCTATTCTGACGAGCATTACTGAACTGGTAAGGTTTTTAATGGTAGTTTCACAGGCACCATCACTAAAACCAGCTTTCAATTTTACCAGATGCCATGGTAGGATTTGAATCTTTGTCTCTAGATTATTGGTCTGACTTTTTGGGATGACTCTTCCAGTGAAAGAGGTAAAAAACAATGACTGCAGATGCTGGAAACCAGATTCTGGATCAGTGGTGCTGGAAGAGCACAGCAATTCAGGCAGCATCCGACGAGCAGTAAAATCGACGTTTCGGGCAAAAGCCCTTCATCAGGAATAAAGGCAGAGAGCCTGAAGCGTGGAGAGATAAGCTAGAGGAGGGTGGGGGTGGGGAGAGAGTAGCATCTCTCCCCACCCCCACCCTCCTCTAGCTTATCTCTCCACGCTTCAGGCTCTCTGCCTTTATTCCTGATGAAGGGCTTTTGCCCGAAACGTCGATTTTGCTGCTCGTCGGATGCTGCCTGAATTGCTGTGCTCTTCCAGCACCACTGATCCAGAATCTTCCAGTGAAAGTACCAGCATGTCACAAACTCCCTCATAAAGCCTTGAAAGTACCAAAATATAGGGATTTCTGAAGCCAAGATTTCTGCTTCAGGTCACTAGTTATTGACCACCGCTGAATGCTTGAGTGTGTTATCATTAGCTATGAACAGGGTTCAGCTCGGTTTTGACATAGTTTCCTGAAAAATTGCCTCACATGCTTAGTATCAAAATTCACATGAAAATCTCATGGGAATTCTCTTAGAGTCTGAAAATGATGGACAACAAGACAGCAAACTGGGTGAGAAATATGATCTATGCCTTCCCTTTCAGGAATGCAGAATGACAAATGTCAAAAGCCATTTGAACCTCAATCTGTGTACACTAGTGGAAGAAGATGTGCCAGTGAGTTCAGATACTCTTGGGTATTAATCTGTGTTCAAGCTCTAGTGTGTTGTGAAGGTCATGCTTGAAAAACAATCCGCGAGTCACCCCTGCTTTACAGGAAAAGACCTTCGATTAGTCTGAGTGCTAGAAACCAGCCAGCCAGCAGACCAATCAAATGGAAACTGGACAAAAGATGTACTGTCTCATTTTGAGTGCTGCCAGCTAGCTACCATCAAAAGGAAACAAGAGGAACTGTGAACCAAAATACAAAGCCAAGATTCCCAAATTAACTATTAGCTTGACCAGTGTATCTGTTAACTTTCAGTGTTTCTTGGTCTCACTGCTCATTATTTATCAGCATGTATACCTGTTGCATTATTAGTTTTTCTCACATTTTGTAATGAATAAACTCTCACTTTGTTAGCCCTAAAAGGCCTGATTAAGTTGGCAATTTTAAAACATAACTTCATTTGGTCTGGGAGAAAGGTCATCCACAAAGGAAAGAGTCCTTTGTAAAGTAACCTTGCTGCAACCAACCGAGGCTAGAGGCCAGGTGTATAAAGAAGTAAGCTAATTCATCTAGCTTGGTTTGATTTGATTTACTTATTGTCATGTGTACTTAGTACAAATACAGTGAAAAGTGTTATTGAGTGAACCACTCTCTGGCGCCATCTTCAAACACAGAAAGTAAACAAATCAAAGCACATAATATACATCCAAAATAAATTACAAAGTGCATCTTATAGCTTTATCTCAATAAAGTCAGGTGGTCTATGGAACAGCTCCCACTTCTAGCTCAGCCATGGGCCTGGATCCAGACTCCCCCACTCCAGGACTTCAAGTCCCTGTTGTTAAACCGATGGCACTTCTTCACCCTGCCACTACTGGAACAAAATGTCCCCATTCTCTGTCCAACTTCACTGATGCAGCCGCAGGATGCTGCACTGGGACTAAACTCACTGCTGTTGTCAACTCCGCCATCAGGTGCCCAGGCCTAGCTGTGGACTGCAGCCTCAGTTCAAACTGAATCTGGAATGGGAGATTAAACCTAGTACATGTTCTTCATTCGCCGGAGACCCCAGGTTGGAATGATGTCATGTCCACCTCGCCCTGGCGTTGCTGCTGCCAAACGCCTTCTCCTTCAACGTTTACTCGGCCTCACCATTCCCTGGGCCTGGGGGCTGCTACTCCACCACCACCACCACCATCTTTATTCTTCTAACTTCTCCTCACCCAGGAATTTGACAACTGGACCTTGGGAAACCTCACCAAGGATTCGGACATTACCATAATTCATATACCATAGTAAAGCATCCTAAGTTACTTCAAGGAGCATTATCAAACAGCATTTGACACCAAGCTACTTGAGAAGATATTCGGGCAGTTAAGATACATTTTATGAAGCATCTTAAAGAGGGAAAGACAGATCCAGATGGTGAGAAGTTAAATGGGGGAATTCCTGAGCTTACGATCGACATAGGAGGACCCCAACAACCAATGCTAGAGTTATTAAAAGCAGCGATGCTCAACAGACCAGAATTGGAGAATAGATATCCTGGAGAGTCAGAGCGATTTAGATGACTGAAGGGCCATGGCATGAGGAGATATTTGAAAACAAGAATGAGAATTAAGACATTGCTTAACAGAGTAGGTCAGTGAGCAGAGGAGCAATGGGTAAATGGGACCTGGTGTGACTTAGGACATGGGCAGTAGTTTTTTTAATCACCTCAATTTTACGTGTGGTAAAATTTGAGAGCAGCCAAGCAATTGTTACAATAGACAAATCTGGACATAGGAAAAGCATGGATAAGGATTTCAGCAGCGGATGAGCTGGGTATGAGCAGGACTGAGTGAAGCTAATGAAGTGGCAATGGGTAGACTTAGTGATGGTCAGAAACTGATGTCAGGGTCAAATGTGACATTGATTCTAAAAGCAGACTGACACTATCAGATATGAAAAAGAATATCTGTATGTATGTGTACATATATATCCCTGTCCTCATTGAAGCTATAGAATTCTTAAGGGGCTTAACAGAGTAAATGCTGAGACAATATTTCCCATCATGGGACAGTCTAGAACCAGAGACCATAATCTCAGAATAAAGGGTGCTAATTTAACACTGAGATGAAGAGGAATTTATTCACTCAAAGTGTGACAGTCTTTGGAACTCCTTGCCACAGAGAGCTAAGGGGGCAGAGTCCTTGTGTATATTTAAGGCTGGGATAGATATGTTCTTGATCAGTAGGGGGATCAAGAGTTATGGGAAAATACAGGAAAGTGGTTATGAGGAATGTCGGATCAGCTGTGACCCTATTGAATGGCGGAGCAGGCTTAAGAATGGCCTATTCCTGTTACGATTTCTATTGGTCTTGTGGTTTTATGATCAGGGCAAAAGATAAAACATTTTCAACAATCTACAGCCAGAAATGCTAAATGGATGATCCATCTTGGCCTCCTCCAGAGATCCTAGCATCACAGGTGCCAGTCTTCAGCCAAGTTAATTCAAGGCACCAGATACTACAAAGGCTATGGGCCCCGACAACTTTTTGGCAATAGTACTGTAGATCAGTGTTCCTTCTAATTTCTTTCTCTTCTGTATGGACGTAAGAGGTCCATCAGCAACAATAATGTCTGGAACCAGAAGTCAATGCTGCAATCCTTTTGGACAAGCCGATCACTGTATGCAGAACATCAGAGCAACTGTGCACTCATATAGCCATGCAGCTTAGAGGGGACATTGCTGAAAATGTACTCTTCAGAACATGCCATTACCCCTAGCCAAGCTGTTCCAGTACATCGACATCTCCTTGACAATATAGAAAATTGCCCAGCTTATGAACCATAAACAAAAATCAGGCTAAATCCAAACTGGCCAATTATTGTCCCAGTGAGTCTACCCTCGATCATTAGTTATGTGTAAGAATCGGTCAAGAACACCGGAATCAAATAGCACTTGCTTAGCAATAACTTGTTAACTGACATTCAGTTTAGGTTCAGCCATAGCCTCTCAGCTCCTGACCTTATTAGCCTTGTTCTAAAACTGGACAAAGGAGATGAACTCCAAAGGGACATTGAGAGGTCCTTGACATCAAGGTCACCTTTGAAATAGCGAGGCATCAAGGAGCCCTAGAAAAACTAGAGTCAATAAGAATCAGAGGAAATCCCTATAGTCATACCTAGCACAAAAGAAGATGGCTGCAGTTGATAAAAAGGTCAATCATCTCAGCTCCAAGCCATCCCTGCAAGAGTTCTTCAGGGTGGTGTCTAGGCCTAACCATCTTAAGCTGCTCCATCATTGACCTTTCACTCATCATATGGACAGAGGTGAGGATGTTCACTGATGATCACACAATGTTCGGCATCATTCGCAACTCATAAAGTCATAGAATCGTCCAGCATGAAAACAGACCCTTTGGTCCAACTAGTCCACACCAACCATGTTCTCAAACCAAACTAGTCCCACCTGTCTGTGTTTGACCCATATCCATGCAAAACTTTCCTATTCATGTACTTATCCAAATCTTTTTAAAATGATGAAACTTTACCTGCATCCACTACTTCCTCATTCCATATATGAACCACTCTTTGTTGAAAAACATTGCCTTTTTTTTAATATCTTTCTCCTCTCACATTCCTCAGACACTGAAACAGTCCATGTCCAGGTTTGGGCTGTGAAGTGGCAAGTAAAATTCATTCCACCCAAGAGGCAAACAATGAGCATTTCCAGTGAGAGCGAATCTAACCACTGCCCCTTAACAGTCTATCAACATCTTGAGAGTTACCATTAACCAGAAACTGAATTTAACTAGTCATTTCAATGCAATGGCTCCAAGAAGAGATCAGAGGCTATGAATCCTGCAGCAAGTAACTTACCTCCTGACTGTCCAAAGCCTGACCACCATCTCTAAGACACAAGTCAGGAGTGCAACTACTCACCCAGATGGGTGCATCACTCAAGAGGTTTGACACCATCCAGTCAAAGTAGACCACTTGATTGGCATCATCTCCACAATCATTCACTCCCTCCGCCACCAACGTACAATAGCAGCAACATGCATACATCATCTATAAGATGCACTGCAGAAATTCACCAAGACTCCTTCAACAACATCTTCCAAACCCATGACTATGAAATCTAGAAGGTCAAGGGTAGCAAATACATGGGACTAGCACCGTATATTCCCTTCTAAGCCACGCACCATATAGACTTGGAAAGACAATACCATTTCTTCAGTGTTGATGGGTCAAAATCCTGGAGCTCCTCCCTAACAGCAATGCAGATGTATCTGCACCAAACAGACTACACCAATTCAATTAGGCGGTTCATCACCTTCTCAATGCAACAAGGATGCATTTATGAATTTTTAAAAACTGGGATTTGTAGTGGGAACCAAAGATGATAAGTCTTCTCAATATTTGGTTGCAAGTTTTTGCTTATCTGGTACTGGATGCTGGCAAAGCAGTCTTTAGGGACTGTGGAAGAGTCAAGAGGGATATCAGTGAGTAGTCTATGTGCCTTCAATATACATATGACAATTAATACCATTCTTATGGATGTTAGGGGCAACATGTAGATGAGAAGTATGAAATCCATTATATGTCATTCTTTGTGATTAAAAAGTTCAAAAGCTCCTTCCATTTACTGTTGGAGAGGAGGGTAGAGAACACTTGGGAGAGAGGTGTAAGCAGGTGGTTTACAATTGAATGAAGACTCCAGGGGTTATCTTTGAATTTGAGGCTAATCTTGAAATAGTGAACCGTTTTAGCATTGAAAGTAAGGCCCAATAATCTGGTAGGTAGTCCACCAGATGTTGCAGTGAATAATTAAATCAGTTCTGCACTCTAATAGGTCAAATCTGCTTTCCTTTGACTTATGGGAGAGAGAGATGAAGGCCCTACCAAGGTGAAAGACAATATGGGTGGAATTTTCCAAAGTCGTCTGGAGCTTTTAGAGGAGGACCTTAACTGGGAAAAATTCAGTTTCTCAACAGTAGGTTAAAGTTTTGCTATTATGCTCTTAGAACATTCCAGCTAGGTTGATTTTCATGGCAGAAACTATTTTGCATTCATTAACGTGTCATGAATACTTATTATCATACCAACTTGCTGTATTCACATTCATGGGCACAACCATCTTAGTTAAACATGAGAAATACGTGTGTTCACCCACTGAATCCATATACAAAGTGTTCCTGGTGAAGTAGACATTTTCCTCCAAACTGTGGAGAATGCAAGCTTCTTCATCACGTGACTGCTTCATAACCGAGGTATTTCTTCATAAGAAAACTTACATTCTTAGGGGTGAAGCCTCTCCATGTTGATCAACTCGTGTGCAAACGTCTGTCACTTAATTGCAGCTATCAATTTGGCACTACTGGCACCATTGGGGCACTGCCACCCATAGATCTGTCAGGGTTCACATTTAAAACAGAAAAAGAGTTACAACACTCACAGCTCATGCATCAGTAGATCGCCGACTTACATCATATCTAGGAGAATGTACTTGTCTGATTGCTTTTGAAAAACTGAAGAGAACCCTTAGTCAATTGCAGTCTGACTTGGTAAATCAGTATAGTATCAGGGTATGGAGCCTGACTGGATAAAGAAGCAAAGGCAGCCACGCTGACAATCACAAACCTGACTGGGGCTACATATCAGGCTGAACTCAAAAGTAGGCTCAACTCAAAAGGTCCTATTTTGCAGCTATATCCATGTCCCTTTGTTCAAAAGCAGTCAGACATGTACATTCTCCTAGGTATGATGTAAGTCAGTGATCCAATGGTGCATGAGCTGAGTGTTGTAGCTCTTTTTCTGTTTTAAATGTGAACCCTGACAGTTCTATGGGTGGCAGTGCCGCAATGGTGCCAGTAGTGCTACATTGATAGCTGCAATGAAGTGACAGAACGGTTGCACACGAGCCATCCAATGGAGATGCCTGGCACCTAACCTCCATTATAGTGGCAATCTTACAATCCAAACTCACATTCAGAGGAAGGTTGAGTATTGAACATATAATGGTACATACTCAGGATGAGCACAGCAGATCAGTCAGCCTCTTGCAGCCCTGGCGCCAAGTTCTTTACAGCCACCCATAGCCATTGCCTTCTGCAGCCACCTCTGTCAAAGGCAGAGAGTGGTGCTCCTGGTTTGGAGAAAGTGAAGTGCTATTTACTGTCTTTTTAAAAAAGTAGGCAGAACCTCCTGCCCACCGTTCACAAATTTTGGCACTTTACCAGAGCATGCATATGTAGTTAGGATGGGTGAAGCTGATACACACATGTGCGAAGATTGCCCTCACCACCATCCCCACCCTCACCCCCACCAGCTATCAGTCCCAATGCCACAATTAGACTTCAGAAAAGAAAATTCCAATCATGAATCTCATGGAGACTAGGAAATCAAAAATGGAGGAAGCAATGTGGCTGAGTAAATCGGTAACAGCATAAATGTCTTGTGAACAGAGGGCTAAAGACAAAGCAGGTGGGATTTTGAAAGTAAGTGAATTGGAAGAGTTTTTTTCTCCCACAGGTTGGAGACAGAAGGAAGTAGGTTTGGGATATGGCTTTACATATGATAGGTTGAATTTTTCCAGTCCTACAGGGATAGGTTGGGACATGGGGTGAAGTAGAGAGGTCTTGCGAGGGACTGGTGAACTCATAATCTTTCCTTCACAGTGACATTGTGCCATTGATGGGGAAGTTGGCAGACAATACTCCAGCTCAAAGGACAATTGAACCACTTAAGATTAAGGGCCTCTTCCGTCCTCCGATGGCAATTTATTTGTTATGGTTGTGTCCTTTACTGAGCAGGGAGACCGCCAAAGAAATCCTGGTGGCCTTGCTGCAGGCTTGGGTGAGAAGTGCTCCTCTTTGGTCACTTTTGATCCAAGGAGAGAATCCTAGCAACAATGGCTGTCAACACAATCAAGGAGCCATTTGCCTTCTCGTCAGGACCGCCTGTCTGGAATCTGGGGTACATTTGTGCTTTTTAGCTCATAACTTGTCTGTACTTTGTCAGTCACTGCTCAGTTACTCCCTGTGAGCTATGAGAATAATGAGGTAAATGTGGGTTTCTGTCCACAAACTTGCGCAGTCAGCCAATCACAAGGCAATTATAACATCTTGCAAATGGCAGGCTCCAGTGTAATTACTTGTACGTTTTCTGTGACCTCATCAAATCTCAGTTTGTAACCTCCTCCAGCTCTATAAGACACCAAGAAACTTGCATTCCTGTCATTCCAGCCACTTGTTTTGTTCACCCCACCTGTGGTGAACTTTCTGGGAGTTGCTCCATCCTTAATGCTGTAATTCCTGCACGCTTTTGATCTGTCTCTCCTTCTTTGAGATACCATGTTGAGGTCCCACCATCTCGGTGGGACCTCAACATGTTTTAGGATGGCACGGTAGCTCAGTGGTTAGCACTGCTACCTCATAGCGCCAGGGACCCAGGTTCAATTCCTGCATAGGGTGACTGTCTTTGTGGAGTTTGCACATTTTCCCCGTGTCTGTGTGGGTTTTGTCCGGGTGCTCTGGCTTCCTTCCACAATCCAAAAGATGTGCAGGTTAGGTGAATTGGCCATGCTAAATTGCCCATAGTGTTAGGTGCATTAATCAGGGGTAAATATAGGGCAAGGGAATGGGTCTGTGTGGGTTACTCTTTGTACGGTCAGTGTGGACTTGTTGTGCTGAAAGGCCTGTTTCCATACTGTAGGGAATCTAATGAAACCTACTTCTTTGACCAAGCTTCTCCCGCCTCCAACACACCCCATCCACCTGGACACTCCGTGCTGGCCTCTTACCTGCCCTTGATCTCTTCATAGTCAACTGCCGCCGCAACATTAACCGTCTCAACTTCTCCACCCCTCTCACCCACTCGAACCTCTCACCCTCAGAACGTGCAGCCCTCCACTCCCTCCGTTCCAACCCCAATCTCACTATCAAACCAGCAGACAAGGGAGGCGCGGTAGTAGTTTGGCGCACCCACCTTTACACCGATAAGGCTAAACACCAGCTCGCGGACACCTCCTCCTACAACCGCCTTGACCATGACCCCACCTCCCACCACCAAACCATCATCTCCCAGACCATCCAGCCACGTCCTCAAGTCAATACCGACCCTCCTAAGGGTAACCCACTCAGACCCATTCCCCTACCCTCTTACTCTACATTTACCCCTGACTAATGCACCTAACCCACACATCCCTAAGCACTATGGGGCAACTTAGCATGGCCAATTCACCTAACTCACAGATTCACAGAATGTAAGAGAGACAGAGCTGTGTTTAACTTCCACAAGCAATACTGCAACTGGTCCTCATTAATGCACCTCAAGACAGGATGTACTGGTCATGCAGGGAAATGATACAGTGCATCCAGGACTAAAGGAGTTAAATTATGAAAGAAGATTGTGTTATCTGCACTTGTAATCTCCTGATATATTCAAACAATTAAATGGTGATCTAATATAAAGCATTTAAGATAATTAAAGGATTTGAAAGGATAGGCAGACAGAAACTATTTTTTCTATGAGGGCATCCAGAAGGTGGCATTAACATCAAATCAGAGTTAGGCCATTCAGGGGCATCGGTGAAAGTGGGGACTGCAGATGCTGGAGAGTGTGGTACTAGAAAAGCACAGCAGATCAGGCAGCATCTGAGGAGCAGGAGAATCAACATTTCAGGTGAAAGTCCTTCATGTCAAAAAGCAGTACTTCATATAAGGGATAGTAGGAACCTGAAATTCTCTCTCCCAAAGAGCTGTTGACACTGAATTAATTGAAACTCTCATACCAGGGATTGATAGATTTTATAAAG
>NC_057735.1:40096893-40098907 GCF_004010195.1 Chiloscyllium plagiosum | reverse complement strand
GCCTGACCTGCTGCACTTTTCCAGCAACACATGTCCGAACATAGAACATAGTACTGTACAGCATAGGAACAGCCCCTTCAGCCCAAAATGTTGTTCCGAACATGATGCTAAATTAAACTAATGCCTTCTATCTGCCTTTGGTCCAGATTCCAGATCCCTACATTTCTTGCATATTCATGTGCTCATTGAAAATGCCTTAAAATGCCCCTATTGTACCCACCTCCACCACCATCCCTGGCAGCACGTTCCAGACTCCTACCACTCTCTGTGTAAAAAACATGCCCTTCACACCTCCTCTGACTTTTTCCCCTCACCTTAAATGCATGCCCCCTAGTTTTAGACATACCAACTCTGGGGAGAAAGATTCAGACCATCAACCCTATCCGCGCATCTCATAATTTTATAGATTTCTATCAAGTCTCCTCTCAGCCTCCACCACTCCAGAGAAAACAACCCAAGTTTTCCTTAGAGCTCATATTCTAATCCAAGCAGCATCCTGATAAACTTCTTCCACAGCCTCCACATCTTTCCCATAACGTGGCAACCAGAATTCAATGTAATTCTCGAAGTGTGGCCTGACCAACATCTTATAAAGCTGCAACATGACATTCTGACTCTAGTATTCAATTTTCCAACTAATAAAAGCAAGTATGCCATATGCCTTCTTTACCACCGCATGTACTTGAGTGGGCATGTTCAGCAAATTGTGGACTTCAAGCCTTTGTATGTTACTACTGTTCAGGGTTCTGCCATTAACTGTATACGTTTACTTAATATTTGATCTCCCAAAGTGCAACACTTCACACTTACCCGAATTAAACTCCATCTGCCATTTCTCCGCCCATATCTGCAACTGTTCTACAAACTTACTAACCCACTCATCTACATTTTCATCCAAGTCATTTATACATATCAGAAACAACAGAGGTCCCAGTATGGATCCCTGCAAAACACCACTAGTCATGGACCTCTAGCCAGGAAAGCACCTTCCACTATCATCTTCTATGGGCAAGTCAATTCTGAATGCACGTGGCCAAGTCACCATGAATCCCACATATCTTTGCTCATAGCTGTCTCGTTAAAAATCTTTTGTCTGCTATTAGGTCTAAATCTCTGATATTTAATCATGTATGTATGGTCATTATTCTTGACTTCTCAATTATTGGGAATTTTGGGAGGAACTCTTCCTTAACTGAACCATAGCGACTGTCTTGGTCAGAAAGATGTGGGGAACACAATTCATGATTTCTCCACATCCTGTATAGTTTTAATTCCAGTAACATCACTGATCACCCCCAATCCTGAACCATTCCAGCGTGTGATCAAAGATACAGTCCATGAAGTAGTGGTTGGCTCCTAACAACAAGAGGGGTTGCTACAGGAACCTAAGACTCCAAACAATGGGCAAGATGCCACCTTAGTTAATGGCCATTGAGTCACAGAGTCATAGAGATGTACTGCATGGAAACAAGCCCTTCTGTCGAATCCGACCATACCGACCAGATATCCCAACCCAATTTAGTCCCACCTGCCAGTACCCAAATGCCTCTTAAATGTTGCAATTGTACCAGCTGCCACCACTTCCTCTGGCAGCTCATTCCTTACACGTACCACCCTCTGTGCGAACATGTTGCCCCTTAGGTCTCTTTCATATCTTTTTACTCTCACCCTAAACTTATGCCCTCTAATTCTGGGCTCCCTGACCCCAGGGAAAAGACTTTGTCTATTTATCCTATCCATGCCCCTCATAATTTTGTAAACCTCTGGAAGGTCACCCCTCAGCCTCTGACGCTCGAGGGCAACCAGCCCCAGCCTGTTCAGCCTCCCCCTATAGCTCAAATCCTCCAACCCTGGCAACATCCTTGTAAATCTTTTCTGAACCTTTTCAAGTTTCACAACATTTTTCCGATAGGAAGGAGACCAGAATTGCATGCAATATTCCAAAAGTGGCCTAACCAATGTCCTGTACAGCAGCAACATGACCTCCCAACTCCTGTACTCAATACTCTGATCA
>NC_057735.1:40088236-40096877 GCF_004010195.1 Chiloscyllium plagiosum | reverse complement strand
CCATCTGGTCAAGATCCTGTTGTAATCTGAGATCTTCGCTGTCCACTACACCTCCAATTTTGGTGTCATCTGCAAACTTACTAACTGTAACTCTTATGCTCGCATCCAAATCATTTATGTAAATGACAAAAAGTAGAAGACCCAGCACCGATCCTTGTGGCACTCCACTGGTCACAGGCCTCCAGTCTGAAAAACATGGCCAAAACCATGTGAGTACCTGTTGCTTTAGGGGAACTTTCCCCCTGCAATCCGACACCACATTTGGCAGTTCATGTTTCTCCAAATAATGGTCAATGAACAGATTCCATTCTTACATATCTAATCATAGCCAGAAAAATACCTGCATGGATTTCTTCCTGCACCTACACTGTTACCTCTGGTAACCTCAATAATCTGTCTATGCCCCCTCCTATTTCTCATCTCTATGCTGTCCCTTGGCGTGATCATCTGAATCATAGAATCCCCTACAGTGTGGAAACAGGCCATTCAGCCCACTCAGTCCATACCACCTCTCCAAAGAGCATCCCACCCAGGCCCGACCCCTGTCCTATCCCTGTTAATCATCCTATCCTGTAAATCCTTGGACACTATGGGCAATTGAGCCACCTGACCTGCACATCTTTGGACTATGGGGAGAAACCAGAGTACCCATACAGACACAGGGAGAACGTGCAAACTCCACACAGTCAACCAAGGGTGAAATCGAATGTGGGTCCCTGGCACTGTGAGACAGCAGTGCTAGCCAGCAAACCACCATGCTACCCCATGAAACCATAGAGCAGAATTTTACTGAGGTCTGAGTGACACGGGCGATGGTGTGATAAGTGGCATCTGGACATTGAGATCATTTTGCCCTATCATTTATGTTTTCCACAAGCAATATGGTGAGATTCTCACTAGGCAGTGGTAAGAAATCAAATTATAGGAATTTGTGTTTGTTAAATGCCTTGTTAATGCCACAATTGGAATCATGGAATTTTACAGTACAGAAGGATGCCATTTGGCCCATCATATCTGTACTGCCTCCTGAAAGAGTTAATTTACTTTATTAATATTCAGCCTCTCAGCTTCCTCAATTTACCAATCATACCGTGTTGAGTCAGGAATACTCAACAAGGAAACCAGAGCAGATACTTGGTGGATTCAGCTTGCTGCTGGGTCCAAACTATCATTATGTTGAAAACTAAGCACCAACATCTCAGGGCATGTTCCATAGGCACTGTTCGCATAAACCACAGGCATTGGCATCTGACATGTGCCAGCATCTAAGAATGCTAATGGCACATCTCTGATCCACTTACGTACATTTCTGTACTTTAATGCTGCACCTCAGGCTTCACCAGCAGCTATCATTGTAATACTTGCAACAAGAATGCAGTGTGCTAAGGGATCTGCAACCAGCTCATGGACTGTCCCAGATGCAACTCCAGCCAGTTTGCTTGCTCTCATGGACTCATTCACTCAGATAAAAACAAGGACTGCAGATGCTGAAAACCAGAGTCTAGATCAGAGTGGTGCTGGAAAAGCACAGCAGGTTAGGCAGCATCCGAAGAGCAGGAAAATCAACGTTTCTGGCAAAAGCACTTCATCAGAAATAGAGGCAGAGTGCCTGCAGGGTGGAGAGATAAATGAGAGGGGGTGGGGGTGGGGAGAACGTAGCATAGCAATAGGTGAATGTGGGTGGGGATGGAGGTGATAGGTCAGAGAGGAGGATGGAGTGGATAGGTGGAAAGGAAGATAGGTAGGTAGGACAGGTCATGAGGACGGTGCTGAGCTGGAAAGATGCAGCTGGGGTGAGGTGGGGGGAGGGGAAATGAGGAAACTGGTGAAGTCCACATTGATGCCCTTGGGTTGAAGTGTTCTGAGGCGGAAGATGAGGCGTTCTTCCTCCAGGCGTCTGGTGGTAAGGGAGCGGAGGTGGAGGAGGCCCAGAACCTGCATGTCCTCAGCAGAGTGGGAGGGGGAGTTGAAATGTTGGGCCACAGGGCAGTGGGGTTGATTGGTGTGGGTGTCCCAGAGATATTCCCTAAAGCGCTCTGTTAGGAGGCGTCCAGTCTCCCCATTGTAAAGGAGACCGCATCGGGAGCAACGGATACAATAAATTATATTGGTGGATGCGCAGGTGAAACTTTGATGGATGTGGAAGGGTCCTTTGGGGCCTTGGATTGAGGTGAGGGAGGTAGTATGTGCGCAGGTTTTGCAATTCCTGCGGTGGCAGGGGAGGGAACCAGGATGGGAGATGTTGTGTTCCTGATGAAGGGCTTTTGCCTGAAATGTCAATTTTCCTACTCTTCGGATGCTGCCTGAACTGCTGTGCTTTTCCAGCACCACTCTAATCCAGAATCTGGTTTCCAGCATCTGCAGTCATTGTTTTTATCTCCTGG
Source organism: Chiloscyllium plagiosum (assembly GCF_004010195.1). Taxonomy (NCBI): domain Eukaryota; kingdom Metazoa; phylum Chordata; class Chondrichthyes; order Orectolobiformes; family Hemiscylliidae; genus Chiloscyllium; species Chiloscyllium plagiosum. The sequence continues at coordinate 40,094,493 of NC_057735.1, read as the reverse complement.
GAGCAGATACAGAGGAGGCGGAGGAATTGGGAATAGGGATGACATTTTTGCAGGAGGTAGGGTGGGAAGAGGTGTAATCCAGGTAGATGTGGGAGTTGGTGGGTTTGTAAAAAATGTCAGTGTCAAGTCGGTCATCATTAATGGAGATGGAGAGGTCCAGGAAGGGGAGGGAGGTGTCAGAGATGGTCCAGGTAAATTTAAGGTCCGGATGGAATGTGTTGGTGAAGTTGATGAATTGCTCAACCACCTCGCGGGAGTACGAGATGGTGCCAATGCAGTCATCAATGTAGCGGAGGAAGAGGTGGGGAGTGGTGCCGATGTAACTACGGAAGATGGACTATTCTATGTAGCCAACAAAGAGACAGGCATACCTGGGCCCATATGGATGCCCATGGCTACCCCTTTGGTCTGGGGGAAGTGGGAGGATTGGAAGGAGAAATTATTAAGGGTGAGGACCAGTTCAGCCAAACGAATGAGAGCGTCGGTGGAAGGGTACTGTTGGGGACGTCAGGAGAAGAAGAAACGGAGGGCTTGGAGGCCCTGGTCATGGTGGATGGAGGTGTAGAGGGATTGGATATCCATGGTGGGCACCACTTTTCCAGCACCACTCTAATCTAGAATCATTCACTCAGAGCCTTCCTGGATCCATTTCTCACATTGCCTTGTCTTTCGGTGTTTTACCCACTCAGTCAGAAACACCAAACTTATATTACTGCTGTTTTGTCATGCAGTTTAGAACAGACATAAAGTCTGGAAACTTGGCAGCAGGCCTCAGACAATTCAAGGGAAATAGCCATCATTCACAGAGATCCAGCACTGTAAGTCAAAGGCACCTCCGATACCAGTCCAGGTCAGAGACAGGGTCCTCTCCTCACTTGGGATGAGAAACAGAATGATGGACAACACACCACACATCCTGACTCTTACCATCCTAATGTCAGCTTTCTTCCTGGAACAACAGACAGGCAAGTATTACAGAAGATGAAAGGGGGAGGCATAACTTGTGTTAGTGCAGGTGGGGAGATGAATGAATGAATAGGTAGCACAGAGGGCATGCAGGGTTTGTAGTATGGAGTTTGGGGTGGGTGAAAGTGAGTGGAGTAGATGTTATCTGTCACAGTAGGAGTATCAATTATGAGCCTTGGTAGGAGGTGGCAACTGTAGCAAAGATAGACTGAGTGTGAGGTATCAGAGAGATGATGGTGGCACTTACACTGGCGGAGCGAAGAGGACATTGACCTGCTTTCCACAGTGCTGTGCATTCCTCCATATGGCTGAGACTGATTTAACCCAGCAACAACCCCTGACCAAGCTGCAATGATCTGGTGTTGTGGCCTCCACTGCTGGTCCTGCACAAGGAATTCACAAGTTAGCATTGTCCCATGACACAGGACTTCCAGGATCCTGCCTGCAAAGTGGGGCACAAATTTCCCAAGCATTAAGAACTGTGCAGGATTGACTGTGCTGGCACAGGTGCACAACAAGCTTTTACAGATGGTGTGTGTGCAAGGGATGCTGGTGTTTCAGTGGGAATCTACTGGATGACAAGTCGATCTGGGAGCAGCATGTAGTGAGATCAGTCCGATTTAAGACCCAAAATGTGCAAAATGAACATAATAATGAAGCAGATTGAGTAATACATGGCTCAAAAACCTTAAATTGGATTTAGCCAAAAAAAAATTGAATCCATTATCATTTTCTCATAAAAGCTAATTTTACCTCACCAACATTTCTTCGATCTTCTCCAATGATGCCAAATCATCAGACTGCTTATCTGACATCCACTACAGGAGAAACCTTGATTTTTTCCAATTAAACTAAATCCACCCTTCTCCATGGCAGAAGTCTGCCAACAAAACACATTTTTTGGAAATCTCAATGTCACATGTGACCCCATGATCAGGTTCCAATCTCAAAATTATGTCATCAGGACCAGCTATTCCCATTCCCACATATTGTTTGCCTTTGTTCCATTTAAATATTTTCCAATCCAGCCACACAGAGATGGTATTACACAACCCTAGAGCAGGTAGGATGTGAACTGGTTTAGAGGTAGGGTCTCCTGGTTTAGAGGTAGGGACACTGCCATTGACACAAGAGAACACACAAATTTCATAATCTGCCATGGTGGATTTTAAGACTCGGCCCTCAGCACTTTATTAGAATTTATCGTTATGAAGCCATCTCCCCTTGACCTAGTTAATGTATTCCAGACTGAGATTCCAAACAAGTTCAAGTTGTGGATCTCCTTATAGCCAAACAACATCAGCAGCACGTGATAGATTGAGCTAAGCAATTCCACAATCAAAGGATCAGATCTAAACTCGCAATCTTGTCTAATCTAGAAGCAAATTAAGGTGAACAATTGAACGACTCACCAAAGGAGCGGGATCCACAAATGCTGCCATTCTAAATGATGGAAAAGATGCACACAACAGTGCAAAAGAAACAGCCGAAACATTCACACCAATTTTTAGCCGCAAGGACTGAGTGGATGATCCATCTCAGCCTCTCCGAGTGGTCCCCAATCTTTAGTGAATTCAATTCACTCCACGTGATATTAAGAAATGGTTGCAGGGACTTAAAACTGCAAAGGCTATGGATCCTGACAATACTCTGGCAACAGAACTGAAGACTTGTGTTCCAGAACTTGCCACTCCCCTCACCAAGCTCTTCTGGTACAATTACATTACTGGCATCTACCCAACAATGTGGAAAATTGCACAGGTATGTCCTATACACAAAAAGCAGGACAAATCCAAATAAGGCAATTATTACCCCAGCATTCTACACGCAATCATCAGTAAAGTGATGGAAGGTGTAACCAACAATCATTTCAAGCAGCACCTGCTCAGTAATAACCTGCTCAGGGATGTCCAGTTTGGGTTCCACCAACTTCTCACCTCTTTCCAGCCCTGGTTTAAATATTGGCAAAAGAACTGAATTTCAGAGGTGATGTGTGAGTGACAGTCCTTGACTTCAAAGCTGCATTCAACTGAGTATGGTGCCAAGAAGCCCTAGCAAAACTGGAATCAACTGGAATTAGTGAAGAAAATCTCCACTGTTTAGAATCATACCTGGCACATAGTAGGATAGTTGTGGTTGTTGGAGGTCAATCATTTCAGCTCCCAGATATCTCTGCAAGAGTTCCTCACGATAGTGTACAAGGCCCTACCATCTTCAGCTGCTTCATCAATGACTTCCCTTCATCATAATAGCAGAAGTGGAAATGTTCACTGATGACTGCACAATTTCAGCACCATTTGCAATCCTTCAGATACTGAAGTAGTCCAAATTCAAATGCAACAAGTACTCCTGAATTAGAAGATCTGGACGATATCCAAGCTTGGGCTGATAAGTGACAAGTAACATTCATACCACACAAATGCCAAACAAAGACCATATACAATAAGAGACAATCTAACCACTGCTCTTTGAAATTCAATTGTGTTACCATCACTGAATCCCCCATTATCAACATACTGGTAGTTACCATTGGCCAGAAACTCAACTTGCCTTGCCACATAGACACAGTGGTTACAAAAGCAGGTTAGACCTAAGAATACTGCAGTGAGGAACTCACCGTCTGATTCCCAAAGTCTGTCTATCATTTACAAGGTACAAGTCAGGAGTGTGATAGGCTACTCTCCACTTGCCTGGATGCGTGCAGTTCCAATAATATTCAAGAAGCTTAACACCATCCAAGATAAAACAGCCTGCTTGATTGGCACTACATCCACAAACATACACTCCCTCAACAAGGACAAATGCAACAGATATATGGGACCACTACCTCCAAGTTCCCTTACAAGCCACTCGCCATTCTGACTTGGAAATACATCTGCATTCCTTAGCTATCACTGGATCAAAATCATGGAACTGCTTCCCTAACAACATTGCGGATCTACCTATAGTAAATTTCCTGCAGCAGTTCAAGAAGACAGCTCACTACCACCTTCTCAACAGCATCTAGGGATGGGCAATAAACATTGGCCAGTCAGCAACACCAACATCTCACAAGTCAATTTAAAAATGATCAAACAAGCATTATTGGCACAGCAGAGAGTGGAGTTGAGGCTGCTTCTACTGTTATGAGTGGGGGAGAAAGTCAATTAGCTGTCAATCCTGGGGGAATAGCACAAGGTTGAGTGTGAGGATACTTGGAGTTTTGTGATTTGGGGTGGGAATCAAAGGATTGTGAAGATCTGGGTGTGTCTGTGGTTGTTCGGAGACCTTGCAGGGTGTGGAGGTGGGGTCAGAGGGTTAATTTGAGATATGAAGCCTGAAGGGGTAAAAAGTTGGAATCAAGCATTCACCCCTCAACCAAAATCACAAACAAAAATCTGGATGTTACAACACTGCTGCCTTTGCAAATTTTTTGCACACAAATTGGCTGCCACATTTGAGATTGTAGCAGCAAAGACAATTCAAGAGTATTTCGTTAATTGTAAAATACGTTAGTTCATGAGCACAGAAATGCAAGTTCTTTTTTTCTCTCTGCTGCTTGACATTAAATGATGAGATATGTTGAGTAATTAATGCAAATTACCTCGGTGCCACAAAGTAAGCCCTTCCCATGTCACTGTGAAGCAGAGATAAAGGGCAGAGTACAAAGAAAGCCTACAGAAGTTGTAAATATGGACATTATCAGACATCTGTTGCATTGTTTCGAGAGGCAGGTGAGGTTTGTGTACATCAATGCTCCAAACATATAAGCAAATACTTTGCAAATTTACTCACTGCAAACATTTTTAGGACTGATCTCTGGACTTTACTGGCAGACAACCTAAATATATTATTATATTGTTAGAGTGGAGTTGACTATGTAATGATAATGCACTCCTGACAGACCTAAAGGGAACCAATAACATGAACTGGCATTTATAACACCACAGAAAATGAACAAAGGTAACATTTGCAAAAATCTTCCCTCACAAAAAACACTAAATCTAGATCTCTGAGACATAATTAAGTGGGACATGGATTTATCATAGTTAAAAGTTATATCCAACATATGGTTGAAGATGGCCAGTTGTAATAGGTGAGTGGCATACTAATGGAGATCACTGAAAAGACATGAGCTATAAAAATCCAGAAAAGTACAGATCATTATACATTCCTAATTGTAAGGTTGTCTTTTTTGTGAAAATACTTCTGTATTGCATTTTGCCAATAATCAAATATGCAAGTATAGGATATTTGAAATCTTGAAATGGTGATCTTATCAGATGAAATGCTACAAAATGTCAATGCAAGATGTTTCATGAAATATCACAGGACATTTCTCCCTTTTTAAAACCATGCTGAAAAAAATTAGGTTGATGTTTTTGCTTTGCTATGTCTTACAATCAGGATGTCAATATACTTCTAAGTGAAATGCTCATAATATCATCACAGTATCACAGCATGTAACTTGAGAATATAAAATTCTCAGACAGCATCTTAACTCAATTCATTTGAAGTATGCTGTTCATTGTAACTAATAACTTAAAGTTATCTCAGACACTGATACACCTGTATACACATAATATTTTTATACATAGCCAAATAATATAATGTTTGTTGGAGTTTATAATATCATGGCCTAGTTTTTTATGTTATAAAAGCTAACTTAAGCACTGCCACAGTGGGTAAAATGTCCTACTGGTGGCTAAAATCACATCAATTCTCAGTTTCTTTAAGGGTTTTGACCTTGATGCAGAAATATATGTTGGTTACTTCCCATTGGCAATATTGTACAGATCTTGGTTTGTCTTACTAACTCTAAGGAATACAAGCACTCTGCTCCATCCTTGATACCCAAAAGCAGAATTATATTAAAATGTCTGTTGACTTGTACATTGTAAACAGCTATAGGTGACAGCACTGTTTTTGAGGATACAACCGCTATCAACATATTGTAGAATGATCATGCCTGATGCACAAAATATAACTGGGTAGATTACTGGCACTTCCCGCTCCTCCGCCCTTGAGCTCCGCCCCTCCAACCGCCACCAGAACAGAACCCCACTGGTCCTCACCTACCACCCCACCAACCTCCATGTACAACGTATCATCCGCCGTCATTTCCGCCACCTCCAAACGGACCCCACCACCAGGGATATATTTCCCTCCCCTCCCCTATCAGCGTTCCGTGAAGATCACTCCCTCCGTGACTCCTTCGTCAGGTCCACACCCCCCACCAACCCAACCTCCACTCCCGGCACCTTCCACTGCAACTGCAAGAAATGGAAAACTTGCGCCCACACCTCCCCCCT
>NC_057735.1:39979599-40088067 GCF_004010195.1 Chiloscyllium plagiosum | reverse complement strand
AACTCAGCACCGCCTTCCTAACCTGCAATCTTCTTCCTGACCTCTCCGCCCCCACCCCACTCCGGCCTATCACCCTCACCTTGACCTCCCTCCACCTATCGCAATTCCAATGCCCCTCCCCCAAGTCCCTCCTCCCTACCTTTTATCTTAGCCTGCTGGACACACTTTCCTCATTCCTGAAGAAGGGCTTATGCCCGAAATGTCAAATCTCCTGTTCCTTGGATGCTGCCTGACCTGCTGTGCTTTTCCAGCAACAAATTTTCAGCCTAGATTACTGCCAGACCTGGATCTAGTTAATAAGGGAAAACTATTTTGTAGTCTAATGAGAAGAGGCTCTTGCCTTAAAAATCATTTAGGTTATTGCATGATACAAGCATGTACAAGTTACTTTAGAAAGACATTGTTATTTACAATACTTGGAGATATAACAGGACTGTTTCTTTCATGATCCTAAAATGATCTGCCTTCTCACCCAAATCCTTATGATCTCATCATATTGAATGGAGCTTAATGCAGTATTTAACATTGATCGTTTCCGAAACAGTACTTTATACAAGTTCATATGTTCCTACATTATACTCTATCTGCCAAATGTTTGCCCAATCATTTACCTGACCTTACAACTTAACTTTGTATCTATTGTTAAGCTATCAGCAAATTTACCAATCATATATTTGGTTCCTTCATCCAAACTGTTAATAGAGTTTGTATGTAGTTCTACCACATTAAATCTTGATAAGATTCACAATTGTCTGAAATTCTCAGCCCTGCCTTCATTCCTGAGGTAACCCTGTTTCTCTCTCCTGGCTTCTTGCCTGCTGGATGTTTACTGGCAGTTGAGATTTCCTGCATCTTAATATTTTGGTTTTAGTTCACTGAACACAGAACAATACAGCACAGAAACGGGCCCTTCAGCCCACTATGTTTGCACCATCCATGATGCCATTCTAAACTAATCCTATCTGTCCGCATGTGGTCCATATCCCTCTATTTCCTGCCTGTTAATTTGGCTTTTTAAATGCCTCTTAAACATTGCTATCAAATCTGCTGCTATCAAGTCGCCTGGCAGCACATTCCAAGCAACTCCCGCTCTCTGCGTAAAAAACTGGCCTCACACATCATAATCTCAAGAATCCCTACAGTGAGGAAAGAGGCCATTTGGCCCATCGAGTCTGCACCAACCCTCCGAAGAGCATCCTACCCAAGCCCAACAGCCCCCCCAAACCCTATCCCCGTAACCCGATGTTTCCCATGGCTAATCCACCTAGCCTGCACATCCCTGGACACTATGGGGCAACGTAGTATGGCCCAATCCACCTAACCTACACATTTTTGGATTGTAGGAGGAAACTGCAGCACCCAGCGAAAACCCATGTAGACACAGGGAGAATGTGCAAACTGCATCTCCTTTAAACTTTTCCCTCTCACCTTAAACCTATGGCCCCTTGTAGTTGACATTTCCACCCTGGAAAAAAGACTCAACTATCCACCCTCTCGTCTCTCAAAATTTTATATACTTCTATCAGGTTCAGTCTCCAACACTCTAGCAAAAATAATCCAAGTTTGTCAACCCCTCCTTATAGCTAATACACTTCAATCCAGGCAAATCCTGGTAAATCTCTTTTGCAACCATTCCAATACAGCTGCAGAATGACTTGCTAGCGCTTATAGTCAATGCCCCGATCAACATAAAGGCAAGTTGCACTTCTGTTGCAACTTTCAGGGAGCTGTGGATTTGCAGCCCAAGATCCCTCTGTATACGAATGCTCTTAAGGGTCCTAGCATCTACTCTATAATTTCATCACACAATTGACATCTCAAAATGCATCACTTCACACTTACCCAATTAAACTTCATCTGCCATTTCTCTGCCCAACTTTCCAACTGATCAATATCCTGCTGTATCTTTTGACAACCTTTGTCACTACCCACAACTCCACCAATTTTGGTGTCGTCTGCAAAAATACTTATCAGACCACTCACACTTTCAGCCAAATAATTTATATCTCTTAAAAATACCAGAGGTTATAGCACTGATCCTTAAGAAACACCAATGGTCATAGATCTCTAGTCAGAAAAATACCCTCCACAATTACCCTCTGTCTTTGGAATAACAATGGCTATTTTCCAGTCTTCTGGGATGTCACCTGAAGCGAAATAGTATACAAAGATTTCTTTCATACCCAGCAATCTCCTCTCTTGCCTTCCTCAGTATCCTGGGATAAATCATATCCCTGGGGACTTACCTACCTTAATGTTTTTCAAGACATCCAACAGCTCCTCCTTCTTAACATTGACATGCCCTAGAATATCAACATAGCAATCCCTAATCTTTCCATCATCCACATCCTTCTCCATGGTGAATACCGATGGAAAGTACTCACCTCTTCCTCTGGCTCAATGCATAAATTCCTTCCTTTGTCCTTGAGTGGACCTTTCCTGAGTTATCCTCTTGGTCCTAATACACGTGTACAATGCCTTGGGACTCTCCTCAATCATATTTGCCAAGAACATTTCGTGACCACTTCTAGCCGTCTTAATTCCATGTATATTCTTTTCTGCTTACTTTGTATTCCTCAAAGGCCATGTGTGATTTCAGTTTCTTAAACCACACAGAATGTTTGTTTTCACTTTTTCACTAAACTTTCAATATCTCTTAACATCTGGGATTCCTGAATCCTTACCATTCACTCACAAAACTTGCTGGTCCTGAACTTTGATCAACTGGCCAAAAGACTGTCACATGTCAGACATGTCATACCCTCAAACAGCCATCCCCAATCTGGTGATGCCGGTGTTGGACTGGGGTGTACAAAGTTAAAAATCACACAACACCAGGTTATAGTCCAACAGGTTTAATTGGAAGCACACTAGCTTTCAGAGCGTCGCTCCTTCATCAGGTGGTAGTGGAGGGCTCAATCCTAACACACAGAATTTATAGCAAAATTACAGTGTGATGTAACTGAAATTATACATTGAAAAATTGATTGTCTGTTAAGACCCTTACAGACACACACACTCCCACACTCACACATGCACCTCCTCACAGACTTAAGACACTCTACACTCACTACACACACACATACGCTTTCTCACACTCACAACCCCCAACCCAGACAGACACACACACACAGACAGACAAAGACCCACACGCACACATATATTTTTGGGGGTGAATTTGTACTTGCAGGGTTACATTGTATTTTGCTCAAAAACTGCATGCATTCATGTAAAACTGTTATCTCACTTTTTAGATTAGAATCATAAACATCATGGCATAGACAGAGAACACAGGGGGCCAACACCTTCAACATATTGTCCAGCTATCACCATTGTTAACAGCTAACCTGAGAATGCAACGTTTTAAAAAAAGGTTTTGTGATTTTCACATGAAAGAAGTGAAACTATCATGGTATTCTAACAGATGAAAGGCTTAACAGGCAAGCAATTTTTCAATGTATAATTTCAGTTACATCACACTGTAAATTTTTGCTATAAATTCTGTGTGTTAGGATTGAGCCCTCCACTACCACCTGATGAAGGAGCGACGCTCCGAAAGCTAGTGTGCTTCCAATTAAACCTGTTGGACTGTAACCTGGTGTAGTGTGATTTTTAACTTTGTATCCCCAATCTAGTTAGCGTTCCCTCAATTTGGCAATTTCACCAAGGACCAGTCATATCCTTATTCATAACTGTCTTAAAACTTTCAGAATTACGATCACTGTTCCAAAATGATCCTCTACTGAAACTTCGCTCATCTGGTTAGGCTCATTCCCTAATACAAGATCTCATACGGCTGCTTCCCGAGTTGGGCTATCAACATATTGTTTCAAGAAACCCTCCTGGATGCATCTAACAAATTCTGCCCTATCTAAGCCCCTGACACTGAGGACATCCCAGTCAATATTGGGGAAGATAAAATTGCGCACTACATCAAACCTGTAGTTTTGACATCTTTCCATGTTCTGCCTACATATCTCTTCCTGTATCTCCTGTTATCTCTCAGGAGGCCTATAGTATAACTATATCATAGTGTTTGCACCTTTCTTGTTCCTGAGTTTTACCCATATGGCCTCAATGGATGAGCCCTCCAAGATGTCCTCTCTTCATGCAGCTGTGACATTCTCCTCAGTAAGTAATGCCACTCCCCCACCCCTTTTACATTCCTCTCTATCACGTCTGAAACATCTAAACCCTAGAATGTTGAACTGCCAGTCCTGCCTTTCTCTCAACCAAGTTTCTGTAATAGCCACACATCGTAGTTCCACTTACTAATCCAGACGTTAGGCTCATCTGCCTTACCTGTTATAATCTTTGCATTAACATACATAGGCTACAAAGTGCCAGTTCTGTCATGTTTATTAATCTGTCCCTGCCTGTTCTTTCCATTAGGCTTTCTTGACTTAACCTTTACCTCCTCTGCAATTTTGCCAAATGCTGACCTACTGCTTTGGTTCCCAACATTCTGCCATACTAGTTTAAACTAGCTTATTTCAGAGACGTTGAGGGTGCACACAGGTAACAAAGCTTAAGAACAAATGGATCTTTATCCAAGTGGCAGCCAGTGACTAGTGGGACACTACAGAGGTTAGTGTTTGGACCCCAACTGTTTTGAATACATATTAATAATATAGATGAAGGAAGTAAATGTAATAACTCCAAGTTTGCAGATGACATAAAGCTGGGTGGGAAGGTGAACCATGAGGAGGATGCAGAAATACTTCAGTGTGATTTGAACAAGTTCAGTGAGTGGGTAAATGCATGGCAGATGTAGTACAATATAAATGAATGTGACGTTATCTAGGTTGGTAACAAAAACAGTAAGGCAGATTATGATCTGAATGGCAACAGATTTGGAAAGCGGAAGGTGCATCAAGAGCTGAGTGTCTATGTACACCAGCTGCAGAAGTAAGCATGCAGATGCAGCAGACAGTGAAGAAGACAAATGATCCATTGGCCTTCATAGCAAGAGGGCAGTAGTACAGGAAGAGGAATTTCTTGCTAAATTGTACAGGGCTTTGGTAAGACCAAATTCAGTGCATTATGTGGAGTTTTGGTCTCTACTTTGGAAGGATGTTCTGACAATGGAGAGCAACAACGATTGATTCAATTGACATGAGGAGATCAGTAGAAACTATACTTACTGGAGTTAGAAGAATAACAGGGGATCTTATAAAAATCTATAAAATTCTAATAGGACAAGACAGGGTAAACAAAGGAATGATGTTCTCAATGACTGGGGAGTTCTGAACCAGGGGTCACAGTCTGAGGATATGCTGGAGGCTTTTACATAATAGCTTTTGTCATGAAAGAATATTAAACATTTTGTGGCTTTTGAATGGCTGCATCAGTTGTCTCCATGCATATTAAGTTTGATCTAGCAAATCAGAAGCATCTCCTTGTAAAGTCATAGAGATCTACTCCACAAAGGCCCTTCAGCCCACTTTGTCTGTGCCCGTCGAAAGCATCCACCTAACTATTCAAATCACATTTTCCAGCACTTGGTCCATAGCCTTGCAGGTCCTGGCATTGCAAGTGTACATCTAAATACTTCTTTAATGTTATGAGGGTTTCTGCCTCTACCATCCTTGCAGGCAGCGAGTTCCAAATTCCCAGCACCCTCAGGATGAAAGGATTTTTATTCACATCCCTTTTAAACCTCCTGTCCCCTAATTTTAATCCCTATCCCCTGATTGTTGATCCTGCCACCGAGGAGAAATGTTACTTCCCTTCTACCCTGTCTCTGTCCTTCATAATTTTATGCAACTTGATCATGCCCCTACCCATCCACCCCCAGTCTCCTCTGCTGCAAGAAAAACAACATCAGTCTATCCAATATCTCTTCACAGCTAAAGCTCTCCAGACTAAGCAACTTCCTGGTAATTTGCCTCTGTACCCACTCCAGTGCAATCAATTCCTCCGATAATGTGGATTTGAGAACTGCATACAATACTCTAACTGTGGCCTTACCAAGCTTTTGTACAGTTCCGGCAAACACCCCCCCCGCCCCTCTGTTCTTCAATTCTATGCCTTGGCTATTAAAGGCAAGCATTCCTTCTGCTCTCTTAACCACTTTAATCGATCAGTCCTGCTACATTAAGAGAGTTAAGGATCACTGCACAATCTCAGCATTTCCTTCTTTGGTTTCATATTTTAAGAATTTGTAGCTTTCTTTCTTATCCTACTTGAAGTTATCCCTTCCCACACTTTGCAATCAACCTAATAGTTTTTTTTGAAAATGCTTAAGTATTATTTAAACATTCAACAAATTAAGCTGGATAAAGCTTCTTATCAAAATGCGCAATTCCAATTTATTATTCTCATATGCTAAGTGACTGCAACTGTATTTCGGATGTGTGTGTCAAGATCCTTGTGTTAACAATTGCAGTAATGTGCAGAACTAGGTAATCTCAGGCCATCCCAAGTACTTCACATGACCTGGGTAAAGGCAGGAGGTGCAAATACAGCCCCCTGCCTTGTGTCCTGTAAATTGCTGTTTGCAGAGACACACAGCTCATGATACCTGTGGACTTTGCTTCCATGACATGAACTTCTATTGAAACCCAACTGATAAGAAAGGTTCATTTGTATTTTATACTAAATATGATGCAATGAACATAGGTCAGCAACATTGTTGGCATCCTGCCCCTGAATGTGGGGAGCAATGGCTGCCAATTGAGGAAAAGTAATGTTACCACTACAGCATTGTAACATATGGTCTGTTTTCTGAGTGGTGCTTGTCACTGATGTAAAAAGTCTGGAACTGCCACAAACATTATCTCACAGTTTTAGTCAGAAACCCAAACAGGCACATTTTGTCTCACTCCTCTATCTTAGAAAAGGATCAATGAATTTTCCAAGGGTGTTTGGAGTGGCCAGATATGATAAAATCCAAGATTTAGACTTTGTTTCCGGTTTCTCCACACCTGTTGGATGACATAATGTGCATTTATGTAGCACCATTAACATAGGTCAAAGGTCTTGCAATACAGAATCAATACAAACAGTATAAACTGAATCCACTCTGAGCTTTTGAAATCTATAAACCTGTATAAAACTACAACTTACAGCCTGTTCCTTTTGAGGACATTGGAGGATCAGCTACATGACAAACTGAAAAATCAATTGTTATTTGCCACAATGTTAGACTCACTAACTGTCCTTTGTAAGGACAACTTCCACCAACAAACTCTGGATTAATGAGTTTGAGTATGGAATGGGATCTTAATCACCAAAAGAGATCATTAGGGCCAGTGAGAAAGAGTAGCATGTACATTCTTTCATCTTGAGAATTTTTTTTCTCTTAGTAACTGGAAATTGAGACAGCAACATTTTCCTTTATTTTGATAAAGCTTCAATGAATCCTTGTTCTCTGGGACAGTTAATTTTTAAAAAACATACTGCAAACCTATGATTTTCTGCCTATAATCGAGTTCCAAAATGGCTTCTGTGGCACATGTGCGCAATATTGTTGCAGGAAGTGCCAGGTACCACCTTAGGCAGAGCAACAGCACAAGTACATGCATGAAACATCACATTGCAATATTAATCAACAGCAACACAGACTTTTATGCCAGTAATGCTATTCTGGAACTCAACAATCTAGCTATCACCCTACCGTTTACTATGTACAGGCGACCATAAAGGATTTCCCCATCCCCACCTATTTAAAGGGCTCTTCATTCACTTTCAAGTTAGTTGCTGATTGATTCCTCCTAGCTGTTACTGTTTGCAGAGGTGTTGGATGATTCGCACAACTAAGTCTTAAATCCAGAGGGAATACAATGAGAGGCATTGAAGAACTTTGAACTCAAGACAAAATACTGGAAATATTCAGGTAGTCAGGCAACATCTGTGGAGAGGGAACAGGGTTAACAGTTCAGGTCAATAACCTCTCCTCAGAATTTGGGTTTGTTAGAAAGTGAAATGGGAGAGGATGGGAAAAGAAAAGCAGGGAAGGTCTGTGATAGGTTGGAAGATAAGACAGATTAACTGCGGAAGTGTTGGAGATGCTGGGTCAGAGGGAGTGGTATTGGGACAAATAATGAAACAAAAACGTTTCCAGAAGAGATTTAATGGCAGTGTGATCAAAACGTGCAAGGGTAAAGGACAGAATATGCTGCTGCCTCCTGCAAGTGAGAGTGTGTCAGTGAATTTGGTTTATTCTGTGAGGGTGAAATGGCAGGGTTGAATAGCTAATGGTGTGTAAGCTGTAAGATCAAGCTTGCAGTAATATTAAATACATGAAGACAAGGTGAAGCTGAGTATGAGGTGTAAATTGTGATTTTCAGCAGATGCATGATCAGGGTCATGTTCACTGAACAGTTTGTGTGAGATTGCCTCTTTCATTTGTTAATGATGATTGATAATTGGTTACTTCACCAATTAAAACTAACAGGTGCTGTTCTTAAAGGGTTTGTAGTGATTGTAACAGGGTCAACCAGGTGAACCTCACAGAATATGAGTTCCCTGACTGGGGCTGTTAATCTGGTCCAATCAGGGAGCCCGGGCTGACAGATTAAAAACAGGAGTGTCAGAGATTGTATTCACTTTGAGAGACTCTCCACATTAAATTAGGATGACTTGGCGATGGGATACCAACTTCTGTAGAGTTATTTCAGGCACAACCACAAACTTAATTTATCCGTATAAATAAAATACAACAAAGTAAATTTAATTTCTGTTTCAAGTGTTAATGAAGCAAGTCAGTCCCACTGCTTCCTATTGGTTGTGAAAAATTCAAGTGTTCCAAAAATGACCATCTCCAGGACACAAACGTAGCTGTGGAAGAGACAAACTGAACCCCCCCACCCATCCTTGACAAACCTGCAGTTGCTGATGGATGCCCTGGTGAGGCCCATGAGATATCCTGAAGGTCATGGTGTATAGGAGAGAGGAATGGATGGCTGAGAGATCAAAATGGCAGCTGGGATGAGTTAAATAATAAGTATCTGGGTGCACAATGTCAATATGGGAGAAGGGAAGTATTCTAATCTAATGGGGCAGGGATATTATTGTGTAAATTATTGGGAGAATAGAGTATGTGATGAAAAGTAGATGCTCCTGGTGGAGTGATGTTAGCCAATCACAGAGAGGATGGCAGGTTAACTTGGGTGTCTGGAGTTGGGGGGGTCAGGAGGGAAACTCCTGTTATGTTTGGCCAATAAGCTGGGCTGGAAAGGATTTTAACTGTTGGATCCAAACCTTGTCACCTCCTTTCAGCTGTCACAGTTCTGAAGCCAAGAGAACATAACCCACAACAGTAAAACTATAAAGGTTTGAGACCACTGTCCGATTTCCCCATTTAAATAGAAGTCCACAACCCCACACCCTTTTCTGACCAGGTGAGTCACCTATCACATCACTCCAGTCTATTAAACTGGAAGTGAGCAGATCTTTTTACATGTTTACAAGCCAGGATTTATCACCCATTCCTAATTGTCCTTCAGAATGTGACAATGAAGTGCCTTCTTAAAATGCTGCAGTCCTTGGGGTGTAGGTACACCAACCTTGCTCTAAGGATTGCACTTCCAAGGTTTTGAGCAAACAACAGTGAAAAATGTGTGATTTTGAGGGGAAATTGTAGTGGTTGTGTCCCAGGCATCAGTTGCCCTTGTCCTTCTCGGTGGTAAAGGTCATGGGTTTGGAAGGTTCTGTCAAAGGAGCCATTGGTGAGTTATGGCTGTATATGCTGTAGATGGTAAATGCCATTATGAACCAGGTTAGGTTTCTGATCTTTGAAGTTTTTTTAATTCACTCATGGGATATGGGCATTGCTGGCTGGGCTAGAATTTATTGCCCATCACCAGTTCCCTTGAGAAGGAGATGGTGTGTTGCAGACATTGTACTGTAGACGTACCTTCAATGCTGTTAGGGGGTTCCAGGATTTTGATTCAGCAATACTGTGAGAATGGCAATATATTTCCAGGTCAGGAAGATGGGTAGCTTGGAAGGGAGCTTGCAGGTAGTCATGGTTCCCAAATATCTGCTGGCCTTGTTCTTCTAGCTCGAAGTGGTCATGGGCTTGGAAGGTCCTGTCTAAGGTGCCTTGCTGAATTTCTGCAGTGCATCTTGTACATGATACACACTGAGTGTCAATGGCAGAGGGAGTAGGTGTGGTGCCAATTAAGCAGGCTGTTCTGGCCTGGATGGTAACTGCAATCCAGAGGAGAGAAAATCTTTTAAAATAATTAAGTAGTGTCTATGGATTAAAATAAAATGACTACAGGTACAATATCTGAATGTGGGCTATCCGAGAGGCAATGTTATAGAAGTTTATAAAATAATGAGGGGTATAAATAGAGTTGGTAGGTAGTTGTCTTTTCTCCAGCATGGGGGATTTCAAGACTACGGAGCACATGTTTAAGGTTAGCGGAGAGAGATTTAGAAAAGACATGAGGGGCAAGCTTTTACACAGAGGGTGGTTTGCATGTGGAATTAATTTCCTGAGGAAGTGGTGGAGGTGTTACACCACTGCTTAAAAGACATTTGGATAAGTACATGAATAGGAAAGGAGGGATATGGGCCAGGAGCAGGCAGGTGGGACAAGTTCAGTTTTGGATTATGTTCAGCATGGACTGGTTGGACCAAAAGATCTGTTTCCGTGCTGTATGACTCTATGACACTACATTACTGTAAGCTGCAATGCTTGAATTTTAATTCTTATTAAATGAGTGGACTATCTGATCTGCCTATTTGGCGAGAAGCAGTATTGGTATAGCGGCAGGCCAAATTATTCATCAAACTTCAAGCACCAATCTTTTCTTTCCTGCAGTCTGAGTGGTCCGAGTAACCTCTGATCTCAGCTGAACTAGTTGACCCAATCTGACACAGAATCAGGCCTAAGATTGCTGGTTTTAAAACCTGTACCTTACTGCACTGTATGGCATTTTTTTCAACTCATCCTCCAGCACCCCTTCTAAAGGTCCCAAGCACGTGGAAACACACATTAGTTGGACTGAAGGTTACACATTTCCTGACTGCACATTACATGCACATGTATAGAGCAGTGATTGAGTCAACACTATTGATTAGTTCTGAAGTCATTTTGGACTTGAGACATTAACTGTTTCTCTCCTCACAGATCCTACCAGACCTGCTGAGTTTCTCCAACATCTTCTGTGTTTGTTTCATATTTCCAACATCTGCAATGGTCTGCTTTTATTTATTCTCTTACTCACAAAATTGCTGAAAAAAACGCAGCAGGACTGGCAGCATCCATGGAGAGAAATCAGAGTTAATGTTTTGGGTTGAGTGACCCTTCCTGAGCTTTTCCAGAAATTTGTTTTTTTTTGTTTCTGATTTATAAGCATCTGCAGTTCTTTCGGTTTTTATTTACTATTTATTCATTATCTTGGTGTTATCGGTATGTGGTAGGATAACTGCTACATGGTAAGCAGTCATTTCAGAATCACAAAATTGAAGGAAGAAGTAATTTTATCTATCTTATCCTTGCCAGCTTTCCAAATTAGCAGTAAAACTAGTGCCACTTTCCTGCCTTCACCCTGTAACTCTGAAAAATTCCCATCAACTATCTTATTCCTTTTGGGATGTCAATTGAACCTACTTACAACACATTCTCAGGTAGTGCTCAATTACAATTGCTCACATCTTGTTTCACCCTGATAATAAATAAGTGATAGTAATAGTAATATAACGATAGTAACAATGATGCTGAGACAGAAAATTCAAGACGAATGAGGGCAAGAGATTTTCTTCCTGCAGGGCAAAGAGAAAACGTTCTGTCATCTATCTGTTATTGAAATATAGTGAACATCTGAAATTGGAAAGCCCATGTTCCACGTGTAAACTTTAAGTGGCTATCTTTCCTCTAAACTGAGATCAACAGTGGAGGTTACATGAGGAACCACAGGGCTATCAGGCTTTTCCATTTCCCTTTTCAATCTTGATTTAAAAGAGAGAGAAAGAGGTGTTGCTGACTTTCAGAAGGAAAAAAAAAGTACATGCAGAACAAGGAAATATTACCGTGTACAGCCATAAGCCTGTGACCTGGGCTCGGGAGTTTGCCTGTACCGGGGAGAGTCGGGCCGGGGCCGAAGCCGAGCCCAGGACGTGGAGACAGCGTGAGGGGGCACAGGCTGCAGGCCGCCTCCTGCCGGAGTAGGCCCCGTTGTTAGGGTAACCGACCTCTTCAACCCTGGTAAGAACATTAAATATCCACCGACACTAAACTCACGCCATGAACGGCCAGCCGCCTGCTTTTGGATGTGTTTAAACCAGTGGCCACCTTCTTAACCCAGACACGGAAACTCTGTCCTGATTTTGAATTTCTCCGTCAGATTTGTTTCTCCAGACCACGGTAATGTGACTTATCCCAAACAAAGTGTTACTAATCGAATTGTCACAAACGCTACCCTTTTGAATTGGCGAACGTTATTTTCATCTTCCAGACTAAATGGGTGCAGTGATAGTGTCCCTATCCCTGGACCAGAAGACCCAGGTTCAAGTCCCACCTGTTCCAGAGGTGTGTAATAATATCTCCTGAACAGGTTGATTAGAAAAAAGGTTCATTTTTGTACAAGTTCAGATAGGGTGGGGGTGTCTTATGGCACAGTAATAGTGTCCCTATCTCTGAGCCAAGAGATCTGGGTTCAAATCCCACCTCTTCCAGAGGGGTCTCATAGCAGTTCTGAACAGGTGGGCTAGAAAATTGTCTGCACCTATTCAAAAGTTATACTGTGTAGTTAACTTGCTACCTTGGGATTTGTAACTTGAGCTGTATTTTTTACACAACCTGATGTGAAATACTGTGACACATCCTTGTAGCTGTTGGGAGCTGAATCCTAAAGGAAGGAAAACTACTGTTGCATTTGAAGCCCCCCCCCCCCCCCCAGCCATAGAAGTCTGTAATTTTTTTATTTATTAATTTTTTTTTCAAAAGCTGAAGGATACGTTGGTACACTTAAGGTTTGGCTCTGGGGTATCTTTCTACTGCATCTCTACATTGTGACTATGTAACTGAGGTACTTCATTGACAGTAATGATTATGAAAAATTCTTTATAAATGTAAGCCTTTTAAAAAATATTTGTAAATGTTTTGAAATGTTGAAAAATAGTATCCAATCTTGAAATAGCATACAAAGCTATGGGTCAAGTGCTGTAAGTGGAATTAATTGAAATAAATGTTTGCAGGCTGGTGTGGACACGATAGGCTAAAGGGCTCCTTTTCATGTGTTTTACTTCGATGATTCATTTTGTTTCTAGACATTGGTCTGCTTAGCGATGTTATTACACAGGACATGAACCTTGATCTTCTGGCCCTTATCGTACTGTCAAATCTAGATATTTTCTTGTCAATCTGTTCAGGAATGTTTTAAGTCTGAAACAGGTAGAACTTTAACCCTCCTGTCTTGGTATAGGGATACCTGTACATCCACTGCTCCACAAGAGACAATCAGGGCTCCTTTTATCAGTTGCTATGGGATTTGAAGCCACACCTGCTCAGCACTGTCCCAGGCCAGCCTGGGCATCTCTATCCACAGTAATTGATATTACCTCTACATGACTGTCTCAGCACGAGTAAAGATGAACAGGAAAGAACCCAGCTCTTAAATATGTTCTCAGCCTCTTCAGAGTTGTTATATACCTGTAGAGGAGGTAGGACTTGAATGCAGGCCTTCTGCTCCAAAGGTGGGGGCAGTACCACTTGGGGCTGCTTTCCATATTATATAGAATCACAACGGTGCAGAGGCTATTCAGCCGATTGAGTCTGCGCCATCCCTCCAAACAGCATCCCACCCAGACCCACATCTGTGCCAGTGCCTTGTTTCAGAGATAGAGGATACCTTATGGTTCTCGGCACAATTTGCCAATGCAAGTCTGCTTGCCTGAGAGATTTTAAGCAAGTGTTCCCACGAGAGGGGGAAAGGTCATCAATGTGACAGAACATTGATATACAATAATCTGCATTTTGTTTGCACTCTTTTTGTGTCTTGAATATAAAATATCCCAAGGCAGTTCATAACATGAACTGGAGAAAATTAAGTGTCATACGAGATTTTAAGAGAAGTGATCATGCAAGCAATAGCTTAGTGAATGAGGTAGAATTTAAAGGATGGGACAGAAGTAGAGATGGATATTCAGTTTGAAATCTAGGCAGATGAAGTCCTAGAGCGATGAATTTTAATGAATATTTAAACCTTTGGTTGTTTGTGGAGAAACAAATTAGTGAAGAATAGAAAGTGGAAATAGAGGGAGGAGAATGTTGTTAAGATTACATTCATTTTGCTCTGCTTAACAGGTGGCAATCCAAAAGGAACTGAAATGGACAAACCACTAGAGGGAAGTGTAAGTATGTGGCCTTCACTGAGGAAGGTATTGTATGTTTTTTTTGTTGTGGTGTTCCCTGTAAAACTAATAATTTTAACTTTTGAACTGCCAGTGGTTAATCTAAAGGGATTGCATTGCAATTTTTTCTTAAGATTCTAACAAATTAAAAAGAACATTTGAGTGAAGACTTTTTTTTGTTGGAAACACTACAGAAAAATTCTCTTGTTAATGTTTTAATGCAACTAAAAATCTAATGCAACCAAAAATCTCCCTCCATCGTTAGTCTTCACCCTGCCATTTAAGTAGATTCTTTATTCTCTCAGAACCAGCTATAAGTAATTATTAGTTCCCAAGGGCATCCTTTCTCTTCCTATACCAGACCTGATAATTTCTAATCCTTGAGCTAGCTTTTACCTTTGAACCTATCCTGAAGATTATTCTTTCAAAGCTAAAGAAATCTTTATATCTTGTTAAAATCCTCATACACTGAGTAGATGAGTTTGAGCTACCAGAAGCCTGAGAATAGGTGCCTGTATCTTTGTGTTTTGTCTCAGATTGTGACAGGCTGAAGTTCAGTAATATTTTAAGAAAACATCTTGTAATTAGATCTGACAGTGCCATCTTTCTCTTCGAATCCCTATCCATGGCAATTTTACTCACATTGATTATCCAAGTGAAGTAATCTTCCAGGTGACTGGTGCACAGAGGTTGGGGGTTCTGTTTCCTAAATCTCTCAATTGCCTGAGAAATACTGGTGGCATATGGGAGAACTCAACTCACCATTGTCATTAAATGAATGTACATTTAAAATCAAGTAACCTGGACCAGTTATCAATAACAGTATATCTGTCTACGGTAGTTATATTCCCTACAAATTACTAATAAAGATCCTGATAACAGAATCTTGAGCATCTGAGAATTCTTGATGCTTGTGATCCTGGTTAACAGGGTTTTGTTTTTAATACTAATGTGTTATCTTGCATCTTCCTATTTTGTTTAAAGTATAACCATTTACCAACTTGCCACTTCTAATGCCTTCCAATGACTTTGAAGTCTATTCACTGTCAGCATAGATGTTTTGGTCATTCCATATGGATATGGATACCATACACCTTGCCAGTAAAACAATCTGCCCTGTCACCTTAACCTTAACACACAAGCCAGCCAGGCCTTCGATCAGTAGAATTCAGAATGGCTGAAATGGTCCCTGCCCTGACCATTTCCCATTTCTCCATTTGTAGCTTAAATTAAAAAGACCATTTCAAAACTTTTTTTGAAACCTCTTGCTACTTTTGTTAATCTCCTCCTGAAGCTAATGGTTAACAAGATACTTGCAGCAATCCTCCTGTGCTTGAATGGCCAGGAATCTTTGACATCTATCAATAAGACCAAAAAATCGAGCATAACTTGTTTGTCTCAAGTACTGAGATCTATGTTCCTACAGTTATGGTTTCTTGCAAATGCCTCATTTTAATCATAAAATAATAATTAGGAGCAAGAGTAGGCAATTCACCTCCTTGAGCCTGCCCTGCCATTTAATACAATAAAGACTGAAAATGTGTTGCTGGAAAAGTGCAGCAGGTCAGGCAGCTTCCAGGGAACAGGAGAATCGACGTTTCGGGCATAAGCCCTTTCCTGAAGAAGGGCTTATGCCCGAAATGTCGATTCTCCTGTTCCCTGGATGCTGCCTGACCTGCGCTTTTCCAGCAACACATTTTCAGCTCTGATCTCCAGCATCTGCAGACCTCACCTCAGCATTGACTCCACTTTCTTACCAACACTCTAAACACTTCAACGTATTACTAATTAAAAATCTTTTTCTCCATAAATTTACTCCATGTCCCAACATCCACCATAGAAGTAATGAATTCCACAAATTCATGACTAAGAAGTAATCTCTCATCTGTTTTAAATCTATTGCTATCTTAAAACTGACCTCATTCTAGATTACTCCACATATGCAAGTATCCTTTTCCACATATACCTTGTCGATCCCTTTTAGGATCTTGTACCTCAAATAGATCTCTCTTCATTCTTCTAAACTACAGAGTATAGGTCTAAACTACTAAATATGTCTTAAGACAAACCCTTCATCTCTGGAATCAACTTCATGAGTCCCGTGCACTGCTTCTAATGCAACCACATCCCTTGGGTATTTGGGCCAATATTGTACACCGTACATCTGGTGTGGTCTCTCTAAAGTCTTCTCCAGTTGCAGCAACCCCTACTTCTATACTCTGTTCCTTGCCAAATGGGGGAATTGAAGTTTATTGCTTTCCTTTATTAACTGCATGCTTGTTTTCTATAATTTGTGCTCAAGGATGCCAGATCTCTCTTCACCAAAGCACTCTGAAGTTTTTTCTATTTAGATAATTTGCCTTTCTATTGCTCTGACTAAAATGGATAACTTCTCTCATGTTAAATGTCATCTGCCAATTTTGGCTTATGCATTAACCTATCCATATCCATTTGTAAATTTATTTCTTCTTGACAACTTTCCACCCATTTTGTCATCTGCAAATTTAGTTATAGTACTTTCTATCCTTGCGTCCAAGTCATTAATGTTGTTTGTAAATAGTTGAGCCTGAGGACCAAACCTTGTGACACTCAAAGTTGCATTTTGCCAATGGGCAACAAGGTGGTTAGCACTGCTGCCTCAGTGCTGGGGACCCAGGTTCAATCCCAATCTTGGGCAACTGTGTCCGCCTGTATGGAGTTTGCACATTCTCTGTCTGTGTGGGTTTCCTCTCACAGTCCAAAGATGTGCAGGTTAGGTGAATTGGCCATGCTAAATTACCCAGTGTTTAGGGATTGGTAGGTTAAGTGCATTAGTCAGGGGAAATATAAAGTAATAAGGCTGGGGAATGGGCCTGGATGATACTCTTCATAGGGTTGGTGTGGACTTGTTGGCCAAATGGCCTGTTTCTACACTGTAGGGATTCTATGAACGAGAAAAAGACCAATTTACCCCATCTATCTGCTTTGTTGTTCAGCCAATCCTGTATTCAAGCCAATAAATCACCTCCAGCCCTACCTTGTCTATTAACTTTTTATGCTGCACTGAATGAAATGCCTTCTGAGTGTTCAGATGTGCTCCATCTACAGGATTCTGGTTATTCCCTTTGCTTGTTATAACTTTATAGAATCAGAGAAATACAATAAAGAAACATTCCCTGTGGTTCAACTCATACCAACCAGATATCCTAAATAAGTATGCCCCATTTGGTTCCATTTGACAGCATTTGGCCCATATCCCTGTTAAACCCTTCCTATTCACTTACCCATCCAAATGCCTTTTAAATGTTGTAATAGTACCAGCCTCCACCACTTCCTCTGTAGACAGGCAGGCGGCTGGAAGAATACAGGAAACCAGGCAGCATTAGGAGATGAAGTTGACATTTTGGGTGTAACCCTTCTCTGGCAGCTCATTGCTTATATGCACCCCCACTGTGGGGACAAGACCTTGTTGATTTATTCCATCCATGCCCCTCATGATTTTATAAGCCTCCAAAGATACTCCTCAGCCTTTAACACACCAGGGAAAATAGTTTCCCCACCCCAACATTCAGCCTCTTCCTGTAACTCAACCCTCCAACCCTGGCAACATCTTTGTAAATGTTTTTGAACCCTTTCAAGTTTCGCAACATTTTTCCAATAGCAGGAAGACCAGTATTCCAAAAGTGGCCTAAACAATGCCTGTACAGCTACAACATGACCTTCCAACTTCTATACTTAATGTACTGATCAACAAAGGAAAGCATACCAAATGCTGCCTTCACTATCTTATCTATCTATGACTCCACTGTCAAGGAGCTATGAATCTGCACTCCAAGGCCTCTTTATTTGGCAACACTTCCCAGGACCTTATCATAAGTGTATAAGTCCTGCCTGATTTGCCTTTCCAAAACGCGACCCCTTACATTTATCTAAATTAAACTCTGTCACTCCTCGGCCTGTTGGCCCATCTGATTAAGGTTCCATTGTACTGAAATAGCCTCCTTCACTGTCTGCTGCACTATCAATTTTGGTGTCATATGCAAAACTTGCTAACTATTCCTTCTATATTTGCATCCAAATCTTTCCTATAAATGCCAAAAAGTAATGGACTCAGCATTTATCCTTGTCGTATAGCACTGGTTACAGGCCTCCAGTCAAAAAAGTAACCCTTCACCACCACCCTTTTGTCTTCTACCTTTGAGCCAATTCTGTATCCAAACAGCTAGTTCTGCCTCTATTGTGTGATCTAACCTTGCTAATCAGCCTGAGGAACCTTTTAGAATGCCTTACTGAAGTCCATATAGATTATGCCCACCACTCTGCCCTCGTTATTCCTTTTTGTTAATCTTTGAAGAGCTCTAGCAAATTAGTAAAGCACAATATTCCATTTATAAAATGATGCTGACCCTGAATTCCAATAATTTACCAATGGTACATGTTAAACTAACTGGACTCTTGTTCCCTATTTTTTATGTTCCCATTTTGAATATGGCATTGTATTAACATTCTTCCAAAATGTTGGATCCTTATCGAAATACAGAACTTTAGAATATTCTAACCAACGGATTCACTCTCTCTCTTGCCACTTCCCTTTCGGGCCCTGGGGTTAGACCTTCAGGCCCTGGACACTTGTCTGCCTTCAATCCCAATAGTTTTCACACTACTTTTATCCCTTATCGTGATTGTTCTAAGTTTCTCCCTTAATATAACCCCTTCTACCTTTCTAATAGTAAGAAGTAATGAAATGCTTCAGTTTTCATTTGAACAAATTATTTAATTGACTGTAATTTGTGTACCCCACTGTTGGTGTCCAGTCTTGTCCTCCAAGGGACCAATGTTTACACTAGCTATTTTTTTCCTTTTATAGAAGCTTTTGCTACCTTTCTTATTTTGTTAGTCTGTCTTTCTTTCTTTCTTTGCTTTTTTTTTAGAATTTTTTTGTTAACCCTTTCTTGATCTTCAGGAAATTTCCCAACTTCCAGCCTGCTACTTGGGGTTGCAATATTCTATGCCTTAGATTTTTGTTTTTATATTCACTTTAACCTCCATGCATACCCATGGATGATATTTACCCCCTCTTACAATCTTTCTTTTCCAAAATATATTTTAGTTGAGAACAGTTGAGGATCTGCTTAAATTCTGCTACTGCCCATCCATTGTCCTCCCTTTTTAGTCATCTTGCCTGGTCCACTCAGGTGAAGTTTGTCCATGTGTCTGTGTAATGGCCTTTGTTTAACTCCAGAACCTCTTGTTTCTCATCCTGCAAATGTATTTGAAATTCTTGCATATTGATTAGATTCCCTACCGTATGGAAACAGGCCCTTCGGCCCAACAAGTCCACACCAATTCTCCAAAGAGTAACCCACCCAGACCCATTCCCCTAGCCTATATTTACCCTTGACTAATGCATCTATCGCTATGGGCAGTTTAGTGTTGTCAATTCACCTGACCTGCACATCTTAGGATTGTGGGAGGAAACCGGCGGAAACTCTGACACTGGGAGAATGTGCAAACTCCACACAGTCACTTGAGGCTGGAATTGAACCTGGGTCCCTGGTACTGACTCAGCAGTGCTAACCACTGAGCCACCATGCCATCCCTGAGAGAATCCTTCATAGGAGATCATTCGTTAATCCCACTTCATTAACAGTGTCAGCTCTGGTTCCTGAACATTGTTTCTTGGAGTAATCTCTAATACATTCAGCAAACTCTCCCTAAAGGTTGCCTTTCCTAATTGCCTGATCATGCCACCAATGATGTCCATGCTGTCAGTTACCTTAGCCCTAAATGCTGCAGTGCCTCTTTTTTTTTTCCCACCCCTCCTCCCTTTCCTTCTAAATCCAACTTTTGTATCCCAGTATTTTGTCACTTGTCCAAAGCTCTGCTTCTGTATTTATTGCCCAATTTTTAGTGCTCCTGTAAAGAATATTGGCTCATCCTTCCTGTGTGAACGGAGGATGTAAATATAAGCTGTTGTTACTGCTGTTTAGTGATCCAAATGAGGTCTGCTCGTATTTGTTTTTGTTCCTTTTGGTTGGACAGGAATGCCACAACTAATGTGAACTTCGTGAAAGCTTTTTTAATTAGAAAACTACTCAATTGCTGAAGAAGGCATCTGTTGGGGAGTGTGGGGAAAGAAATGTCAAATGTTCCAAGTATTGTAATAAGGAGTAATATCTCTTCTTGGCTATTCCAGAGCTTTGAGATCCATTATGTGACTGGTGACCTGTTCAAATGTCCTGAGCAGGACGCACTGGCGCATTGCATCAGTGAAGACATTCGTATGGGAGCAGGGATAGCAGTAGTTTTCAAGCGGATGTTTCAATCTGTTGAAGAGCTGCTGAATCAGAGTAAGATATGTCATTAGAGAAATGTGATTAGGAAAGTAAAAGGAATATCTATTTATTGCAAGAGAAATATAATATAAAAGTAGGAATGTTTTGATATGCTTGTACAAAGCATTGTTGAGGCCTTGTTTGGAGTATGGTGTACAGTTTTTGTTTATTTGAAAGTATGGGGCTACAACTATTTACTTTATTTTCATTTGGATGAAAGGACTAAATCTATGGTTGCTAAACTTATTGATTATAACTTGGGAGCAGATGTAGGTAATTCAGTCTCTCGAGCACACACAACCGTTCAATGTCTGATCTGCTTTGTTTTGAATTTGAGATTCCCATCTATCTAAAAGTTTGATTCCCTTCCATACAAAGGTAAATCCATCCACCTCTTAAAAAATATTCAATGGCCCTGACTCCACCTCCATTCTGAAGCAGTGTGTTTTAAAGTTGCAAAAACCTCAATTTCCTCCTATCTTTGTCCTAAAAGTGTGATCCCTAATTTTTGGAGTACTACTTAGTTAAGCCTGTTCATCAAGGCATGTCAAGGTTGTGATTGACTGATCCCTACTTGCCTGGATAACTGCACTTGAAGATTCTCTCAATCTCGGGCAACGCAGCATACCTGCAAACGTTCACTCCCTCTTTCGCCAACACAGTAAAAGCAGTAAATATAATCTACAAAATGCGTAGTGCAGAAATTAAGGCTCCTTAGCAAGACCATTCAAACACCACTACTATCTAGAAGGACAAGGGCAGTAATCCATAGAATACCATCTGCAAGCTCTTCTCAAATGATACCTCTTGGCTTGGAACTATCACCATGTTACTTCAGAACTTTACATCCCCTGAATGAATGAACTAACGAATATATTAACTTGACTTCTGTCTTGTATCTGTATTGCTAATCTGATTAGCAAATTAAATTCAGCTCAGACAATGGGTGGAATCTGCATTACTTTTGGTTTCAGTGTCATTTACATGAAGTTGAGCTTTTTATCATGAGGCTTAGCAATCCCTCACTGTCTTTCCAAACTCACCTCATTAGCTACCTATCTTGCCCATATGACATCCCTCTGATTCTATTCCCATTTTACTGCACCCTGATGCCAGAAGAACTTGTCACCCGGAAGATACCTGTCTTTTGACACTCGAACCATAGAACAAGGCTGCTGTGCATCAGGGCAAGCAGTGGCATTCTGAACTTGCTCTATTCAGTGATAGCCATTCAGTCAGAAGATGTCACAAGAGGAAGATAGTGTTGCAATTCTCTTTCCAGCTGCAGGGAGTGCTGTCGGTAGCAGTAGAACCACTTTCTGGCAGACTGACAAGACTATAAACACCTGATCCTGTTAGCCTGCTTAGATTGCTGATTAAGTCAGTACAGTCTCCATGGTGAAAATGAATGACCAGCAATACCACAAGACAGTCACCAACCTATCCTACTCTGCCAGCATGCGTGTCATGCTTTTTTCCCCTCTCTGCTACCCACTTCCCACCAAGACTCATGGTCTGACACTTTGTCACCATTTGTGTGCAATATCTTCCCTGACTCTTGTTTCCACTAGCCAACCTCCATACTACTATCTCTGCATGGGTTCTGCACTGCCTACTTGTGTGTCCCCAGGACCACCTGTATCAGCACTAATAGCTATGCTGCTCACTTTCATCACACTCCATTCCTCCACTTTTCTCATTCCAGAATAAGACAGCCCACAATAGCGCAGACTGGATTTAGACAAGTGCTGGGTGTCTGACATCAAGCTTCTCAATCTCCATGAGATATTCCAGTCCAACACAGAAGAAAACAAAGACCACTCCTGGAGGGATGTCGAGATATCCATGCCCTGCAAATCGAGTAAGGATCATTCATTGTAAACCTAATATTAACCCTGTTCACAGTATTATTCATTACACACCACTTCTAACCATGCTATCTTTTTTTTTGTTCTGCAGGAACCAGTAGGATGCCCACTTTATCAGTGGAGAAATAGCCTGATCTGCCAGAAGCCATCATCTTAATATGAGAGTACAGAGATCTATGAAGATACCTCCTCCTACCAGCTCAGATACTGACATCTTAGTGGGAGTGGCAGGCTTGGAAAGTTTAGCAACATTCACTGGTGAGAACTTCACTCAAAGCTTCACAGCTGGTGAAGGGAGAAACATTCCAGACCACTGGCACTTTAGGGCTGCTGGAGATGAGGGACGTGTTCAGTGTCCAACAGGAGAGGACCTTGTGCTGTTAGTTTTGGGGATTTTGAACCTGTACACAGGCAGGATCAGGTATCAGATATGTGGAATGCAATAGCCCTCATTGCACAGACTGCAGAAGTGAAGCTATGCTATGGAGACCCAGTGACCTCAAGCATGTGATCATCTGACTGTCTCCATGTGCAAGTTAGTGGAGACATGCACACACTACAACCTATTACCCAGAAACTGGTCCTCGGGACTGAAGGCAGTGACAGGAGGATGTGCAGTCCAGGTAGCCCTTCCTCCAAAGGAGACCAGGCAATGATGTTCAATGGTGTTGACATCACTGCACTTCCCACTATCAATATCTTGGTGGTTACCATTGACCATCAATTGAATTGGATAAGCCAGTAATACTAGCTACAAGAGCAAGTCAGAGGCTAGGAATACTGCAGTGAATAAATCCCTTTTTGACTCCCCAGTGTTGTCCACTATCTACAAAACACAAGACTGGTATGTGATAGACTACTGAATGTGCCTGGATGAGCATTGCCACTCCAAGAATGCACAAAAAGCTTGATATAATCCAGAGCACAGCAGCCTGCTTGATTGGCACCACATCTAAACACATTCACTACCTGCATCACAGTTGCTTTGTGCACACTGCTGTTACTATCAACAAGATCCACTACAGACGTTCACTGAAAATCCTTAGACCGCACCTTCCAAACCCCCACACGTTTTTATTTCAAAGGAAAAGGACAGCAGATTCATGGATCCCCCAGTTGTAAGTTCTGCTCCAAGCCATTCACTGTCCTGACTTGGAAGCCTATAACTATTACTTCAGTGCTGTTGGACCGAAATCATGGAGATCGCTCCCTGAGGATGTTGTGAATCAATCTGTGGCACAGCAACTGCCTTCAGTGGCTGCAATCTATCACCACTAGCTTGAAGGAACTTGTGTGTAGAATGACTCTTTCCCCCTACAAGTAAATAGAAAATGCTAGGAAGAACCACACATGGCCCCTGAAGCCTCAAGGGTAGATATGCATAGGCTAGCCACAACTACCAAGTCTTGAGAGGTTCCCAGAAAGTGCAACTGAGGTATAACCACTTCTCTCTGGGAATCCTTTCTGCATTTCGAGGCTGTCCAGCCAAATGTCCCTGGAGTTGCATGACGAATCTTCCTTGGCTAATGGGCTACCCTTTGAGCCAGATCCTTCTACCCCAGCTGCAGAATCTGGAACTGGAGTGAGGTGTTGTGGGAGAGAAAGAAAACTATAACCTTTTTGGTCACTTTGGCACAATAACAGCACACTAACTTATCCTGTTTGTATAAGTTTGATAGTTTTTGCACTGCATATGCTTATTTGAGTCCCTGTGTAACCCTGGATGTAACTGTGCCAGCATGCTAACATGTCTCTAAGGAATGTACCATGGATAGATGTTTGGAAACCAGCTGCTGTATATAGAGATATTGATCAAGATGTATGCAAGGTAAAGTTCTACGGGCACCAATGTCTAAATGTGGTAAACCATTCCTCCTCTTCCACTGGACTGTGTCCAAAAGTGATGGGATGAATGAAATGGTGGCAATATCTGGAGAATTGAGACGTGCAAGCAGGAGGCTGGAAGTATGCAGCAAGCCAGGCAATACTAGGAGGTGGAGAAGTCAACACTGTGTAACCCTTCACCGTTGACTTCTCCACCCTGTTATGCTGCCTGTCTTGCTGTGTTCTTCCAGCCTTCTGCTTGTCTACCTTTTGATTACAGCATCTGCAGTTTTTATCCATCTAACTGAATGGAGATATTGAGCACACAGGGAGGCAATGCCTTGATCACCAGGGATTTTTTTTTTTGAAAATGGAGTGTTTCCAGGTCTGACTTTTTTTGCATTTTATGGATCTGTGTGTAATGCTGTTGCTCTCTAAAGAGCCTCATTAGTTAAAACCACTTGTACATTGCAAAATTTGATTTTCAGCACCATACAAGGCAACAGTGGCACTCTTTAGTCGGTGGCTTCCAGTCTCTATTTCCATATGGTCGAGGGCGCAAGGATGGGAGGGTAGCTAATGCAATTTTTTTTTTTAGAAAAGGTAAATGAAAAACTGAATTAAACACTGGTTAGTCTGACATTGATAGTAGGGAAAATGCTAGGCTTGTTACAAAGGATTTAATAGCTGAGCGTTTGGAAAATAGTGACTGGATTAGACAGTCAGGGTGGATTTGCAGAAGGGAAACATGCTTGTCAATTCTACTGGAATTTATCAAGAATGTCACCTCTGCTAGTGGCAAGGGGAAGCCAGTGGATGTCCAGTTTACTTGACTTTAAGAAGGCTCTTGACAAGGTCCCTTTTCTTAAAAAGAAAAAAAGTTATAGCTCATGGAATTGGCTATCATGTACTGACATGGATGCAGAACTGGTTGGCAGACAGGAAATTATCAGAATAAATGAGTTTTTTTTCCCCAATTGACAAGCAATAACTACTACAGTACCACAGGAATCAGTGCATGGGCCTCAGCTATTCACAATAATAAATGCTTTAGCTGAGAGAGCTAAATGTAATATCTTCAGGTTTGCAGACAACAGATTTGGGTGGGAGGGTGAGCTGAGGAGAATGTGGAAACACTTCAGTGTGATCTGGTCAAGTTG
Source organism: Chiloscyllium plagiosum (assembly GCF_004010195.1). Classification (NCBI taxonomy): domain Eukaryota; kingdom Metazoa; phylum Chordata; class Chondrichthyes; order Orectolobiformes; family Hemiscylliidae; genus Chiloscyllium; species Chiloscyllium plagiosum. The sequence continues at coordinate 40,062,594 of NC_057735.1, read as the reverse complement.
AGTGAGTGTCTAAATGCAGGATGGATGAAGTGTAATGCAGAAAAATGTAAGCAAACACAGCCTGATTAAGGGGCAATAAATTGGGGGAGGGGTAAGAGTGTTGTCCTTGTACACCAGACACTGACAGTTAGCATGCAGATGCAGCAGACAGTGAAGGCGGCAAATGGGTGGGGGGGAGAAAGGGAGACTTGTTAGCCTTCATAATGAGAAATGGGGATGTCTTGCTGCAAATGCATAGGGCCTTGCATTTGTTGATTCCGCACATGGAGTATTATGTGCAGTTTTAGCCTCTTTATCGGAGGATGGATGTTCTGGCTATGGAAGGAGTGCAATGACTGTGTTTACTTAACTGATTTCTTGAATGTTTGGACAGTTGTATGAAGAGACTTGGTTTGGACTACTTTCACTGGAATTTAAAAGAATGAACAGCAATTGCATAGAAACTGAATTCTTTCTACATTTACAATGCCTAGTTCGGTTAGATGTTCCCAATGACTGAGCCCAAAACAAGAGTTCAGCCTAATGATAAAAGGATGACCACTTAGAGGAGATGTGCTTTAACCTAAAGTGGTGAGTCTTTGGAATTCCTTTTGAAGGTACAATGTGGTAGGACAAAACATTTGAATGTTTTGGAGGACTTGAATGTAGTTATAGCTAAAGGGTATCAGAAGACAGTGGGAATAGGCTTCTAAATGAAGAGATTGGCCATGATCACTTAATAGCAGAGCAAACTCAAGTTTGAATGGCCTACTTCTCCTGCTTTCTGTTTGGCCCAACCAGATGACTGGCTGACAATTACCAAGACTGTTAGGGGCTGCCCTTTAATTACTGTTCAGTAGCCCGGGTAACTGACAGGTACCTCCATGGAATTCAGTGAGGACCACTATCCTAAGACTAAGACGTGGTTGCTTGTTGGCTAGTGTTTGCTACAAAAGTTGCTGACATGTAGGACAGGTGTGAGATTGACATAACATCCTATGCAAGATGTCTTCCCCATGACTAAGGACCAGTGACTAGCAAGGCAAGCGGTCTGGTTGTTTGATTGTGCTAATTCGCACTATGTGGATGCTGTGAGAATGCAGGTAGCCACCAAGTGAGCACAGACAGCAAGCAGTAACCCTGAGATTGGGCCAGGCTTAATCTGTGAGCTGGGTGCCTGTCCGACAGTGTTCTTGCTGGTGCACTGCAGGTCTCTGCTTTCTAAAACATCTGCACGTTGGTTGAAGCATGCAAAAGGAATTAGTAAATATTGAGTGCCAGTGTCTGTGGATGAGGGGGTTTGCATGTGGAAGCTGTCCATGGATCATGCCCCAAGATTCTGTTTGGTGCTGAACAGCAGGGAAGCTCTTAACAGCCAGCAATGAGCTGAAGTACCAGATCCTGCTCTGACTTTCATATCGAGAATTCTCCATCTAGTATTTTTTTCAGCATCTTGGGTAAGATAGAAATCTACACATTTAATGAGGTGAGATTAAATAAGATGTGTTAATAAAGAATCCCTTAATCAGCAACTTGCCACTGTCTGACAAACTCCACCTTGAAGCCCAAGAAAGGTGCACAATGTTGCAAGTTGCTCCCAGTGTCTAATGGGATACCAACGGGATCAGTGTTTTCACTCCAGCTATTCACTGTACATATGTTGAGGAAACTAAACCTCCAAGTTTGCAGACTAGACTGAGCTGAATGGTGGCCTCTATCCAAATGCCCTTTAACCATCTAAAATGCAGGAATTTTAATCCTGTTTTGTGTAACTTGTCCTTTATTGTTTGAGTTCAGGTATCATGCTGGTCAATCTATGCTGCACCTTTCCAAAATGTTCAATCTTTCTAAGGTATCCTTGACTGTTCAGTCACCAGATGTGGTCTCACCTGCAGTTGTATGGCTGTGAGATGCCATTCACCCCTTTTATTTTCTAGTCTGTATAAATACAAGCATTCCACAACTTTGGTTTGGACCTGTTCCAGATATCCTGATCTATCTGGGCCCCCAAGTCTGAACCTTCATTGTCTAGCACTTAGCAATTTACAAAGTCAGTGGAATTGTAAAAGCCCCTTGGCATGTATACATGGAAACTTTTTTATTTTAATTTTTGTCTTTGCTGTTAAACCTGCTGGACCTGAATCTGATTTTTTTCTTAATACATTAGATTACATTAATAGGATGCAGACGTTGTTACAGTACTATCAGTCAACTAATGTAACATCTTTGCAATGCATTTACCTTACTACTATATTTAGGTTTTTTAAATAAATGATTTTCTTCACAGAAAAGAAAGTTGGGGATGTGGCAGTGTTGAAGACAAAACAAAGATATGTCTACTATTTGGTAATTGACTAATTTGACTGTCTGAAGTGGTCATTTGAATAAATTCACAGGATATTATCAAAAATATAAATGTGTTTTAGATGGTGTATGACATTGTACAAACACTGACATATCTTTCACAGAACAGAATAAAACTGTCCATAGAAAAACTGTACAGTCCCATCATCTTTATCTTGCTTTATTTCTGTTCTGATTTTCTAATGTTGTGAATGCCAAAAGATATTTTTATTTAAATGCAACTTCAAGTCTTTATTGACCTTGCACTGTGCATTTCCAGTTAATTCGTCTCTAACCTGTCTTTTAACTCTAATATTTAATGCTTGCAATTTCAAACAAACCTGTTGGACTATAACCTGGTGTTGTTTGATTTTTGACCTTGGTCACCCCAGTCCAACTCTGCCATCTCCACATCATTAATACTCTATCATTGCATTTCTTGTGACATGTCAGAAATGCAACAATGATTGATTTGAAATTGTGAATGCTTGTTTGGAAATTAAGTGGTTGTGTATTTACAGATTACAAAAAAGGCAGCCTATCAAAAGCCAACTTATGAAAATCTGCAGAGCAGCCTGGAAGCAATGAAGGAACATTGCCTGAAACATGGAATCTCGCGGATCTCAATGCCCAGGTAATAACAGGAAGCTTAATTTTTTTTAAAACCAGCTTTCCTTTCAGCATATTTTTATCATAATTGGAAAGTGTGTGTTGTGTACTTTAAAAATACTCAGTGTATGGCATGGTGGCTCAGTGGTTAACTGCTGTCTCTCAGCGCCAGGGACCAGAGGTCAATTCCAACCTTGGGCGACTGTGGAGTTTGCACGTTCTCCCCATGTCTGCATGGGTTTCCATCAGGTGCTCTAGTTTCTTCCCACAGTCCAGAAACGTACAGGTTAGATGGATGGAACAATTTAGCATGGTCAATAGTTTTCAGGTGTGTAGGTTAGGTGCATTAGCCACAGGAAATGCAGGGTTACAGGGATGGATCTAGGTGGATGTTCTTCAGAGAGTGTGTGGACTTGTTGGGCCAAATGGCCTGTTTCCATTCTGGGGGATTCTAGGATTCTAACTGTCCATGTGGAATTGCATTTTCTCCCCATGTCTGCATGGATTTCTTTCAGGTGCTCCAGTTTCCTCCTGCAATCACCAAGATGTGCAGGTTAGGTGATTGGCCATGAGAAATGCAAGGTTACAGGGATAGGATAGGGGAGTGCTTGGTTTGGGTGAGATCCTCTTTGGAGGGTTGGAATGGACTTGATGGCCAAATGGCCTGCTTCCATACTGTAGAGATTCTATGATCTCAGCATCTGTTTGTGAAGATATGCTGTAGATGGCAACAGCATCAAATCATATTGGTGTCCCACATTGGCTAAAAGGAATTCCTTAGCTGGTGCATTTAATATCCAAAACTCAAGATTTACCTGATCATGAATATGCAAATAAATTAGCTATTAATCAAAGGGCTGCGAGCCGTGAGAAATTGTGCTATTCGCAGGAAAGGACGTGAAATGGAGTGACGTCAGGTGATTAGCAATTTACGAATCTGGTGGTAAAAGTGGAGGCAACAGCAGTGTAGCCATTCATATAAAGATGAGTAGAGTGAGACTGGAAAGGACAGGGTTTGTCCGTTAAGGTCAATACTACAAATAAAACAAACTTGATCTGTGCAATCCATTCTTAAGTTGGGTAAACTAGTGGCACAAATAGACAAATAGTTTGGATCTAATCCCCACTTCAGAGATATGGTTACAAAGGGATTAAGAGTGTATAAATATTCTAGGGGAGACAACATTTTGATGAGCAGAATGCTAGGGGATGAGGGGTGTGGAGAACAGTTGCAGAAATGGTCTTGTCTTGGGTCACTTCATGAAATCAGTTATTCCTAGCGTTCACCTTATGAAGGTCAGATGGGAGTACTTTATAGTTCCAACCCCTCCCCACTCCAACATTTAAGGAGTTAAGCCTTTGACAGAGCACTAAGCAAGAAATAATTGGTTTTATTACAAGCTCCAATGTAATAACTACAATGGACTTCAGTCTTGTTAATTGTACAAATGTAAAGGTATGTGGAACATTAAAATATTTTTTGTTCTAGTTTTCTGGAACAAAAATCAATTGTGAAACCAACGAATCTCTAATAGATCCTTGAGAGAAGGTAGGGAGAAGCTTCTGTCAGCTTAGTGGTTAGCACTGCTGCCTCAGTGCCAGGGCCCCGGGTTCGATTCCAGCCTCTGGAGACTGTGCAAACTCCACACAGGCATTCTGTGTCTGCACAGGTTTCCTCCAAATGCTCTGGTTTCCTCCCACAGTCCAAAGATGTGCAGGTTAGGTGAATTGGTCATGCTAAATTGCCTGTAGAGTTGGGTGCATTAGTTAGGGGGAATGGGTCTGGGTGGGTTACTCTTTGGAGGGTTGGTGTGGACTAGTTGGGCTGAAAGGCCTGTTTCCATACTGTAGGGAATCTAATCTAATCTAAAACATTTTAAGCTTTTGGAAGGAGGCATTGAGTAATAAGGATAGGCAAGTTATGTTGCTACTTCAGCTAGGCCACAGTTGGAATATTGCATACAGTTTTGGTCACCATACTTCCAGAAGGCTGGGGATGCTTTGAAGAGGATACAGAAAAGGTTTATGAAGATGTTGCCTGGTATGGGGGGATTTTAGCCTTGAAGAAAAGTTGGATAGGTTAGGTTTATTTTCACTGGAATGCAGGAGGTTGAGGGGTGCCCTGATAGAAATTTCTAAGATTATGAATGGCATGGATAGTGGAATGTATGAGGCTTTTTCCCCAGGGTGGAGAGATCAATTACTAGGAGGCACAGGTTTAAGGTATTGTTTGAGGGAGTGAGGTTTAAGACCAGTTTAAGGCTTTTCGCACACAGGATGGTGAGTGCCTAAAACACCCTGCCAGAGGAGGTGGAGGAAGCGGGTGGAATAGCAGCATTCAAGAAGCACCTGGACAATACATGAATAGGAAGGAATTAGAGGGATACAGATCCTGTAAGTGAAGACCGTTTTAGTATGGAAGGGCAAATATGTTGGCATAGGCTTAGACTGCCACAAGGGCTGTTCCTGTGCTGTATTTGTTTCTAAACAAAACTAGTTATATAGATATGAGGAAGGTTTGTTGAAATTGAGTAAATAGACCCTTCTTTACAGGGAGAAGGCAGGACAATGGGTTTCAGAAACATTAAGTGATCAAATTGTGGAGCAGACTGTAGCAGAATTGGGCTATTCAGCCCTTCTTATGGTCTTAAATAAGACTGTTAACAAAACCGTGTAAAACCCACATTATTTCTATTTTGATTTATACATTGAAATAGGAAAATAACTTTTTTTAAAAAAAATAAACCCTACAGAATTGCTGCAGTTTTTGAAGCTCGGTGACCTGAGACTTTCTTATAATTTACATAGCTGTTGGTTCAAGCAGTACTAAGTGGTCTGTAAACCAGCTGGAGCTAAGAGCTGTGTACAAATCTGTATTCAGTTAGCAAATATCTAATTTGGCTTGTGGACTAATGACATTTTTCAATGACGAAAGCCTTCCGCCTGTCAACAATTATTTCAGTGTTGTGAAGAAAATGTTAGAAGCCATTAAATCTCTACAAGCCAAGGAATTTGCTCAGTTCTCTGCAGTAAAAAAAAAGCTTGTTCAAAGCTAGTTGAACCAGTCACATTGTTCTTCCCACAAAAAAGGGTCCAGAGAATGAAGATGAAGAAGCAGGATTGTGATCAGCATATGAATCATCTCCACAAACACTAGAGATCTCATTGGAAAGCTCTTAATCTTTCCCTCTACCTGTAACACTTGTTGTTGTATCTGTTTAGTATTGTGTTCTTAAATACTGAAACTTGCTCCTTACTTTGTCAATCTGGTTGTACAAGGCCACCAATCGCAAAATTCTGCATGCTTTTCAAAACCTTTGTCACAACTCAGGGAATAGTGGGGCTTGGCTATTTTTCTTTAAGCACCCACATGAGCAATAACAGTTAAGTTATTCAAGATGTACAAAACTGACTTCATTGGCAAAACAAATTCAGCACCAAAGATTTAATGTGCCTTAAGGAATATAAATATTTTAGAAAAAGTCATCAGCCTTATGACCTCGAGTTTTAGAAACCAGCAAAGAGCTCTCAAAATGCTGGAAAAGAGGAAGGAATGTTGTGATTTAACCAGAAATGTAAAAAATGCAAAGAAGACCATGCAATTGGCCCTTTAAAAACCGAGGAAGAAGGAATTGTGGAAATGAAGAAATTGCAGGAATATTCTTATTATCCTTCACAATGGAAGTTTCCAGTTAAATATCAGAAATTGAAGGTAACTGAGCATGCAAAAGTAACAATTTAAATTTTATCAGCAATGGATAGATTTATTGGAGGAGCATTATACATAAACATCCATCAAATGTCCTCCATTTAGAAGCCCACATTGCAGCTGCTTTAGTTGGTCTCATAACTAATATCCCTTTTTAAATCATAGAATCCCAACAGTGTGAAAACAGTCCAATTGCCCTATTGAATCCAGACTCTCAGCATTGCACCTAGACCCACCTCCATACTTTATCCCTGTAATCTGCATTTCCTGTGGCTAATCCACCTAACCTACACATCTTTAGACTGGGAGGAAACTGGAGCACCTACCGTGCCGCCCACCAAAGATTGGTCTCATAGTTGGTCTCATAACTAATATCCTTTTTAAATCATAGAATCCCAACAGTGTGAAAACAGTCCAATTGCCCTATCGAATCCAGACTCTCAGCATTGCACCTAGACCCACCTCCATACTTTATCCCTGTAATCTGCATTTCCTGTGGCTAATCCACCCAACCTACACATCCCCCAGACACTACAGGCAATTTAGCAAGGCCAATCCACCTAACCTGCACATCTTTAGACTGTGGGAGGAAACTGGAGCACCTAGAAGAAACCCATGCAGACAGTGGGAGAATGTGGAGTTTGCACAGATGCTGCAAAGGTGGAGTCAAATCCAGGTCCCTAGCACTGGGGCAACGTGCTAACCACTGAGCCACCATGCCACTCAGTCTGAAACTTTTCTATAAATGTTCAGAGACATTTTGTGTAATTGTAAAAGGAATGCAAAGTTAACACAAGTGCAGCCAGAAATTTGGAAGGAAATTGTAAGAGTACACATTGAGGAAGTTTGATATTGTGTAGTAGCTTGATCAAACCATAACTAGTGCTGTTTTGGCCTCTATCTTTTGAGTTGTCACTGTCTACAAGTTTAGTACTAGAGGACTGGAGGTTTGAAGATGTTGTGCCCTTGTTCAATAAGGGCAGTGGAGATGACCCAGGTAATTAGATGAGTGAGCCTTCTATTGTAGGAAACATTTCTGGAAAGGATTAAAAGAGGATCTGTAATCCTCTAGCAAGCAACAATTTGATTTCAGATAGTCAACATGGTTTTGTCAAGGGCAGGTAGTGTCTCTCAAGCCTCATTGAGTTTTTTGAGAAGGTGACCAAGCATATAGATGAGGATAGGGCAGTTGACATGGTGTACATGGACTTCAGTAAAGCCTTTGATAAGGTTCTATATGGTAGGCTGTTAAAGACAATGCAGAGTTATGGGATTGAGGGTGATTTAGTAGTTTGGATTAGAAACTACCTTTCTGAAATGGAAAATATTCATCCTGGAGTCTGGTTGCTAGTGGTGTGCCAAAAGGATCTGATTTTTGGACCAGTGCTGTTAGTCATTTTTATAAATGACTTGGACACAGGCATAGGTGGATGGGTTAGTAAGTTTGCAGATGACACTAAAATCAGTGGAGTAGTGGACTATGGAAAAATGTTGCAGGGGGGCTTGGATAAACTGCAGAATTAGCCTGAGGTGGCAAATGGAGTTCAATGCTGCTAAATGTGAGGTGATTCACTTTGGGAAGAATAACAGGAAGGCAGAATATTGGGTCAATGGAAAGATTCTTGGTAGTGTGGATGTGCAGAGGAATTTTGGAGTCTATGTACATCCCTAAAAGTTGCCACCCAGGTTGATAGTGCTGTTAAGAAGGCATACAGCGTGTTAAATTTCTTTATTGGTAGAGGGATTGAGTTCTGGAGCCATGATGTCATGCTGCAAGTATACAAAACACTAGTGCAGCCCCACTTGGAATATCGTGTACAGCTTTGGTCATCCCATTACAGGAAGGATGTGGAAGCATTGGAAAAGATGCAGAGGAGACTTACCAGGATGTTGCCGGGTCTGGAGAGAAGGTCTTATGAGGAAAGGCTGAGACTTGGGTCTGTTCTCATTGGAAAGAAGGCGGCTAAGGGGGATTTGATCGAAACAAAAGAGGACTAGATAGAGTAGACAGTGAAAGTCTTTTTCCTAGGATGATGACGGCTTATACGAGGGGGCATAACGACAAATTGAGGGGTGATAGATTAAGACAGATTCTTTACTCAGTAAGGCTGGAATGCCCTGCCTGCCAATGTAGTTAACTCTGCCACATTAGGGAGATTTAAACAATCCTTTGATAAGTACATGGATGATGGGATAGTATAGGGGCTGAGCTTAGATTAGTTCACAGATCGGTGCAACATCTAGGGCCGAAGGGCCTGTTCTGCGCTGCATTGTTCTGTATGTTTGAGGAAGGATATGCTTGCCTTAGAGATGGTATGGTCAAGTTTGTGGGTTGGGCTAAGTAAATTGACATTCATTTGAAATGTGACATTCTGAACAAACCTGACAAGGTAGACACAAGTTGTTTTCCCCTGACTGGGGAGTCTGAAACACGGGCACAGAGAAGGGATGTATCACTTTTTTTTCCTGAAGAGAAACTTCTTCAGTCCAGGATGAAGTTTTGAATGTTTGTCTGCTGAAGGTGGTGAATGCTCTCACCTGAATATATTAAAACTAAGATTTGTTTCAGCTAGTGAAGGGATATGACAGCAAGTGGGGAAACCAAGTTGAAGCAACAAATCAGCCATGATGAATGGTGGAAGAGGTTCGACAGTACGATGTTGTGTACTTGGATGTTAAGCCATTTAAATATTCTAGGCTTTAAGATTTTGCCATATTAACATTATGCATCACTACAGTCTCTGAACTAAAATCAGTTTTGTTTGCTCTCCAGGATTGGATGTGGACTGGACCAACTGAAGTGGGAGAGAGTTTCTAAAATAATTCAAGAGGTCTTTAAGAATACTGATATCATCATCACTGTGTACTCTTTGGAAGCGCCTGCTAAGCTTGCCACCTACACTAAACGATAGTCTACTTTTAATAGGAAATAAAGTGAAGCTGGGTGTTTGAATTAGTGCTTTCACTACTGTGGCTTTCAAATTGTTTCATTTGGCAGAAATAACTATTTAGGTGAATTCACTTATAAATGATTTTTGGTGCATGGGGAAAAAAATCTTGTAAAGGATTGTTCTAACCTGCTAGGAAGTACATCAGACAAAGATATCCAATACTCGCTCTGGGAAAGGCCTACTGAACCCATTGGACATTGAGAAACTGCTGGTGGACCTTCTCCTGAATCAGGACTCCGACAGCAGGATATCTGTCCTACTGAGAGCTTCTAGTGGTACAGATTAGGAGGTAGCAGCAATTCTGTTCAGCAATGTCACTGGATATGTGATGGCAACTGCTGGAATGCCATCCTTAGACCCAGGATTGTGTAAGCCCACAAGTAATAAATGATGGGGGACACAGGGCAGGGACTGTGCTGATCATTGACAGCAAGGATATTTGTGCAACAGGGAGGTTAATCCAGTTCTCCTCACTTTGTGGGGGGAGGGGTGCTCATCTGGTTAAGTGCCCTATTTCCCAAAATAGTGAGGGCAGTGAATCCTCAAGGATGCCTGTTTTTCATCAGCCAGTTTGACCAAAATCTCCAAGAATTATTTATTTTCTATGGATAGGCATTCACCCACTTTTAATGCAGATTGTTTATCAAGTAGACAAATCTTGCTTTGTGAAAATATAGTTAGCCAGCTCACTGTCCTTGGTGTCTAAACTTATGATTTCTCATCACTTAAGCATTTACATTTTTTTTAAATAAATTTCAAGTTCATTGGAAAGTGATTTAATAAAACGTGCAGAGCAATATTTAATGGCGTGCAGTTGTAAACTTAATTCTGGGTGACTCAAGGATACAAAAATGTTCATCAAACATTAGTCCATTTGTTCAGGAGCTAATTTTTCTACAAGGTAATAAAGCAATAATGCTAACAGTCAAGCAGGTTGTTTATTCATTGACAAGATTAGAGTGGTGTTGGAAAAGCACAGCAGGTCAGCCAGCACCTGAGCAGGAAAATTGACATTTTGGGCAGGAGACCTTCATTGCTCATTCCTGATAATTCTTCCCCCCACCCTTAGGGTGAATGTACTGTCTTTATCCAGGGTTGGAGAATAAAGGTCTAGAGGGCATCGGTTTAAAGTTAGAGGGGAAAGAATAAAAGGGTACCTGAGGGGCAACTTTTCTTTACACGGAGGGGTAGTACACATGGAATGAGCTGCCAGCAGAAGTGGATGAGGTAGGTGCATTAACAATTAAAAGGCATTTGCACAAATACATGGATAGGAATGGTTTAGAAGGGCATGGGCCAATTGCAGGGAAATGGAGTTAGTGTTGATGGACACTTTAGTCTGCTTGGGCCAAAGGGTCTCTGTCTCTGGTGTAGGATTCTGTATGAGCTGTTATGCTAAGGACAGGCTTCAAATAGTGCAGTCAGACCATTGCTCAATCACTTCATTTAACCCATGAAGGAAATTCATGAACCTACATTTGAATACCCTTTGACAAGTATAAACTAGGTAAGGTTTTTAAACCAATCAATAAAAATGTCAAAATTGTCATTACTGGTTTTACTTCATATTCCAGAATTATTAACAATTTAAATTCCACCAGCTGCTGTTGTAAGGTTTGAACCCATGTGAGCAGAGCCAGTTATAAGGCCAGTGACTTTGCCACTGTTTCAATATTGACTTGTGAATAGTATGCAGCTTAAATGTGTTTGAGTTAATGCTGTTTTCCACAAAATAGCATTTTCTCCCCTCCTTGAGCATGGTTTAAAAGCTTTTTTGACCATTTCTGTCCTTAACATTACTGGAGTGTACACTCCATGTATCATCAGGAAATTCATCCAGGAGCATCTGAGGGGAGGAGCATCAGATGTCAATGATTTTTACGCAGATTAATGCTCCCATAATCGCAGGCCGTGTGTGAGAATGTCCCAATAGAATATGGGAGTTTGAGTTACAAGCCCAAGCCTGTAATGCCTTCTACCTTCATTTATAATAACTACATTGCCTTTGTTACAAGGAGATTGGAGTTCTGCTATAGGCAGTGTAGAGACATGCCTGCTTTACAAGTTTTCCTAGTAATCAGATAAAAATAATAAACCAGAGAGCAATTTTAACATTAATACACCAAATCAGGATGTCCTAAAAGATGTGGCATTTGTACCTGTCAAGAATTTCTTAATCTTTAAAAATAACCCAGTTAAGTCTCATAAATATAATAGCATACTAGCTACATAATGAGTCCTCAATTGTTGCCATTAAGGAGATTATTCATCCTAAAGGTAGGTTTAGGTATTTTAAACTTGGGTGTTGACCATTGCTTTAATGAAATGCAACATGGAAACTAGATAGAGGTCAACACACCAGGAACAGAATTCATTGCAATGAAAATCTGATATGTTTTCTTTACTAATATGCAAATCAGCTCGCCAGTTAGATTAGATTACGTAGTGTGGAAACAGGTCCTTTGGCCCAACAAGTCCATACTGGCCTGTCGAAATGTAACCCAACCAGACCCATTCCCCTACATTCACCCCTTCACCTAACACCATGGGCAATTAGCATAGCCAATTCACCTAACCTGCACATTTTTGGACTGTGGGAGGAAACTGGAGCACCCGGAGGAAACCCACTCAGACACTGGGAGAATGTGCAAAATCCACACACCGTCGCCTGTGGTGGGAATTGAACCAGGGTCTCTGGTGCTGTGAGGCAGCAGTGCTAACTGCTGTGGCACCGTGTTGCCCATTGTCCTTTGCATGCTCTGCTTTCATCTTGTCAACTTAGAAAATCAGAATTTTCTCCTGTGTCTCTAGCTGCCCCAAATGATTTGACACAAATGGTTAAGTATTAAGTTTTGAGATTCATTGCTTTAGCTTTGGTGACTTTTCTCATGCAATTTACCACTGCTAATCTCATTAACTGTGCATCCTGCTTCCACGGTCCACTCTTGAGTGGTCCTGTAGTCAGCAGAGGCAGAAGTGAATTTTCTAGCATTCATATTACAGGTGCCATGTTTAAACATTGTGCTTTCTAGTCACTCAAATCAAGACACTACCTTTCCTCCACGTGTACAACCTTTAATGGCTGTGGCTGCCAATTTCATCTCCCTCTATCCCTTCTTTTGTCTCATTGCAAGATGCACCGTCTCCTGTAAGGCTTGAAGGGGCAAGATTGGTAGTAAGATGGCCAACCTTCATCTCTTCAGCCCTACAAGGAGAAGACCCTTGAGCTTGCAAGTAAAGGCAGTCGCTCTGGGATGCCATGACCTGTATGTCCTGGCAACTAAGTAAGGTTCATGATGTGCTGAGCTGTTCTCCCATTACTACCACAGATTCCACCTCTATGTAACTCATTCCTTCACTTGTCTTATAGAGGCACGTTGAAGTGTCTCACATTGCCCATAGTGAAGCCTGCTCCTGCAAACAAAATGAAACAAACTTACTCACCCATTCTGGGTGTGTGGGCCATCGTTATTGCACAGTTAAGAATCAGTTGAAAATGAAAGGCTTCCTAGATTCTGCTCGACATTGAGTTGTAGGCTGTGCCTCACTGTAAATGCTTCCCCGCACCCCCACCCCCCCAGAGACCATAGAAATTGTAGCCAAGCTGGAATGAAGCCTTGGCTGAAAATGTATTGCTGGAAAAGCACAGCAGGTCAGGCAGCATCCAAGGAACAGGAGAATCGACGTTTCGGGCATAAGCCCTTCTTCAGGAATAAGCCCCTGAAGAAGGGCTTATGCCCGAAACGTAGATTCTCCTGTTCCTTGGATGCTGCCTGACCTCCTGCATTTTCTAGCAACACATTTTCAGCTCTGATCTCTAGCATCTGCAGTCCTCACTTTCTCCTGGAATGAAGCCTTATCCATTTAAGGGCCTCCGTAGCTGAGCTACTGGAAGCTTTACCTAATTTTGGGCAGGGAACTGCATAATAAAGTCATTGGGCATGGCTGTTAAAACATCTCAGCACCTTCTTCAATCAGGAGAACAGTCTGAATTTTTCTCCTCTTCATGCAACTGAAGTGTTTCATCTTTGCTACCCTTGGAGTAAATTTTCTCTCCATTCTGTACATAACTTTGTCTTTCCTAAAGTGATTCCTTGCTTTTCTATCCTGTCTATTTATAAAACTAAGGATATCATTTTCACTTTCTCAGGTTACAGGCAGGATTCTTGGCAGTGTGGAGGAACAGAGGGAACTTGGGGGTCCATGTCTATAGATCTATCAAAGTTGTCAACCAACTTGATAGAATTGTTAAGAAGGTGATAGTGTGAAGGCTTCCATTAGCAGGGGATTGAGTTTAAGAGCCTCAAGGTTATGCTGCAGCTCTATAGAGCCCTGGTTGGACCACACTTGGAATATTATGTTCAGTTCTGGTCACCTCATTATATGAAGGATGTGGAAGCTTTAGAAAGGGTGCAGAGGAGATTTATCAGGATGCTGCCTGGACTGGAGGGCATGTCTTGTGAAGAAAGGTTGAGGAAGCTATGTCTTTTTCTCATTGAAGCGAAGAAGAGTGAGAGGTAATTTGGTAGAAGTGTACAAAATGCTGAGAGGCATAGATAGAGTGAATAGTCAGATGTTTTCCCAGGTCAGAAATGGCTATCACAAGGGAACATAATTTTAAGGTGATCAGAGGAAGGTTTAGGGTAGATGTCAGAGGTGGGTTCTTTACACAGAGTGATGGGTATGTGGAATGCACTGCCAGTGGTGGTAATAGAGTCAGATACACTAGGGATATTTAAGCAATTCTTGGATAGGCACATGGATGATAGTAAAATGAAGGATATGTAGTTTGATCTGAGATTAGCATAAAAGGTTGGCACAACATCAAAAGCAGAAAGGCCTATACTATGCTGTACTATTCTATAATATATGTTCAAGTGTCTTCAGAGTTGTGCATTCAAATAACAGAAGCAGAGGTTTTCTGTTGGTTTCTGACTCCAATATCTCACACTTGTAATTTTCCCAGACTCTGCCGATTATGACCAGAGGGTGGCCATGCTATCTAATGGAGCTAGGGAATCCGTACAGGCCTCCCAGCTGGTGGATAGCAGCTGTCACAGCTTGAGCGCAAGATTTAAACTTAAAGGAATACACTCCAACATTTTCAAATTTGCAGCTGGGCCACAAGTTGGTTAGGGAGAGTAGAGAAGAACTGAGAGAGGTTGTTAGGGTGAACTCCTCCACAAGGTGGCCTGCTCTCGCACCCAGGCCTGGAACACTGGTCTTCTGGCTTAATGCAGGCAGCTACTCTGCTAAACTGTCCCCCTGCGACCTGTAAGGACATGGACGTTGGCTGGAAAACCGTGAACCGACCCCTTAAGTGTTTATTGACAAGTTTAATCAGCTCCCTGTAGTAAATGGGCTAGCGACCCTATTGTGCCTCCTATCCTACCTCTGGGTCCAATGATACAGGATTGAGACA
This sequence comes from Chiloscyllium plagiosum, assembly GCF_004010195.1. Taxonomy (NCBI): domain Eukaryota; kingdom Metazoa; phylum Chordata; class Chondrichthyes; order Orectolobiformes; family Hemiscylliidae; genus Chiloscyllium; species Chiloscyllium plagiosum. Next base: position 40,047,581 of record NC_057735.1, on the reverse strand, counting down.
GAGCCTGGAACGTATTTTGAGTCCCCAGAAAAAGCTTAAAAATCCTCTGTTAAGTCTCTGATCCTGTGCCCACTTTATAATTGTATCATTTCATAGAATCATAGAGTCCCTACAGTGTGGTACAGGCCATTTGGCCCAACAAGTCCACACCAACCCTCAGAGTATCCCACCCAGATCCATTCCCCTACCCTACTACTCTACATTTCCTACGACTTTAATATGTGATCCCTCTAACATTTGTTTTCTTTCTACTAAAAAAAATGAATGAATCAGGCTTTAATTCTCATCTGCTGTATGTCTGTGTTATTTCACCCTATCTTTAGGCAGCCCCACTGTTTGCTACATTTGAGTTTCATGTTAGTTGCAAAAGAACAGTGGTCCCAAAGCTCACCCCTGGGAGGCACCACTGCAGATAGTTTCCTGATCAACTTGTTCAGGAACATAACAACTCTGTTATTACACACTTCTGGTGTAGGTTTCACTGAAACCCAGGTCTCCCCGGCTTTATAGGTAGGGATACTCTCACTAGGCCACAAGAACCTTTAGTTGCCACTGAATAGTTTCCTTCAATCTGGAAAACAGCTGTTCGTAAATTGCTCTCTACTTTTTGTCCCTTAGCCAATTTTATGTCCACGAGCCAATGTCCCTTTAATCCCATGGACTTCAGTTTCTATTTAAAAGGCTGTTGACATTATGGTGCTGGCTTGAAGAAGATGCCAGCTACTGCTCAGTAAGCTGATAATGCTTGTAATAAGCTCAAGATGACTTGAATCTTAAAGTGCATAATTGACCCCATTAACCTTCCAGAGCAGGGTTCCCTATATCATCAGTGAATACTACCCAAAACTAATCTGCAAAACCTGGCAGCAGCACAGATTTAGGCCGTGGTTCAGAATCCTACAGGATTACAATGAAAACATTGTAATTTATGTGGAATCCACTCATCAAGAGCTGCCAGCCGTGTAATTTTGAACTGGAAAGCACAAAAGATGGAAGTTTTCAGCAGGTCCAGCAGCATCTGTAGAGACAAAAAGCACGTGTTAATGTTTCAGGTCATGACTGGTCAATAGAATTTTTAAAAAGTTGGAGATTTGACAGTCCACATACATTCACAGAGTCAGGTAGGCAAGGGAATATAAAGAGGAATATATGTTCTAGGATGGAGGGTAGGAGTGATTGTGTGGGGAAAAAAAATGATGATTGTGACAAGCCAAAGGTATCGGGGACAAGTGAGTAAACAAAAGGATGGATTAGAGGTGTAAATGAAAACTATAGTATCATTTAAAATAGGTTTTGCAGCAGATAGATATTTGCATCCTATATTTTTGCTATGCTGATTTTAAATTGGAAGATGACCTATGAGTTCTAAATTGTTTACTTAAAACTTAGTTTGTGAGGCTTTAATACTGTGCATGCATAACCCTTCATTGGCGTGTCATTGTAGATCTGGTGTAGTGTTGCATTAGATTTGTCTGGACATGGTCTTTCGTAGTGTAGCTGAACTAATCCTGCTTAGCAGTGTAATGTTTGCTGAAGTGCTAATAAATTTCTGATCAGTTTATTTGGGAATCTGTTCGTGAATTTTATCCCTTTTCAAAAACTACTATGAACGCAAACTTCTTTTGCATTTGGAGTCTCTGGTCCTCAGGCAGGTTTCTATGGCATTTAAAAATTGACATTTACAAAATGTGTTCATGGAACATAAATGTGTACTATTTCTGAAGCCTTCTAAAACTGCAACTCTTGTCATATTTTTGGCTCTGGAGGGACAGCAGGTCTGCTGCTATCCTGAAACGACCCATTGGTTTGCTGGGCTGAAGCAAGGTTTAAAAATGGTGAGCTGTTGCTGACAGAGAACCAAGGGAAGATTCATTTCACGCCGTCCCTGCTTTGCCATACTCACTTGTATGCACTCAGACTTCATGTGAAAGGAGAATATGGTCCCATTGAATGCTGAAAATTTAGTGTACTGATGCTTAACTTTTATAGAGTCATAGAGATCTATAGCATAGAAACAGACCCTTCGGTCCAACCCATCCACGCCGACCAGATATCCCAACCCAATCTAGTCCCACCTGCCAGCACCCGGCCCATATTCCTCCAAATCCTTCCTATTCATATACCCATCCAAATGCCTCTTAAACGTTGCCAGCCTCCACCACATCCTCTGGCAGCTCATTCCATACACATACTACCCTCTGTGTGAAAAAGTTGCCCGTAGATCTCCTTTTATATCTTTCCCCTCTAACCCTAAGCCTATGCTCTCTAGTTCTGGACTCCTGGACTCCAGGAAAAGATTTTGCCTATTTGCAATGTTTTTAATAATTTTAATTAAGTAAATGATAGTGTTATGCATTATAATAAGATGTATTATTGAAGATACAGTGTGTTCTCTGTTGGAAATTGTAAAGGAGAATGATGTTGCTAGGAATTACAGCCCTACCTTGGAAATGTTGAATCAATGGACATGAACTGGATATCGACGCCTGACCAGCTGTGGAGCAGTTCTTCAAGATAGGAAAATGTAGAAGAGTTCCACAAGTGCTTGAAGAAAATGATACTCCAGGTTGTTCTCAGATTAATGACTCAATACTTCCCAATCACGTGGTCAGGTCTAGAGCAATCTGCATCAAGATCAGTCCAGGATACAATGATGAGAACTATCCAACACTTTGTGGACCTGGAGTCTTGAAGATGCAACTATACTGATATAAGAAATTTTAAGAATTGGGCTAGTGGGGAGCAAATATTACCTCAATAAGATGATTTTGCAAGTTTGCAAGATCACTTGATGTGGAATCTGTGATTTCCAGTTTCTACTTTGTGAAGATTGTAAAGTAAAATTCATTTGAACACACTATATGTTAGTTCCATTGTTTTCAGAACATTTCTGTGACATCCGTTACAAATGTTGTTGAATAAGCAGTGAAAGTTTTATGTTGAGTTGAGTATTGTCTGTCTACTTATTAAGAAAGCAGATGGTAAATCCTGCACATTCCTACATTATGCTTTAGTTCCACTCTTGTAAATACAAACACTTGTGCATCTCATATGTAAGCTGGGCATGGTAGAAGCTCCATTCTGGAAAAGTTAATAATAATTGGTAAAATCTTACTTCTCAGCATCTCCCACTTAAACTCTCATGCACTAATGTCAGGAACATCAAACAGTCTCCAATGTATGTCCAGGTTTAGGTATGGAATAATCTTCCACCTATTGATTCTTTATGTATAGGAACACCAAGTTCTGTTCGCTCAGTACCATATCTTTATAATGTCTGATCCACTTCTCAACCAGTATCAATTATTCTCTTCTTTACAGCTACTGGTATGAAGATGTTGGTGTACTTTTAAGAGAGTTAAAAGCAGCAGAACTACCAGACATAGCACCAAATGTTCTCAATAAGGTAACAATGTAACATGTGGTTGAACAACTCAATTAGCTCATTGCCTGGAGACAGAAACAAATTCAAATTAGGCCAATCAGTTTAAATTATACCCTGAAAAATACCAAATTCCAATCTAATTTGAATTAAGTATATTGACAATCTTAAAAGCCAATGACACAATCCCATGCTTTGTGGGTGGGGTAAAAGACCAGGGAAAATTGAACAGTTGAGAGGAGAACTGCCAAGCCCCAGCATTTAACAAACTGCTTGAAAAATAGCTCTCTTAAAAGGTACTTTTTTGATCAGTAACCTGTGACACAGAAATTCCTATAAAAAAGAGAAGCTGACACAGGAAGATCCAAATAGAAGAACCAAAAGCTGCCTGGTTTTGAGATAAGTGTAAATTGAAAGTTTTATTGAACTAGTATTATAGAAGGGAAGCTAAAAGATAGGCTAGAGTAAGGACTTGTACCTTGTTGTTAGTTAATTATTCTTTGTTATACTTTAAGAAATAAAGTTGTTAATTTTTACTTAGTTCTTATATACTCAAATTTTTACAGATTACTACATGGGATAATTTTTTTCTATGTTACTGGTTTTAAATTAAGCAGGAGAGTTTACCCCATGTCGTAACAGTTTAGAAGCTCAGATCCATGATTTGAACTGGTTTAGACAGATTTGAATTGATTTGGGGTACGAAAAATCCCAGCAGATTTAAATACCTCCAGGTTAGTGTCCTAGATCTTCAAATAAAGCACAGGTGAGACAATTTGTTTAATTTCAGTGACTTGTAGTTGATTAAGTTAAAAGTGAGAGATATGGCTCTTAAAATTGCTAAAGAGGTTCTGGGATTTGAAGATGATTCTCAAATTTGCCAAGAAAGTTTAGAAAGAAAGAAACATGCCATACTTTTAGAATTAGCAAATAAGTTAGATTTGGGTTTAACCAAGGACAAAAGTAAAGCTGAAATTGTAAAGGGCTTACTCAAACACTTAGGTGTGCCAGAGAAACAGACAAGTGCAGTAGAGGTAGACAAACTTAAATTACAGTTGAGAAAGGTGGAGTTAGAAGATCAACAAAGAGAGAGAGGAAAGAAAGAGAGAGAGAGAGCGTTCTTAGCTGAGCAAAGAGAGAGGTAAGAAAGGGAGAGACAAAAAGAGAATTTGAACTTGAAGTTGTGACTTAGTCGGCAAAGTCAAGTTAACAGGATGAAGATTAATAGAGAAGGTAGTGATATATATATAAATATGTCAAAACTTTGCCACATTTTGATGAGGAAGATGTTGAAGCCTTTTTTATTTCATTTTAAAAATTGGCTAGGCAGATGGAGTGGTCCGAGGATTTATGGGTAATGCTAGTTCAGACTAAACTGGTTGGCAGAGCTAGTGAGGTATTTGCTGCCAGAAGAAGGGTCAAGAGACTATGAAAAGGTTAAACAGGCTATTTTAAGTGCTTATGATTTGGTACCAGAAGCATATAGAACAGCGGTTCAGAAACACAAAGAAGGAACTAGGTCAGACTTACGCTGAGTTCAAAAGAATTAAACAGTTATTTTGATTGATTAATTGGGTGCGAGCTTTGAAAATAGATAGGACATTTGAGGCTCTAAGACAGATTATTCTGCTGGACGAGTTTAAAAACTCACTTCCAGAGATGGTAAGAATTCACGTGGAGGAACAGAACGTTCAGGAAATGAGAAGGGCAGCAGAATTAACAGATGAGTACATGTTGGTGCATAAGACAAGATTTTGGCCAGAATTTTGTCCTGTGAGGGATAGAAGTTGGGAGAAGGGGAGATCCTACACTATGAAACAGAGAGTAGAGAGCACTGGTAATTTACCACAGGATAAAAAATAAGCTCGAGGGTAAAAGGAGGTGAAAAGCCTCAAGTGTTTCCACTGTAGTAAAGTGGGACACGTAAAGTCACCATGCTGGTTGTTAAAGAACAGCACTGTGGGAAAAGATGTGGCAAAAGAAGCTAAACCCAGTGGCATTAGTGAAGGTAGTAAAGGAAACCCCAAGAATAGCAAAGGAGCTGCAGGAGACTGCACAGCCCAGGCAGGGGGGCTGGGTATGGAGTTAGTACCTGATCTCTACAAAGAATTCTCCTTTGTGGGTAAAGTTTACGCAGAATAGGGCGAGAAGGACACAAAGTTATAATTTTGAGAGATACAGCATCTAACCAGTCTCTGATAGTAAGTGATGAGTGAATATGCACTCTTTCTGATCTGTTACTTGAGAGTGTGCTAATTTGTGGGATAGATGGACAGAGATTTAGGGTTGCCCTATGTAAGAACAGGTTGGAGTGCCAATTCAAGAGTGGGGAAGTAACAGTGGGAGTATTGACAGAGTGTCAGTTCCAGGAATTCAGTTTGTTCTTGGGAATGATTTGGCAGGATCCAAGGTGGGAGTGACACCCCTTGTTGTGGAGAACCCAAGGAAGACCAAGAAACTGAGGAGTTAGAAATATCCTTGTATTTTCCCAGACTGTGTAGTAACCAGATCCCACTATCATAAGTCACAGCATGAAGTGAAAAGTAAAGAGAAAGATGAAGGAGTTGTGTTTTAGTTAATGGCTACCCTGTTTAACATAATGGTGCAGGAAAAACCTGAATAGGATGAGAATCAGACAGAAGTGTTTAGTCCTGAAAGGCTAAGGGACTTGCAACAGTATGACAAGACGATAAAAGATATATGTGTGAATGCGTACTCTGAAAAGGAGGCAGAGAATATTCCGGAGAGTTATTATCTGAAAGACAGAATCCTCAGATGGAAAAGGAGACCACAACAGGTTAGTGCGGAGGAGAAAGGGGCCGAAGTGCACCAGATTGTGTTGCTGGTGGCATACAGACAGGAGGTGTTACGGGTCACCTAGGGGTACGAAAGACTCAGATTAAGGTACCAAAACATTTTTATTGGCCTGGAAGGCACAACAATGTGGTTAACTTTTGCTGTACATGTCATACCTGTCTAATGGTAGGTAAGCCACAGGTGGTAATAAAACCAGCCCCTTTGTTGCCAATTCCCACATTTGAAGAACCTTTCACATGGATTATAATTGATTGTGCAGGTCCCCTCCCGAGAACTGAAAGTGGGAATCAGTATTTGTTAACCATAATGGATGTGTCTACCAGATTCCCGGAGGCAATTCCGTTATGGAGTATCAAGGCAAAAATAGTAGTAGAGGAGTTAGTAGCTTTCTTCACGCGGTATGGGCTACTTTTAGTGCTATTTTACTGCTAGGCTGTTTAAGGAGATTATGGATAGTTTAGGTATGCAGCACTTTAAATCCAGGGCATATCATCCTGAATCCCAGGGAACTTTAGAAAGGTGGCATCAGACCTTGAAGACCATGTTGAGAGCATACTGTCAGGATTACCCGAATGATTGGAATAAAGGTATCCCATTTGTATTATTTGCCATTAGAGATGCCCCGAATGAATCTATTCAGTTCACTCCCTTTGAGTTAATATTTGGGTATGAAGTGAGAGGCCCTTTGAAATTAATTAAAGAAAAATTGACAGGACCAAAGTCGGAGATCTCACACTTAAGATTATGTATCAGAGGTGAGGGAGAGATTAAACAGAGTAGGTGAGTTAGCTAAACAGCACCAAAAGAGGACACAGTATAGAATGAAGCAGATGGCGGATAAAAGCTTTGAGACTCGGACGTTTTCCCAAGGGGATGACATGTTAGTACTGTTACCAGTGATAGGAGATCCCTTCAAAGTCAGGTTTAGTGCTCTCTATCAAATTGAGAAAACGTTGAGTCAGATGAATTATTTAGTAAAGATGCCAGATAGGAAAAAAGTATTGAGTATGTCATGTGAGCATGTCGAACACATATTATATTAGAGAAAAGGAACTGGAGAAACAGGTGTTGGTTACTGCCCCTGCAGAGTGAGGAATCAAGTCCAGATGATGTTGATTTTGAGGTGCTTCAAAATAGATTAAAAAATGAAGAAATCCTTGAGGAGTGGGATAGGTTCAAAAACTATCTGTCTCAGGAGCATAGAACACAGTTGAAACATTTGTTACTGCAGTATAAAGACATATGTAAGAATCAGATTGGGAGGACTAATGCTATTGTACATGAAGTAGATGTAGGGAATACTGCTCTGATTAAAAAAAAAACCTATCGGCTTAATCCTTTCAAAGCCAGACAGCTCCAGCTGGAGGTGGAGGCCATACTTGATGAGGACACCTTTGAACCAAGCCAGAGTGAGTGGTGTTTGCCGATCGTCTTAGTTCCTAAACCGGATGGGACTCAACAATTCTGCATGGATTATCGGAAGGTCAACGCCATTACAAAATCGGACTTATATCCAATTCCTAAATTGCACGACTGTTTTGAGAAAGTTGGACAAGCCAGTTACATCGCCAAGTTGGAATTAATGCATGGGTACTGGCAGATACTCAGCGGAATCTATCGGAAGTTTGTTCCAAACCTCAGCACTGTAGTGGCACCGTTAACTAATTTGCTGAAGAAGAACACAAAGTTGCAGTGGACAGAACAATGCCAGGAGGCATTCGACCATTTGATATCAATATTAACCACCAAATTAGTTTTAGCTACACCAAACTTTTCAAAACCTTTTAAAGTCACCATCAATGCTACAGACATTGGAATTGTACTCCTACAGGAAGATGAGGATGGGATTGAACTGCCAGTTGATTACTTTACAAAGAAGATGACCATTTACCAGAGGAAATACTCCATGATTGAAAAAGAACTATGGAGTTTGGTACTGTCCTTACAACAATTTAATGTGTATGTCACAAGCAATGTACCTGAGACGGTTGTGTACATTGACTACAATCTGCTTACATTCTTAGAACGTTTTAAGGATAAGAATATGACAATGTTTCATTGGAGTCTTATGACACAGACTTTTAATTTAAAAATCATACATATTGCGGATCAGAAGAATATAATCACAGATGTGTTAGCGCGGATTTAACTGATGGAGTTTAGATAACATTTGTCTTTATTTAATGTTATACAGGAATATGGGAAGAGGTTACGGTGAACTTATATTAAAGTTTTCTGTATGTTAGAGTAACGTGTTTAAAAAATAGAAAAAAAAGAAGCCATCTTTTCATTATCATGATTCATTTTTTCTTAAGGGGGCAGGAGTTATGAAGATGCGGGTGTTCCTTTAAGAGCGTTAAAGGCAGCAGAACTACTGGACACAGCAACAAGTATTCTCAATAAGGCAGCAATGTAACACTGGGTCAAACAACTCAATTAGCTCATTGCCTGGAGACAAAAACAAATTTGAATTTGGCCAATCAGTTTAGACTATACCCCGAAAAATACCAAACTCCAATCCAGTCTAAATTTAGCTTACTGACAATCTTAAAAGCCAATGACACAATCCCATGCTTTGGGGGTATAAAACCAGGGAAAATTAAATAGTTGAGAGGAGAACTGACAAGCCCCAGCATGTAACAAACTGCTTGAAAAATAGCTCTCTTAAAAGGTACCTTTTCGATCAGTAATCTGTGACACAGAATCCCTAAAAAGATGAAAAGCTGACACAGGAAGATCCAAATAGAAGAACTGAAAGCTGCCTGGTTTTTGAGATAAGAAATGTTGTGTTGTAAATCTTAATTGGGATTTTTATCAGCCTAATATTGTAGAAGGGATGGTAAAAGATAAGTTAAAGTAAGGACTTGTACATAGTTGTTAGTTAGTTATTCTCTGTTATACTTTAAGAAATAAAGTTGTTAATTTTTACTTTACATAGTTCTTGGCCCTTTGAATTTTTACAGATTACTGCACGGGATAAACCTTTTCTGTGTTGCTGGTTTTAAATTAAGCAGGAGGGTTTACCCCATATCGTAACACTACTGATTAATGTAACGTTTTATGATATCCCATTTATATCCCAATTAAGACCAGAGCAGTCATACTTATTACACCACTTTAACGGAGCCGTAATGTGTCACAGAGAAACTATAAACTTATAAATATATTCTCCTGTTTGAAGCAAACATACTTAGAGTTAATTCACTGTCTTTGGATCAAGCAGTACCCATTCCCTTATTTTTAAGTGTTAAGTACTTTTAACCATTTTATTAAACTTAATTACACTAAATGTATGAGTGTTCAACATTTTTCTTTGTTCTGATTAACTGTGTAGGCTGTAATATGGAAGCTATGACCCACAAGCAAAGTGTAACCATTATGTGTTACAATTATTTGGCACAATAAGTTGACAGAGTGGAATGCTTTTTGGTTCCTGTCTGGCTGACCCAACACAGGATACAAAGTTCATGTCTGTCTTTCTAAATTGATTTCATGCCAAAGGCCTGTCCCTGTTTTATGATTCCACATTGAATAGCTTTGATAATTTCTTAAGGCAATTCATTCCAATCATACATTGTATGTATGAAATTACACAGTAAGCTAGATCATTCTACCTAATGTTTTCCTGAGCTGTATCTAATCATGATAAATTTCCCAGTTTTATTGAAATTAAAGATCTTGAATATCTCAATAAAATCCTGTTTCAGTCACCCTTAACATAAGTCCATTGTATTTAGCCATCTGATGCTTTGCATTAACACTTTTGCTGGGCATTCTATTTCTGATTGTGTTTTTTAACTAGTGACATAAAACAGCTTGATAACCCTGTTGCATTGTCCATTGAAAAATATCGTCCTAAAAGTAACAAGCTATTTCAATCCGACGCCATTAATTGGTTCAAAACAAAACACTGCAAATTAAAAGGACATTGGCCCTGAAATGTTAACTTATTCTCCCTCTACTGTTGCTATAGATTTTCTATTGTCGTTCAGATTTCCAGCATCTGAAGTAATTTGCTCTTGTCATTAGGCTAAGTTTAGTTCAATCATCACTGATTTATTGCATAACAACTTGTATTAATAAAAGCACATTTAACACAGTAAATTAGCCCCAAGGCACTTCATGGAAATATTTGATAGTGAGCTTTGCAAGGCAATATTAGGACAGATGACCAAGCGCTCAGATGAAAATGTGGCTTTTAAAGAACATCTTGAAGTAAAGCAGAAAGATGGAGAAATGAAGGAAGATGATTCCATAATTTAAAGGCTAGGCAATGAGCATGAACTTTTGATAACTTGACTCCATTTCACACCCATCCCTGCTAGCACAAGAGTGTGGATACCAATGAGAATTTCTCAGCTGCTTTCCCTGAAGAACTCAGGTAAAATCAACACAGATAGCACAATTAACTTCAGACCTTGGGCGCAGCAACAGTGTATTGCAATGTTAGATAGCCCCTTCTAAATAAAAGACCATGTCACCTATAAGAACATAACGAGAATGAATGACTAAACCACATATGATGTAATAAATGTATTGGTCTATTAAAGAACAGTTATTGCTGCCTTATGTGCTTTTTAAGACTGTAATTGTTCTTTATTGATAGGAATTCTATTTTGATTGTTTATTTTTCAATTGTAAGAATAGCAGTTTGTCCTCCTTTTTACATATACTTTATCTTATTTAGCGATCAGCAAAATATAACAATGAACTGATTGAACTCTTTGCGAAAAGTTTGAAATTCATGACTTTAAGTCAGATTTGGGATGGAAATGAAATCCTTGCAAGAATCTCTTAGAGGTCTGTTCTCAACTTCAAGTATATTATTCCATAAAATGCATATTGTTTTATTCCTGAAGAAGAATCATTTAAAGGTAATGTCAGCTGATTTCTACAAGATGGATAACTTCACCATATTATGAAAGAATTGAGAAGCACAAAGGTAGGCAGTCAATATTTTATTGTAAAACACAGTGTCAATGACAACTAACATATTTTGGATATCTAATATAATCCTATATTGGCAGCTGTAATGTCTGCTACATGATTAATGTTCACTATGTGAAATAATATTTTACTACCAAATTCTAAACCTACATGAACATAAACTTTACAGTTTGTGAGGCAGACCTATATTGAATTAATAGTGCATCAGCATACCCGAACCTTCTGTCCTAAGGTACAGGAACTACTTGCAATGAACTGAAATTGGAGACAACAATCTTAGGTTATATTGTAAGAGATGTTAAAGAAAATCCTTTCAGTTCAGTCCAAATGAAATACAATAAATGAGTTCTGCTTCTTCCTAGATGTCCCACAGCATCCCGTTGGGCTACTGAAGTGATTGGCATACAGCACCCATATTCTATAATAAAGAAAAGTATATAATTACTGTTTAAATAGCAGTGAATGCAGAGCATTGGAAACTTCTGCAAGCTAATTATTGGGCTTTTATTTTGAAGCAAATGTATTTTCCTTAAATGAACACTTTATTCATTGATTATAGTAGCAAAATAATTCAAAAGACTTGGACTGGTGATCTGAAGATATATTTGAATTCTATCTTGGCAGTTGAGGGCATTTAGATTAATTTCATTTAATAAATCTGGAATAAAAAACCACCATAATGTTATAAAGCTCCATCTTATTCACAAATGTCCTTTAGCAAAGAAAATCTGCAGTTTTACATGACTTATATGTGGCTCCAAACTCACAGTTTGGTTGTCTCTTATCTGCTCCCTGAACAAGCCCAGCAAACTGACCAGTAATGTTCACATTACACGAATAAATAACTATAATAAGTAGCAATCTATTTAAGGCATATTTCACATATGATGATGGTCAATGCGGTATTCCTTTGCCCATCTATTTTATTTAAAAATAATTTAAATACACATAATTTGAACTGAACACAAATCACTTTAGTTGCAATCCCAACAGATATTATTTATGGAGCTTTTTTTTCACTGCAGTTACATTTAGGATATTAGAATTTTTAAAAGCAACTTGCATTCCTAAAATTGCTTTCTGAATGTTACAAAATACTTTACAACCAGTAAGGAACTTTCAAAGTGTGTTTACCATTGTAATATAGAGTAATGCAACAGACAATTTGCACACAGTGAAATGAATAGCATGAACAGCAGCATGGAGATTTCTTTTAGTCACGTTTGGTTGAGGAATAGATGTTGGCTGGGACACCAAGTGAACCATCCTACTATTCTGTGAAAAATACGATGAGTTATTTTGCATTCATCAGAGAGAAGGGCAGGCCTTTGATTCAACATCACACCTGAAAGTCAGCTTTTGACCATACAGCAATTCTCTGAGTACTGTATTGAGTGAGCAGCAGAGATTGACTTTCGAGGGTAGTTTGAACATTCAGCCTCCTAATTCATTAAGAAAGAGTGCCACTGTTGAGCTAAGACTGCAACAAAGGATGCATCTGCTCGGACGGCTTGCAGGGTTACATGGTTGCTGCACTGCTTTGCAACTCCTGTTTATTTCATGCTGCACCTATCATAAGCACACAAGCTTCAAGTTGTTACACATTTGCACAGAAACCCATATATAGAGTAGATTATTACTGCCAGCTGCAGCCAACTCATCGCTATCCCATAGTTGGAAAAGTTTCCATCCTTATTGGAGTCCTGACTGGATTACCCTGTCTTTGGTGTACCCTCCCCTAAACAGGCTGAACTATAAATATCTAAAGAGACAGCTGAAATTATACAAAGATATGTGAGAGGCTCACATGACATGTAACAATGCAACAAAGGGAAGGGCTCTGTGGGATAGGAGAGTTAAACTCTAAAACTACACTTGGGTGTTTCCCAGTATGACCAAAATAACAAAAGTGACAATCCTACTTCGTGCTGAGAGCTTGATTGTAGCCTGTACCAAATAAATTAACTTCTATCATCTGAAAAACTATAGAAATATGTTCCCTGTTATTATTTATGACTACATTGGAGACAATTGAGAGCAGGTTTACTAAACTGATACCTGGAATGGGAGAAAGTGAGGACTGCAGATACTGGAGATCGGTGCTTAAAAATGTGTTGCTGGAAAAGCGCAGCAGGTCAGACATAATGGCTAGTGCTCCATTAGCCTATGACTATTTCCTATATCTGTCCATCACAATCTGTGCTCATGGGCAACTAATTCTTGTAGGATCTCCATTGTTTCAAGATTTTCACCATTTGAACAGTAATTTATCCATGTAAGTTCCATAGTGGATGACCTTGTCTTTCTCTATAGTGATATTCATTCACTAGAGATTTGCAATTCACTTAATTTGTCAATATCTCTTTCTTTCATCAACATTGCTTATGATCTTCATACGATTTGATAAACTTGAATGCGTGGCTTTCTCTATCATCATCTAAGTTGTTAAAAATATGATGAATAATTGAGGTTCCACACACAGATCCTTCTGAATAACATTAGTTATATTCTGCCAAGTAGAGTATCTACCTATTATTCAAACTGTGTCCTGATGCTCAGCCACACATCCTAACCAGCTCAATAATTTGCTTTTATTTTCATGATATTCAACTTCATTTAACAGTCTAATATGGTGGTGGAGGGTTGTTTTTCAGACTAGAGGCCTGTGACCAGTGGAGTGCCACAAGGATCAGTGCTGGGCCCTCTACTTTTTGTCATTTACATAAATGATTTGGATGCGAGCATAAGAGGTACAGTTAGTAAGTTTGGAGATGACACCAAAATTGGAGGTGTAGTGGACACCAAAGAGGGTTACCTCAGATTACAAAAGGATCTTGACCAGATGGGCCAATAGGCTGAGAAGTGGCAGATGGAAGTTAGTAAGTTTGGAGATGACACCAAAATTGGAGGTGTAGTGGACACCAAAGAGGGTTACCTCAGATTACAAAAGGATCTTGACCAGATGGGCCAATAGGCTGAGAAGTGGCAGATGGAGTTTAATTCAGATAAATGCGAGGTGCTGCACTTTAGGAAAGCAAATCTTAGCAGGACTTATATACTTAATGGTAAGGTCCTAGGGAGTGTTGCTGAACAAAGAGACCTTGGAGTGCAGGTTCATAGCTCCTTGAAAGTGGAATCGTCGCAGGTAGATAGGATAGCGAAGAAGGCGTTTGGTATGCTTTCCTTTATTGGTCAGAGTATTGAGTACAGGAGTTGGGAGGTCATGCTGCAGCCATACAGGACATTGCTTAGGCCACTGTTGGAATATTGCGTACAATTCTGGTCTCCCTCCTATGAGAAAGATGTTGTGAAACTTGAAAGGGTTCAGAAAAGATTTACAAGGATGTTGCCAAGGTTGGAGGATTTGAGCTATTGGGAGAGGCTGAACAGGCTGGGGCTGTTTTCCATGGAGTGTCGGAGGCTGAAGGGTGACCTTATAGAGGTTTACAAAATTATGAGGAGCATGGAAAGGGTAAATAGGCAAAGTCTTTTCCCTGGGGTCGGGGAGTCCAGAACCAGAGGGCATAAGTTTAGGGTGAGAGAGGAAAGATATAAAAGAGACCTAAGGGGCAACTTTTTCACACAGAGGTACATGTATGGAATGAGCTGCCAGAGGAAGTGGTGGAGGCTGGTAAAATTGCAACATTTAAGAGACATTTGGATGGGCATATGACTAGGAAGGGTTTGGAGAGATATGGGCCGGGTGCTAGCAGGTGGGACTAGATTGGGTTGGGATAACTCATCAGCATGGACGTGTTGGACCGAAGGTTCTGTTTCCGTCCTGCACATCTCTATGACACTGTGACTCTATGAAGGACATTATCAGTATGTGTTGTCAGATTAAATAAATAGCATGAATATCCTATCCACTATTTTAGTCACCTCTTCAAAAACATTCAATTAAGTTCATTAGACACATTCTCCCCTTTATAAAACCCACAGGTTTTCTCTGATCTGCAGATACTTTTAAAAATGTCCATTCATCCCATCCCTAATGAAAGCTCCTAGTCATGCTCCTGATGTTGTTCGGCTTACTTTGCCAGGCTTAAGCCCAATAAAAATGAGATTGAGACAGGGCAGGTAAAGTTGCTGTGAATCTGGTTGCAGTCAGTCAGAGGATTTGACCCGTAAGAGCAACAAAAAAAATTAGCCAATGTTTGCTGCCGGGTTTGTGGTTATAGAGGGGACTGGATCAGTTGTTACTCTATTTACTTTATTCCAATGCTAATTATATTATTCCACTGTTTTGAAGTGTAAAAGGAAGTGGGAACATTTGGAAACACTAAATATATTGAGTGGAAAATAAGATGTGATATCACTGAGATACATTAAATATTCAATGTCAAATCCAACTTGTTCCCTTCAAATATAACAGGAAAATGTGCGAGATGACTTAAACTTAAGTAAGTGAAAAAATAATGTAAACAGCAGTGGAAAAAAAACCTCACTACTCAAGCATTTGGGATAGTCAAAGTGCATTTGAACACTGTGTCATTATGAAGTCAATATTACAGTATCAGATGGATGAATTCCAGTGAGCAGAATAACCTTTCCCTATCCTGATCTTTATTTTTTATTCAATTGAAGACATCATTTTACAGGTTTTCAAAGCTTTCTCAGTATGAAAGGAAGTGCTTGAAATGCAAAAACTGTCACTGTGTCATGCTTCCATTCAAACTGTCAATAATTGCCAACTGTAAACTGCAGCACCAAATTATTTATAATTAAATAATTTTCACAGCAGTCCAATTGGTTGCAAATAAAATATTGGTTTCCTTTTCCATAAGATACATTTAACTATAATAACTTCCAGCAGAGTGTATTCTCCCAGTTCCCTCCAAAACATGTACTCAGCTTTGCTCTTACTGATTTGGCAAACAAGCTGAAATGTCAATTGGCTGCTTTTATTATAGTTATGAACACTTCTGAGTGCTGTTAGAAACTTCTAATAGTGCCTGCACAACATGCAGTGTAACCAGGGACTTACAGCATGGCAGCAAAACAATCACAGTTATGTTCACGCATTTAATATTCTACAATGTACTTCATAAGAATATAAGAACTTGCAGCAGGAGTAGGCCGTCCGGCCCATCGAGCCTGCTCCGCCACTCAATAAGATCATGGCTGATCTTTTCATGGACTCAGCTCCACTTACCCATGTTTTCACCATATCCCTTAATTCCTTTATTGGTCTAAAGAAATAGACCTGAGCTTTAAAAATGTATACTGAAATAGCTTCAACTACTTCACTGGGCAAAGAATTCCATAAATTAACAACCCTCTGGGTGAAGAAGTTCTTTCTCAATTCGGTCCTAAATCTGCTCCCTCTAATCTTGAGGCTATGCCCTCTTGTCCTAGCTTCACCCACCAGTGGGAACATTTTCTCCACTTCTAACCTATCTATTCCCTTCCTAATTTTATATGTTCTACAATATCTCTCCTAATTTTTCTGAATTCCAATGACTATAGTACAACTGCAAAATAACGTCCCTGCTTTTAAACTCCATCCCTTTAGCAATGAAGGACAAAGTTCCACTTGCTTTCTTAATTATTTGTTGTACCTGCAGACCAACCTTCTGTGATTCATGCACAAGGGAACCACACCCCTCTGCTTAGCAGCATACTGCAACTATTTACCATTCAAGTAATAATCCTTTTTACTATTACTCTTACCAAAATGCATGAATTCACATTTATTAACATTGTATTCCGAAGTAATGCCTTTAATTCATAACCAGAAGCTGCTCTCACTCCAAACAGGAATAAACCTGAAAGCACTAACATCCCACACTGGCTTTGTACAATTCAAATCATTCTCAAGTCTAGTCAGAAAAATCAATAATTGTATGACTGTTATTTTTTAACACAGTGTAGCAGGTTAAACATTAACAAAAAAAAATGTCAATGTACACTAGGCCCCATTTTCACCAGGACATAGAGAGAGCATCTCTGAGGATTGAAGGGTTCTTGTTTATTTCCAGTTGTTCACACTGACATGGCCACCTGCTTTCAATGAAATCAGATCATGCATTCCCTAATGTTTGGAATGTGATTGTGGTGATTAGACCAGTAGATTAGTTTCTTTTGGATAGACAAGGTACCCCTTTGGAAAAGTAACAGGCCTCTGCAGAAATGGTCATGGGATAAGTCCTATCCCGTTCTGTGGAAAATGTCAAGGACTGTCAATAAGTGTCCAGAAAAGTCAACTGTATATTGATGCATTAGAGTGCTTTTCAAATGTAGGGTTGTCTGCAATTTAACAATTTAACTAGCAGAATGATATTTTCTCCTACATGCATAAGTACTTTTGGATATTTTAAAAAAATATTCGTGGGATGAGAGCATCACTGGCTAGGCCACCATTTCTTGTCCTTCCCTAATTGCTTCTGGGAATTTTGTAATGGGCTGCCAATTTGAAACTGCTGCAGAACTTGGGTTATAGGAACACTCACAGTGTGTTAGGGACAGACATCATGAGACCAGGTGCTGTTCCTGGTTCATATCCCCAGCCTCTGACCTGAACACCCCACAACCCAGTCCCAAGCACAGTAACCATCCCTGAGCTTCGGATTTCAGTAGCCCCTGATCCCATGCATCTACTGTCCTTGTCCTTCTAGCTGGTAGAGATCAAGGGTTTGAAGGTACAGTATAAGGAACCTTAATGAGTTGTCACTGTGTGTTTTGTAAACATTGCTCCACCACATAGTGATGTAAAGGAAATGAATGTTGAAGATGCTGGATAGGGTACCCGTCAAGCAGGTTGCTTTGGCCTGATTGATGTTGAGTTTCTTGATAGTTGTTGGCGGTTCACTCATTCTAGATACTCAATGAATTGGTATAGTAGGTGAAGGAGAATGGTGTAGTTAGTGGAAGTAGGAAGTAAGTTGACATAACGGGTATGAAGGTCTTGGGCCCGCTGCAGTGCTCCAGTGAGGTTCAATGCAAGTTGGAAGGATATGATTTGTTTCCACGCTAATGGACAAAGTACTGCAGTGGTTTACTGTTGCCTGTTTAGCTAATCAGAAAGAACCCCCACTGTTATCGTCTGCCATACTGAGAGGACTTACAGGCCTAATAATCAATTTGCTTGGCCATGTCATGAACAAATCCTCTTGGCCAACAAGTCCTGGACTGGGACTTGAACCCAGAGCTTCTGGTTCAGAGCTAGGAATGCTACCATTGTATCACAAGACCTGTGCTTGCTGCTATCATAGCCTATTAATTAACTATTTATTTTGACAAACCACAAACAAGGCCACATTAGAGTAATTGAGAGGAAAAATCACATATACGTACAACACTGCTGATCTCACAGTAAAAATGATGGAAGATGTGTTCCTTTGTACTAGTTGTCCACGAGCCATATTGCAAATACTCATAGTCAGATAAACAGTTTACTGATTTTGCCCTGTTGTTTTACTGTCCAAAGTTTGCACAAGAAAGGAAACAAGAAAGGTGGTAAAGCACGAGTTTTGATTTTCCAAAATTCCCTGGATGGTGGAAAGGCCTCTGTGATTGGTAGCTAGCAATTTTATTCTGGATTAGTGGTGCTGGAAAAGCACAGCAGCTCAGGCAGCATCCGAGGAGCAGTAAAATCGACGTTTCAGGCAAAAGCCTTCGTTAGCCAGCAACTTTAACACCGTGATTCAAGAAATGAGGAGGAATAGAAACAGGGAACCCCAGATCAGTTAGCATGACACCAAGTGTCTAGAAAAGACTGGGGTCTGATATTAAGGTGGTTTTAATCAACTGATAAATCAAGGTATTGTCAGACGTTGTCAATAATTACCTCAAGGATCTGAGCTTACAATCTATATTAATGATTTGGATGGAGAGACCAAGAGTTCCTGATGATGTAATGCCAGGTAGTAATTTGAGGAGGACACAAATAGACTACAAAGAGATAAAGGCTAGTTATATGAATTGGCAACAAGGTAACTGATGTTTATCATGTAGGGAAAATTCAATGCTGAAAATTGGCTTGCAGAAACATTAAACAATTAAGGAGGAAGATAAATGTGGCACAGTGGTCCAGTGGTTAGCACTGCAGCCTCACAATACCAGGGACCTGGGTTCAATTCCAGCCTTGGGTGACTGTCTGTGTTGAGTTTGCACATTCTCCCTGTGTCTGCGTGGGTTTCCTCCCACAGTCCAAAGATGTGGAGGTCAGGTGGATTGGCCATGCTAAATTACCCATAGTGTTAGGTGCATTAGTCAGAGGGAAATGGGTCTGGGTGGGTTACTCTTTGGAAGACCAGTGTGGACTTGTTGGGCTGAATGGTCTGTTTCCACACTGTCGGTAATCTAATCATTACATATTGGTCTTTAGAGTAAGGGAGTACAAAAAGGAGAACGGTTGTGAATTTGTGAAGGACTTTGCTAAGCTCATCCCTGAAATACAATACAATTTTGGTATTTATATCTTAGAAAGGATTCATTTGTCCTGGAAGCAAGGGAAAGGGAAGTTTAAAATATGCCTCAAATGCTGCCATTTAGAAACACAATGAGAAAAATATGAACAGAAAGTATTCCAGTGGTTTACTAGATTGTGTGCTGAAGTGACAGGTCATCCTATGATGGGAAGATGATGAGTTAATTAGGTCTCTGCTCTCTATAGTTTAAGTGAAAAGAGAGGTGATTTAAATATACATGATTCTGAAGAGGCTCAAAATTAGACAGACACAAAAAGATTACTCCTCCTGGTTGGTGAATTTAGAGTAAGAGTGGGGATAAAATTTCTCAATAAGGATTGTGAATCTTAGGAATTTTCTAACACAGTAAATTGTGAATGGTCAATTGTTGAGCATATTCATAGGTGGAATCACTAAATCTTTATCTTTGAGGGAATGGACGGATATGAGAAACACATGGGAAAATGAAGGTAGGGTAGGAGGTCAGTCAGGGCCATGTCAAATGGCGGCATTCCATGATCTACCCTTATTTCCTATGCACTTATTTTATATCCATTCCTGGGGTTGCTTTCCAGTGTTTACATTCTTCCCTCAGACAACAGTGTGAAGTCATAGACAAATTTGCAGGCTGCTTGTCAGTCTATCAAATCACAATATGAAACTCTTTCAATGGCTCCAATTTTTATATCAATTTAGACTTACAGTTTGCACGGCAGGATAATGTTATGGACTCCTATATTTTATAATTAGTTTGGGTATTAAATATGATTTCTAAATATTAAATAGGGTTCAGAGTAAGAGCTGTGGTGTCCACTCACCAGGATTGTCTGGTGTAGAGTTCAAACTCTTTATTTTCTGATATATTGGTGCTAAGTCAATGGAACATTAACCAAACTAGTAGCGTTGGCATTTTTAATGTTCCTTATCTTTCGTTGATCAATACCAATAGGTAAGTGTGCCAAGGGAAGAGGGTGGTATGGTGATAATGTCACTGGCTTAGTAATCCAGAAGATTTAGGCTAATGCCCTGAACATGGGCATTAGCCATATGGGCACGTGCCACGTGCTAGCAAGATGAGGAATAGGGAGAGAGAGCAGTTGAACACATGGCTACAGGGAGGGTGCAGGAGGGAGGGATTCACATACCTGGATAATTCTGGGATAGGTGTGACCTTTACAGACAGAATGGTCTACACCTAACCAGAGGGGTACCAATATCCTGGGGGGGAATTTGCTAATGCTCTTCGGGAGGGTTTAAAATAATTCAGCAGGGGGGTGGGAACTTGAATTATAGTTTCAGTGTACAAGAGCTGGAGTGTAGTGAGGTCATGAATAAGGTTTAAAGGTCACAGGAGTATACTGGCAGGCAGGAAGGTGGTTTGAAGTGTGTCCACATCAACACCAGGAGCATATGGAACAAGGTGGGTGAACTTGCAGCATGGGTTGGTACCTGAGACTTTGATATTGTGGCCATTTTGCAGACATGGATAGAACAGGGACAGGAATGGTTGCTGCAGGTTCCAGGGTTTAGATGTTTCAGTAAGATCAGAGAAGGTGGTAAAAGAAGAGGGATGTGGCATTGTTAGTCAAAGACAGTATTACAGTGGCAGAAAGGACATTTGATGAGGACTCATCTCCTGAAGTAATAAATAGTGAATTTAGAAACAGGAAAGGAGAGGTCACCCTGTTGGGAGTTTTCTATAGGCCTCCAAAAAGTTCCAGAGATGTAGAGGAAAGGATTGCAAGGATGATTCTGGATAGGAGTGAAAATAACAGGGTAGTTGTTATGGGGGCTTTAACTTTCCAAATATTGACTGCAAGTACTATGGTTCGAATAATTTGGATGGGTCAGTTTTTGTCCAATGTGTGCAGGAGGGTTTCCTGACACAGTATACAGATAGGCAAACAAGAGATTAGATTAGATTCCCTCCAGTGTGGAAACAGGTCCTTCGGCCCAACAAGTCCACACCGACCCGCAACCCACCCAGACCCATTCTCCTACATTTACCCCTTCACCTAACACTACGGACAATTTAGCATGGCCAATTCACCTAACCTGCACATTTTTGGATTGTGGGAGGAAACCGGAGCACCCGGAGGAAACCCACGCAGACACGGGGAGAATGTGCAACCTCCACACAGAGAGTCGCCTGAGGTGGGAATTGAACCCGTGTCTCTGGCGCTGTGAGGCAGCAGTGCTAACCACTGTGCCACCGTAACGTCCCAAAGTGGCAAGGCCACTTTGGATTTGGTACTGGATAATGAACCAGGCCAGGTGTTAGATTTGGAGGTAGGTGAGCACCTTGGTGATCGTGACCACAATTCAATTATGTTTACTTTAGCAATGGAAAGGGACAGGTATATACCGCAGGGCAAGAATTATAGCTGGGGGAAAGGCAATTAGGATGCGATTAGGTATGGTTTGGGAAGCATAGGATGGGGAAGGAAGCTGCAGGGAATGAGCACAATCGAAATGTGCAGCTTATTCAAGGAACAGCTACTGCGGGTCCTTGATAAGTATGTACCTGTCAGGCAGGGAGGAAGTTGTCGAGCAAGGGAACTGTAGTTTAATAAAGAAGTTTAATCTCTTGTCAAGAGGAAGAAGAAGGCTTATGTAAGGATGAGGTGTGAAGGCTTTAGAGATAAAAGTTAGCCAGGAAGGACTTAAAGAGAGAGCTAAGAAAAGCCCAGAGGGGAAATGAGAAGTCGTTGGCAAGTAAGATCAAGGAAAACCCTAAAGCTTTCTATAAATATGTCAGGAATAAAAGAATGACTACAGTAAGATTAGGGCCAGTCAAGGACAGTAGTGGGAAGTTGTGCGTGGAGTCCAAAGACATAGGAAAGGTGCTAAATGAATATTTTTCATCAGTATTTACACAGGAAAAAGACAATGTTGTTGAGGAGAATACTGAGATATAAACTATTAGACTAGATGGGATTGAGGTTCATAAGGAGGAGGTGTTAGCAATTCTGAAAAGTGTGAAAATAGATAAGTCCCCTGGGCCAGATGGGATTTATCCTGGCATTCTCTGGGAAGCTAGGAAGGAGATTACAGAGCCTTTGGCTTTGATCTTTATGTCATCATTGTCTACAGGAATAGTGCCTGATGACTGGAGGATAGTAAATGTTGTCCCCTTGTACAAGAAAGGGAGTAGGGACAACCCTGGGAATTATAGACTAGTGAGCTTTACTTCGGTTGGTGGGTAAAATCTTGAAAAGGACTATAAGAGGTAGAATTTATAATCATCTAGGAAGGAATAATTTAATTAGGGATAGTCAACATGGTTTTGTGTAGGTCATGTCTCACAAACCTTATTGCATTCTTTGAGAAGATGATCAAATAGGTGGATTTAATATCAGTAAAGCAGTTGATGTAATATATATGCATTTCAATAAAGTATTTGATAAGGTTCCCCAAGTTAGGCTATTGCAAAAAATACAGAGGCATGGGATTGAGGGTGATTTATTAGTTTGGATCAGAATTTGGTTAGCTGAAAGAAGACAGAGGGTGGTGGTTGATGGGAAATGTTCATCCTAGAGTTCAGTTACTAGTGGTGTACTGCAAGGGTCTATTTTGGGGCCACTGCAGTTTGTCATTTTTATAAATGACCTGGATGAAGGCATAGAAGGATGGGTTGGTAAATTTACGAGGAGAAAGTGAGGACTGCAGATGCTGGAGATCAGAGCTGAAAATGTGTTGCTGGAAAAGCGCAGCAGGTCAAGCAGCATCCAAGGAGCAGGAGAAGGGCTCATGCCCGAAACGTCGATTCTCCTGCTCCTTGGATGCTGTCTGACCTGCTGCACTTTTCAAGCAACACATTTTCAGCTTTGGTAAATTTACGGACAACACTAAAGTTGGTGGAGTTGTGGATAGTGACAAAGGATGTTGCAGGTTACAGAGGGACATAGGTAAGCTGCAGAGCTGGGCCGAGAGGTGGCAAATGGAGTTTAATGTGGAAAAGTGTGAGGCGATTCACTTTGGAAGGAGTAACAGGAATGCAGAATCCTGGGTTAATGGTAAGATTCTTGGTAGTGTGGATGAGCAGAGAGATCTTGGTGTCCATGTGCATAGATCCCTGAAAGTTGTCACCCAGGTTGATAGGGTTGTTAAGAAGGCATACAGTGTATTAGCTTTTATTGGTAGAGGGATTGAGTTTCAGAGTCATGACATCATGTTGCAGCTGTACAACACTCTCGTGCGGCCACAGTTGAAGTATTGCATACAGTTCTTACCGCTGCATTATAGGAAGGATCTGGAAGTTTTGGAAAGGGTGCAGAGGAGATTTACTAGGATGTTGCCTGGTATGGAGGGAAGGTCTTATGAAGAAAGTCTGAGGTACTAGAGGCTGGTTTTGTTAGAGAGAAACTGGTTTTGTTAGAGAGAAAAAGGTTAAGAGGTGACATAACGGTGGACTTAGTGGCACGGTGGCACAGCAGTTAGCACTGCTGCCTCACAGCGCCAGAGACCCGGGTTCAATTCCCGCCTCAGGCGACTGACTGTGTGGAGTTTGCACATTCTCCCCATGTCTGCGTGGGTTTCCTCCGGGTGCTCCGGTTTCCTCCCACAGTTCCAAAGATGTGCAGGTCAGGTGAATTGGCATGCTAAATTGTCCGTAGTGTTAGGTAAGGGGTAAATGTAGGGGTATGAGTGGTTTGCGCTTCGGCGGGTCGGTGTGGACTTGTTGGGCCGAAGGGCCTGTTTCCACACTGTAAAGTAATCTAATCTAAAGTAATCTAAGTAATCTAATAATAGAGGCACAGAAGATGATCAGAGGATTAGATAGGGTGGACAGTGAGAGCCTTTTTCCTCGGATGGTGATGGCTAGCACGAGGGGACATTCCTTTAAATTGAGGGGTGATAGATATAGGACAGATGTCAGAAGTAGGTTCTTTCCTCAGAGAGTAGTAAGGGCATGGAACGCTCTGCCTGCAGCAGTAGTAGACTCGTCAAGTTTAAGGGCATTTAAGTTGTCATTGGATAAATATATGGATGAGAATGGAATAGTGTAGGTTAGATGGGCTTCAGATTGGTTTCACAGGTCAGCGCAACATCAAGGGCCTGTACTGCTCTGTAATATTCTATGTTCTATGGGTTCAAATATCCCTCAACGTTAGTGGAATTTAAATTAAACAAATACATCTGGAATACAAAGATGGCCTCAGTAGTGATAACTACTTTTTCTTGTTGTTAAAATCCACCTGTTTCACTGATATGCTTTTGGGATGGAAATCTGCTGTCCTTACCTGATCTAGCCTATATGTAATGCTTGACCCATGGCAATACAGTTGACTCTTCACAGTCCTCTGAAACAGCGTAGCAAGTCCACTCAAATGCTACTGGGGATGGAGGCCTTGCCAGAAATATACACAAACCACCAATGAATGAAGAAAGTAAACGCTAGACTGGGAGGTAAAAATCAAAACCATCAGCACAGTGGCAAGCCAAAATTCTGGCAAAGTCCTCACCTTCTAGGCTTGTTGTAAAATTTCATGTAGTTTTTCTTCATAGAATATGCTGCTGTCTTGAAGGTCCTCCCAAGGTGTAAAAGCCTCCCCTTCATTGTCAACGTAGGTGTTCCAGCAGTAATTATACTCTGGTGCCTTCATGATTCTCAACCGGCAGCCAGCTGCTTGCAGTTGCCGTAGGCCCTGATGAATTTCGGCCTCTTCCCACATGAACAAGCGTGCCATGAAGATGGTGAGCTCCACATTGGGGGAATTGCTCAGGTACTCAGCGATTTTGGCAGCACACACCGCGCAGGGACTGGAGGACACATACCAAATGATGGAGTAGCTCAGGCTCCCATCACACTCCGTGAAGATATCTGTGAAGAAGGCACTTTCTGCATGGGTGCCCGCGTGCTCATCCTCCACATATCCCTCTGACCTCTCACATTCCGTGCCCTGCTTCTCCACTGAATAGCACAAAAAGGTTTTGTGCCGTCCTGAAGAATATTCTACGTTTTTGAACTGGAATTTGAAGAAAGCAGATGGCATGCGTTGCCTGGAAAAGAAAGAAGCAGGTATTGGACAGAGCAAAAAAAAGTATTCAACCTCATCAATACAGCACTTATTATAAGTCTACAAGCGTCAGAAGCACATCAAACACATTTTAAAATAATCGTTGTTTCACACAGAGAATGTATTTACCACATTAAAATGTCACAAATACAGTTGCAAAAGGAAACATTAATCCAAAGGGCAGAATGATAGCTCAGTGGTTAGCACTGTTGCCTTACAGCACCAGGGACCTGAGTTCCATTCCAGCCTTGAGCTACTGACTGTGTGGAGTTTGCACATTCTCCACATGTTTGCATGGGTTTTCTCCGGGGGGCTCTGGTTTCCTCCCACAGTCCAAAGATGTGCAGGCAAGGTGGGTCAGCCATGGGGATTGCAGGGTTACAAGGATAGGGTAGGGAGCTAGGTCTGAGTTGGATGCTCTTCAGAGGATTGGTGTGGACTTGATGGATCGAATGGTCTGCTTTCACTGTGTAGGGTATCTATGAGATAGACAACAGCTTGGTCAGAAGGAGTTTTAAGGTGCATTTTAAAATGAGAAGAAAGAGGCAGAGATGATATTTAGGAAGAGAATTGAACAGCTTAGAATTTAGGCAGATATAAGGCACTACTACCACAAATGGAGAAAAGCAAGAGGCCAGAAATGAAGGAGTACATGTAGTGATATCTGGTTAGACATTCTGAGGAAGGATCACTAGATCCTAAAATGTTAACTCTGACTTCTCTCCACAGAGCTGCTAGACCTGCAGAGCTTTTCCAGCAATTTCTGTTTTTGTTAGCAATTTAGGTTTGATTTGGAAATTAGCATAATTAATCAGTTAGAACACAATAAATATTAAAATATTCATGTAGGAATCAACCATAAAAAAATTTGTTGTAACTAGCAAAACAAACCTGTAAGTGGACATGGAGATGATATACAGATGCTATCAATTTTAATGTTAAAATTCACACAACACAGGTTATAGTCCAACAGGTTTATTTGAAAGTACAAGCTTTCAGAGTGCTGCTCCATCATCAGGTAGCTAGTGTGGCAGGATCATAGAACATAGAATTTATAGTAAAAGATCAAAGTGTCATACAACTGATGCATTGTATTGAACAAACCTAGATTGCTGTCAAGTCTTTAGTCACTAAGAATGGGAATGGAGGTTTCGATTGATTAATATGTAAATCCCATAATTTCTTTCAAGTCATGGCTCCAAGATAACTTAAGGTTTTATCAGTATATAAAAAAAAGACACCTCAGCTCAGACAATGTATTAAAAGTGTGAGGTTGGAGTCTGTCTGTATCCCAACCGTGAATCAGACTGGTTCTGTTTCCAAAGTAAAAACTTATAAAATGCCACATTAACTGACTGCCTCCTGATTATGTGCTTTTTGAACAAAATAGAACATATCTGCAAATACAAGCCTGCAAACGCAATCTCATCACATTGACTTATATGTGTGTGTGAGGGAGAAGGAGGGAATGTGTGGAAGTGTCTGTGTTGGAGAGAGAGAGAGGGAGAGATTGCATGTGTATGTGTGTGTTTCTGTTACAACCAAAATTAACTTCAATATCTTATACACTGCCTTAAGTGGGGAAGTGTATATACTGAAGAGAGAAACCCTAAACCCTTAAAATATGTGGGACTTTTATAGCATAGCTAAGTCTTTTTAAAATTAAGATGTGGAGGTGCCGGTGTTGAACTGGGGTAGACAAAGTCAGAAGTCACATGACACCAAGTTATAATCCAACAGGTTTATTTGGAAGTACAAGTCAGTGACTTCACCTGATGCAAAAGTTGGTGATTTCAAATAAACCTGTTGGATTATAACCTGGCATCAGGTGATTTCTGACTTTATTTAAATTAAGAAAGCAACTTGGAGAAAAGTAACATTCTCACGCTGTTTCTTCTCCTGTGGGATCATAGAATCTTTACAGTGTGTTTGCAGGCTATTCAGTCCATCAAGTCCACATTGACCCTCCAAAGACTATCCCACTCTATCACCGTAACCCTGCATTTCCATGCCCAATCCACCTAATCTGCACATGTTTGGACTGTGGGTAGAAACCCACACAGACACAGGGAGAATGTGCAAGCTCCACACAGACAGTTGCCTGAGGCTGGAATCTGAAGACTGGCACCTCGGACATTGCAGCACTCCTTCATTATTGCATTGGAGTGCCTGCCTAGACTATATGCTGAAAAGCTAGAGTAGACTATGGGGTGGCACGGTGGCTCACAGTGCCAGGGACCCGGGTTCGATTCCCACCTCAGGCGACTGATTGTGTGGAGTTTGCACGTTCTCCCCGTGTCTGTGTGGGTTTCCTCCCACAATCTAAAGATGTGCAAGCCAGGTGAATTGGCCATGCTGAACTGCCCACAGTGATGGGTGCATTAGTCAGGGGTCAGTGTAGGGTAGGAGAAAGAGTCTGGGTGGGTTAGTCTTCGGATGGTTGGTGTGGATTTGTTGAGCCAAAGGGCCTGGTTCCATACTGTAAGGAATCTAATCTATCAGTCTTTTAAACCTAAAGCCTCTGACTCAGAAGCAAGAGTAATTTAGTTCATTGCAACTGTTGGCTTCCTCAAGGCATTTTTCAAAGAAAAACTGAACAACCATTACCTCTCAAACAGAATCACTCTGAAACTGATTAATTATCCATTATCTAGTCACTGTTAATAATATACAGCTATGTATAGGATAGTTGTCAAAAAAGAAATCCCTCTGTACAGCAGAGTAGTACAAAGCAATTCATCATGTGTGAAACACTTCAGACTTTTTTTTACAGAATTGACAAAAAGATCTCCATCAAATAAGGCTTTTTATTATATGCAATTAAATAGTCTCACAAAATGCGATCAAAGTCATCACATTGTGTTGTATTGTAATTAAATCAGTTTAAAATTAAAGGTCATTCTCTCATAGATATAATGAGCAATAAAACAGGACTCTGTGGTTGGAGACATTTTTCTAATGTCACAGTACAGGTGATATGGTAAGGTCACCATATTAGCAAGGTGTTTAAGATGGGCCCACCAATTCAATTCTTCATCTGAACCTTACACCAGAGTTTCAACGTGGGGTTTTAGATTTCTACTCTATCACATATCATGCTCTCCAGTGAAGCCTGGGACACATTGCTCTGGCTTTTCAGCTATATCTCAATGGAATTTCACATTTATTTTTAACTTTCCTTATCTCAGCTGTGCTGGCAGGAAGAGACACCAGAGGATTAGCATTTCACTGTCGACACACCAATCCTCACGCAGGAAGGAAGGGCAGTGTTGAAGGAAGGATCCATCTTGGCTATTCTCTCAGACACAAGACCAATTCGGAGGCACATACCCTTTAATGGCACGCTTCATTTGATCTTTTCAGACTAGTAGCCTCATATAATCCCATCAATAATGAAGCATGAGAAATACAGAATCATAAACTATATCACACAGAAAAAAGTTCAAAATCACACAACTCCAAATTATAATCCAAAAGGTTTATTTGGGAGCACTAGCTTTTGGAGTGTTGCTCCTTCATCAGGTAGCTGTGATGAAGGAGCAGCGCTCTTCCAAACAAACTGTTGGACTATAATCTGGTGTTGTGTGACTTTTAATTTTGTACACCCCGGTTCAACACCGTCTTCTCCACATCATGGCTACCATTGACACCACTAACTGCCGGCTCAAAGTGGAGAGGATCTCCAAGAAGATCACACATATTGACACAGATTACAGAATCTCCTGATGAAAGAGCAGCTAGTGCTTCCAGATAAACATGTTGAACTATAACCTGGTGTTGTGTGATTTTTAACAGTCCAACACTGGCACCTTCACAACTCAGAAAGAAACCAGCAAGCCCATTGTTCCTCTGTTGATTCATCGATAAAACAAAATTGCTTCATCCCACCTCATCCCTCCTTTTTTTAACCCTGTAAATTCCTCATTTGTAAGAAATTGTTTAAATACTTTTATATAATTATTTATGACATCAGCTTCCATCATATCTTTGGGTAAAGTCTTCCAAATTCCAAACAATTTCTCTCATCTCTCCTCTAAATTGTTTTTTGTCACTGATTTTGAAAATATGACGACTAGTGATTTTTCTCTATCTATTTTTAATAAACTCGATCATGTCCACTCTAGCCTTTATTTCAAAAGGGAACAATTTCCAACCTCATGTCATGATTGAAGTTCCTCTCCCTCATAACTTCTTGGTGAATTTCCTACACATCCTTTCTTAGACCTTTACATATTTCCTGAAGTGTACTCCCCCAAATTGTCCAGAATATTCCAGTGTTTTATAAGTTTTGAGCATGGATTCTTTGCATTTATGTTCTAACTCAACTGCTTTGGTTTAATCAATTTGCCTTGCCACCTTTAATGACTTCTGTTTATAAACATGAAGGTCTCTCTGCTCATTTAAACTTTCCAAATCATGTAATAAGCAGCACACTGTTTTCAAAAGTAGATCTTGCAAAGTGTGTCATTTCACACCTCTCTGCATTGATCTCCGCACACTTTGCTTCTGCCCATTTCACCATCATACATTTGTCATCACGAAGTCCACAAATTATTTTCATCACTATCCAATATTTTTCCAGGGTTTGTGCTATTTACAAACCTCACAATGCTGCTACCTAGACGTGAACCTAGTTTGTCAAATCTGGGACACGTAATAGAGACAAAGCTGACACTTGAGGAGCACCGTGAGTGTGAAAAACATTCATCCACCACCATTCTGTACTTCCTGTAGCTAACTTAAGACTGCATTCATTTCCTCATTTTCTCCTTATACCATGAGCTTCCCTGAACATATTAATGGTTTCCAATAACCTCTCCATAATGTTAGACTGCCCAGTCTATGGTTTCTCAGTGTAGCGGCCTCCACCTTCTTGAATAGTGCTATAACATTAATAATCCTCCACTCCTCCACACTATTCTCGAATCCAATAAGAATTGAAAACTTGGGACCAGTGCCTCTGCTATTTATACTTTTGCTTATTTTAGCAACAGGTTCATTTTATCTCGACCAAGTGACTCAAAGTTTAGTAAGATTGTTTGTTTACTACTAAACTCCATTACTATTCTACCAATGACTACCTTCACCCCTTCAGTTTAACCTCCACATCATCTGCTTTCTTCATGAAGATAATTTTAATAATTAGAGGTCAGCAGTCCACTTTTGTTTCTTTGCCGTACCAAATGGGGAAAAGGATCATCAGCACAAGACAGACTCACAAAGATAGGAGAAACAAACAAAAACAGAAATTGTTGGAGCAACTCAGCAGGTCTGGGAGAGAAAACAGAATTACGATTTTGAGTCCAGTGACCCTTTTCAGAACTGGAGAAACACATGGCTACACAATAGGTAGATTAGATTAGATTACTTACAGTGTGGAAACAGGCCCTTCAGCCCAACAAGTCCACACCGACCCGCCGAAGCGCAATCCACCCAGACCCATTCCCCTACATTTACCCCTTCACCTAACACTACGGGCAATTTAGCATGGCCAATTCACCTAACCTGCACATTTTTGGATTGTGGGAGGAAACCGGAGCACCCGGAGGAAACCCACGCAGACACGGGGAGAATGTGCAAACTCCACACAGAGTCGCCTGAGGCAGGAATTGAACCCAGGTCTCTGACGCTGTGAGGCAGCAGTGCTAACCACTGTGCCACGGTGCCGCCCAGGTAGGAGTGCAGTCGGTTTTTCCATTGCAGCAATACTTAATTCAAGGGATTCACATTTCACAGTGAGGCCAAGAGCTGGGGCCAGTGTTGAGTCTTAGCGTTAAAAGACTGAAACCTGAGGCTCTTGTGGTGAAGAGGTAGTGTCTCCACCTCTGACCCAGGAGGCCTAGATTCCAATGGTGAGTAATAACATCTCTGAATGAGTTGATTAGAAAGTGTTAAGCTGTCCACTATCTTTATTGTGAGTCTGAACTTTAAATCTAAATTCCCACTGGCATATATTTAGTTTATTTTAATTAATTTCAAATTATTTTATTTTATTTTAAGCAGACTGTTCACATGTGTGTTAGAAAGGTCATTATAAATCAACTCCTTTGTCACCAGTTGCTCAGCCTTCTTAACTCACCAGTTAATCAGGATTTCCACAATACAGCAGCAACCATCATATTTTATTATAAACAATGACATAACATATTTTTTAAAAGGGCTCAATTTCTTTAATGATGGAATCTTATTGAAGAACCTGAACAGCCTGGGCTATGGTGGCTGAATCAGATGAAAAGTTCAGCAAAGCCTACTTCGATTTTGGGAACAGTTTGTTGCACCTATTGACTAAGATGTGGAGGTGCCTGTGTTGGACTGGGGTGGGCAAAGTTAAAAAATCACACAACACCAGGTTATAGTCCAACAGGTTTATTTGAAATTACAAGCTTTCTGAGCGCTGCTCCTTAACTAAGTTCTAGGTGTAAAGATGAGAGTCTCGTCTGGAGCAGTAAGTTGCTTATGAAAGGAGTATTATTGGTTGTTAATGAACTAATTAACTTCAGATCTCACCTCAGTAGTATGTAGCTTTCTAGAGTATCACCTGCCATGATCAAACTAGGCATTGAGAATTCTTGCTAGGCAAGTTGGAGCTGGGCACAAGCTTTCTGTTTGTTCCAAACAGTCTCAAATGTTAGACACCATCTTCTCTGGATGCACCCAATGGGCATCAGGCACAGCAACCCCATGTCCACTTATATTTGCATCTGACATGTGCCAGTCTCTGGGAACTCTTGTGGCATATCTCCAAGCCACTTCCAGGACTCCAATTCAATGCTGCACCTCAGACTGCATCAGCAACTGTCATTGCGGTGCTACAGTAAGGACACTGCGTGCTCGTGGACGGAGAGAGCTGCACCACGGCCAGTTTGCTTGCTCTTTACAGGCTCACCCTCTTTGTGCATACCTGCACACTCACAGCTCTCCTGCCTTGCATCGCTTTTTCCTCTTTGTCCCCTCAGCCAGAGATACCAGGCTCATAGCACTGTCATATTGCTTTGTTGTTTAACACAGACACAAAGCCAGGAGGCTTGCCATGGTTGTCAGTCACATCGAGGGAAATAGCCTTCAGTGAGGAGGTACAGTTAGTCAAGGGCAGCCTCCCATACAATCCAGGGGCTTGGATGTAGTTAGTCAGTCAATCAGGACAGTCAGAGTCAGAGAAGAGCAAATTGCTAGGCAGCTCATTATCTTTCTTGACTCTTTCTGCCCTATTGCAGGTTATGTTTCTTCCAGAAAGAGAGGCAGATATTAACAGTAATGAAAGTGACTGTCCCAGTTCCTACAGTTGGTGCAGGTGGGGTGCTGTTCTGATTGAATAAGTAGGCAGTACACAGGGGATGAAGGATTAGTGATATTGGGCGTTGAGGAGGATGAGAGTGAGTGAGGGAAAATGTTGCAGGGGAATAGAGAATGACCCTTGGTGGGAGGTGGGTCCAGGTGCAGAAGTAGAGTGATGCAAGGTATCGGAGATAGGATGGGTCAGTACTGATGGCAGAGTGGAGGTTATTGACCTTCTTCCTACATTGATGTGGATTCCTCCAGATGGCTGAGGCTACACTGACCTGATTGGGTGTCATAGCATCCACTGCTGGTCCTCTGCACCAGACCATCCACCTGGATCTCCAGACCTGTACATAAACAGGGGTACTAATTTTCCCTTTACACTCATGTCTGGGGCAAATGTCAGGAACTGTGCAGGGCAGCTGTGCACTGAGCATATTCACAATGGCCTTTTAAAGATGGCATCTGTGCCAGGGATGCCAGTCCACTTTGGGATACCCCAGCGATGGCAAGTAGTAACATGGGGCCAGAATCAGACAAGAGGAGTGGGCTGGGTTAGTAATTAATTAGACAAGCTTGGGAAGATGCAGTGAGGAAATTCCCTCAACCTCACAGAGAGAAACCCTCCTGAAACTGACACTTAGCCAAACGTACAATTTAGTCCCAAGTGTTTCTAGGAGTCACACTGCCTATTTAATACATATTTAAAGATCACATAGCACCAGGTTGTAGTTCAACAGGTTTATTCAGAAGCACTAGCTTTCATAGCGCTGCTCCTTCATCAGATAGCTGTTACCTTCATCACAGCTATCTGATGAAGGAGCAGTGCTCTGAAAGCTAGGGCAACCAAATAAACCTGTTGGACAATAACCTTCTGCTGTGTGATCTTTAACTTTGTCCACCCCATCCAACACTGGCTCCTCCACATCATTTTTAAAACATACATTACAGTCTGTAAATTCACAGTTCCTTCGGCTGAATGCTGCACACCTAACTAACTACAGCTTGTAAGTAGACAGGGTACCTGTACCTCCACTACTATGTCAGGTTCTCCAGCAGATTTAAAGGAGATAATAACCCTGAGAAATATCATGGGTAGAATGGCTGTATAGACTAGAACTAAGCATTCTTAGTATGACTAGACCATTTAAATATCTGAATATACAGACATTTGAACTAAATGGGGAAACTCGCTCTGAGATTGTACCGAGCTACTCAGTAATAGTGATGATTATCTGGTGTGATTTTCATTCAAACAAGCCTGGGATCAATGAAATTCCACTGTTGTATATGAATCTAGTCAACCATCCAGTGTATTAGACATGGGTGTTCTACTCCCAAAATCCTAGTACAGAAGGATAGACCTGGATCTAGCCTTCAGACACGTTGATGAGGATTTATTAACAGAGATATACATTATGAACAGACACCTCCTCATCCAGTAAAGCATAGTTTTGTTCCATTTGTATTTATAAGAACATACGTGAATCTGCAGTTGATGCCTATCACATACAATTAAGAGTAGTAGCCTTCAGATAAACGTTTAGATACATATACTTCATGCAGGTTGCACATTATACAGTGTATAAAGAAGACTTTCTGCATCTATATAGCATCTTATTGCATCTCAAAGTGACTAAGATTGAATTTGTTGCTTTGTAGGATATAGATTCATAATTATACATTCTGCATAATATGTACAAACACACTTGTTCATTTTTGCCAGAACACTCCAGGTTACTCACTCATCATGGACTGGCAAATTATGCAGTAATGTTCCTGTAATTTCTCAATATGAACTCCTAGTAGGTAAGACTCAATACCAGGTAAGTGTCCTTGTAATATTGGTTTTGAAATTCCAACACACTGCCATATTAATCCAGCACTGAAGTAGCATGGAAATAACATTGACTAATATTACTGAAATACAATGCATACCAACGTTTGTAACCTACACTATAGTTGACATTCAATGAATCACTTTTTCTCTGACAAACATATTTCTTACCATTCTTGTCAAAATTAAACCTTGTCTGTCACATCTTGGTCAATGATGTAAGTTTGTTCTGTATCGTACATCAGCATGGTAAATAGTTCATTCTTCTCAGAGTTAAAAAAAAATGTTTAACAATAGTTAGACAAATATCTACCTTGCTCTTCTTTCCTGAAGTGGCATTATTAGATAGAAAAAGGTTCGATGCTCACCCTGTAATTGTTTCAAAAGGCCCCAGCTCAGGGAATTCCAAATTCTCTGTGGCAGCCTCTTCACCTGTTTCACCCTCTGCATTTTTTTCTTTCTTAACTACTTTGTTGTTGTTTTTGGTCTCCTTTTCAGCCATTGTGGACTGAAACCTGACAGATCAGTGCGATGTGAACAGAATCACAGCAGCTCTATCCTGAGCAAGAGGGAGGTCCCTGTCATACTAATGCCACACGCACTAAATAAGGGAACAGAGGAGGAGGAGAGGTCTCCCAGCCCAAAATAACCTGCAATCAAGTCATCGTCAGTGTCACCAGATCCATCAATCACAGGCAGCTCTCCTCATCCAAACATTCTTCCAACTGACTTCGATATTTTCCTTCCAATACATCTCCTCTTAACTTTCATGCTCTAATCCTTTTTTTATTATTCTTTGAATATTTCACAAAGAAAGAAGAAAGGAAAAGAAAACAACAATGCTGCAGATTTTAAAGTTAGGTTTTAAATACATTTGTTTCTTTTAAAGAATGGTTTTCTTTTCATTACCTCATTTCTTTAGTTCAGCTTGGCATGGGGTACAGCTCCACCTCTCCCAAATCACTCTTCTTCATTTGCAGGTTTTGGAAATAAGGGTGCATAGCCCATTCAGTCACAGAAGGCGTTACATCCCCTGTCAGATGTTGATCTTAATTAATTTCCATGCATGCTCAGGAGGAGTCTTTGGATAATGGTCAGAAGCAAGAACCCTCTCTTTTTCTTTCCCTCACTAGTGCAATTGCTGAGGCCAATTGCGATACCCCAACCTCTTCTAACTGATAAACTTCCTCCGTTTGTTAATCAATGCTGACTCTAAGGCATCCTAAATGTTGCTTGCATGGGTCACATCCCCACTCACATTGAGTTCTTGCAGTGGCACCAGTGTGTAGTATCTGCAAAGATGCCAAGGTTTCTTCACCAGCACTTTCCAAACCCATGGTCTTTACCATCGAGAATGTCAAATGTGGCAGACGCATGGGAACACCACAATCTGCAGCTTTCCGCCAAGCCACACACCTCCCTGACTTGGAACGATATTATTGTTCCTTCATTGTTCCTGGGTCATAATCCTGGAACTCCATTCCTTACAGTACCGTAAGTGTACCTGCACGCCAAAACTCCAGAGAGAAAATGAGGATTGCACATGCTAAAGATCAGAGTCAAAAAGTGTAGGGCTGGAAAAGCACAGCAAGTCAGACAGCATTCGAGGAGCAGGAGAATCGATGTTTCGGGCATAAGCCCTCCACCAGGAATAATCCAAAACTACAGTCATTCAAGCAAGCAAGTCACCACCATCTTCTCCAGGGCATTTAAGGAAGGCAATCAATACCATGAATGAAAAAGAACATTTCAAACATTATGGAGAATCAAGCCTTAATAATAAACTAAGTCATTCAGGGGCAATTCTTTGGAAGAAAGCAGAAAGTGTTGGAGAAACTCAGCAAGTCTGGCAGCATCTGTGGAGAGAAAAAAATAAAATAATGCTTCAAGTTTGAAATGACTCCATATCATTACATTTTGTTTCCAACAATTTGTTTTTATTCCAATCTCCAGGATCTACAGTATTTTGTTTTTATTTTAGTGATTTCCAGAAACACTTCACACAATGGGTAGCAGAAATCCGAAACCCAATATTGCAAAGACTAGGGTCAGTTGTAAAGTTCAAAACTTGTTAAGTAAGATTATCAAAGATAAGGAGCAAGGGTAGTTAGATAGTGAAGTTACCAACAGCCATGATCGAATTGAACAGCAGACGTGAGGCTTATTCCTGTTGCTGTGGTTTTCCTATGTTCTAAAAAGGAGACCGTGAACTTTAGGTATAACCACTAAATTATTCCAAGACACAGAAGTTTGAAAGCCGTAGAGTTAACCTTCCATTTCTTTTGCTGTGAGTTGTGTGGGGTTTTTTTGGAGGACGTTTCGCTACAAGGTCTAGCAGGTTTTCTCACCATATCTTACTAAATTCGCCTCATAACTCGTTACCCCACCACCACAGTATCGCCCAATCTGACTCCAGCACCACACACTGCCCCCATAACAATTTGTGGTCAAGCACGATCAGTTCAAAGCTGCCCTGGATGGTTTTGTCTCTTCCTCCAGACATGACAGACATGAGACTTCCAGGGCATTGCTTTGCAGGCTGGGACATGCAGGTTCTGCTGGATGGTGTGCTACAGAGGTGGAATATCCTCATCCCCCCAGGACCAGCAATGGAGACCATGAAACAAGATCATGCTGACCTAGTCCAAGGAAAGCCACCAGCTCAGCCACTTGTAGGAAGAGGGTCAATGACTTTCTCCATTCCACCAGCATAAGTGTCACCATCTTCACTACGTGATGACTCCTAGGGATGTCCAGTTCATTCACCACAGGTTAAGGTGTACTACCTTTATTTGAAAGATGGTAGGGGTTTGACAATGCTACAGTTGGATTCCCAGTGTGAGAGAATGATTCTAACACCTGATCGCTATGTAGTGACCTCTACTGAAAGAGCAAATATATGAATAAGGGTTGAGGACTGGGTCAAAGCTAACCGAAGATATCCTCTATAATAGATGGCTGTTTGACTCTTAATATCAGGATGTGTGCATAAATACTGACCATTCGAGAAGGACAATTGCCATTGTGACTTACTTGACT
This sequence comes from Chiloscyllium plagiosum, assembly GCF_004010195.1. Taxonomy (NCBI): domain Eukaryota; kingdom Metazoa; phylum Chordata; class Chondrichthyes; order Orectolobiformes; family Hemiscylliidae; genus Chiloscyllium; species Chiloscyllium plagiosum. The sequence goes on along the minus strand of NC_057735.1, from coordinate 40,009,850 downwards.
AGATTAGATTTATACTTAGATTTTTTAAAAAAACATCAAGAGATGATTTCTTTGTCACAGTACTTCAGCTGTCATTGACCACACTATCACCTCTAGAGTCAAAAGATTGTGAGTTCATTGTCGCTAGGCTAGGACAGTATTATGAGATTGTTGCATTGTCAGAGTTGTTGCATTTAAGTGAGGTATATAAGACCCCATCTGTTGATGTATGGTACTATGTTGTAGAAGAGTAGCAGGGTCGTCCTAAAATCTTGGTCAATAATTTACCACTTAACTACATTTTCTGAATTACAACAAGTACCTTATTTCAAATGAAAAGTACCCAATTAATTCTGAAGTGCTATGTGACATCCTGAGGATGCAGGAGTTTTTTTTTACTTTGAAATCTTTTTGCAGAAACTCTTGTTAAAAAACAATTCAGGACCCAGGTTAATGTAAGGAAACAGGCCATTAAAACTGCCATTCTGGAGACTTATTCCTTCAGAATCCATATTTACTCTCAAGATCCCCAACTAAAGAGAATTTTCCTGTTGGGGGAGCCCACAACAGGTCAGCTAGCATCTCGAAGAGAGAACAAGGTGTCAGATGAGACCCTTCAGCAGAATATTCTGGACAATGACCATCTTCAGGTTATCCAACCATGGGAGCGTTTAACCAAAATCTTTCTAGTGTAAAGAACTGTCTATGACTGCATGTTGCCAACTGACACATTCTAAGGTGCAAGACTATGTGCTGAAGGAGAAAATAAAGCTTGGGGGCCCAATGTCAAAGGGCTCAATTGGGCAAAGTCCACGAACTAAAGGCCACTGACGCTGAAGGCCTGAACTGTAGAAAACTCCTTGCTACCAGCACCAGGGAATGTGTGACATGAAAATGTAAATTGTAAATATAATTAGTAATTGTAAATGTGGTGAGGCACTGTGCACTGTATTGAAAAATAATGAACTGTACTATTTTTTCACTGTGCCAAATTTCAACTGCAATATAATGTTCATTTACAAATTTTATAAATAATTCTTTTTTGGGTGAATTTGATCAAACTTTGTCATGTCCTTACCCAACATTCACCCTTTATAATGGAAGTCAATGAAAGCAATCAAGATCTGGAATTAGCTTCCCAAGATGACCTTTCCCCTTCCCAAGTCTGAACATTTCAACAGCATTGGTAGCCCTATATTATCGCCCTGTTTGGTGATAATGGACTCAGATTTGGTTTGATTCTAACTGCGCACTAACTGGTCCGTGTTGGACAGTGTTTACTCTGTGACCTATTCAGGAACCTCTCTCTCTCTACTTTATATCTACTTCCTCTTTTGGTTCAGGTTTTTTGCCTCATATTTCTTTTCTCTCTTCAAATATTTTATCCCCATTTCAGCTTTCTTTCCCCTGTTTGTTATCCATGGGAACAGTTGTGCAAACAATTTCACTGTTTGCTAAATGCACATTTAATCCAACGACAGCTGCCTTTTCTGTGCAAAATCCAACTGGCAAGTCAACTTGGGTGTTTCAGCCAGTGCTGTGTGTAACCATGAAAACAGATTCACTGTGTTGCAGTACGTTCTGTACCTGCATACTGACATGCATTGCATACTCTAATAATCAGCTTATAGTGTTGCGTACAGATGATTTTAGGAGCAGTTTTTGTTTAGTAAATGGCACAAACCAAACTGAAAACTGCTGCAGCCCCACTGACCCACCTCCCAAACGAATGTTGCATCAGGGTGTAAGAGTCTGAAAAACTTAATGCTGGGAATTGCATTAAGCATCGCGCAATGTGGTGATGATGCTGCAAGTGAAATAACAGCTTTGGACTGGAAGAAGACCTGTTGTTGAGGTGTGTCCCTCAGTTTTGTAACTATCATACCAATGTAACCTGTAATTAGTTGCTATAATGCAACAAAATACACTTTGAGGAAGACATGAGCCTCTTCTTATTAGACATCTAAGTGGTTTTGCTTAGAGTCTCTGTGGATTTCTACCTGGAAAGAGGATCATGGCAGCAAATCCATTAGACAGCTCATATGCCACAATGGGCAGTGGTGAGGATTCACTTTATGACATGGTGCCAATAGTAAGTGTTGCTATGTCTTACTATTAGACAGTAGGTGTTGGATATCAAAAGAATGTCAACAAAACATGACGACCACAAAGCACAACAGTGTCTCTACTTCCTCAGGAAATTCAGTATGTTCTCAAGGAGTCTTACCAATTTTTATAGATGCACCACAGAAAATATTCTATCAGGATGCAATACAGTATGATTTGACAACTGCTCTTCCCAGAACTGAAAGAAATTACAGAGAGTTGTGAACCCACTCCAGTCCATCACGCAAACCAGCCTTCTATCCATTGACTTACACTCCAATCCATCACGCAAACCAGCCTTCTATCCATCTATACTCCCCACTGCCAATGTTGAAAACAGCCAATATAATGAAACACCCCACCCACCTGATTATAGGCTCTTCTATCCATCTCTGTCAGCCAGAAGGTATAAAAGTCTGTATACATGTACAAATAGATTCAAGAACAGCTTCCTCCCCATTGTTATCAGATTTCTGAATTGACCTCACAAATTTTTAATTTAATGTTGATCTGGTTCTTTGTGCACCTTATCTACAGCTGTAACATTGTATTCTTTGCCCTAATGCATTTTGTATGGTATGATCTGTCTGTACTGCAAGCAAAATAAAACTTTTCACTGTACCAGGTACGTGACAATAATAAATCAAATCAAATTAAATCAAAAACTTCAGAGACAGCTGCATAAGGCTGTTCATGTAAACAGACAACAACAGAAAGAGTTGAACCTTCAAGATCTCTACAGAAGAGAACCCGATGACAATATTCAACAAGGTGAAATCTACAGTCAACAAAAAGCATTTAGGACCCGATAGACTCAAAGCAGTGGGTGAGTGAGAGATAGGAACTCCACAGAGTTGAGGACTAGTCACCCCGAGGAAGTTACAGATTATAACTGGTGCTGATAATCTGTAGGAGCAGTCCCAAATCAAGCTGAAGAGCAAACATGGACATCAGTTGTGTAAGGTGATGTACTCTTACTTGGAACTAGAGACTGGAAAATAGAAGTTTTGACTGCTGTGTGGCAGAGAGCAATCTGCCAAGTGTCACTTCTACCACACAATAATAAATAAGGTCTATTGATCCCCACCAGAAAAGATAATGTAGAAGCAAATATACCAGATGGATCTTTCACTATTTAAACCTTGGTGAATGTCCATGATGTGAAAAGTGCTAGAAGAATTTTGTGGCAAATCATTTAGTTTAATATAAAACATTGTGAGCTAAGTAACTTTAAATACTCACCAAGAAGCGATTATCTATAAATTCATTTGATGGCACAAACACCAGTTAAAAATTATTATTTTTCAGCTTGTGAAATGAGAAGGAGTCATAGAGTTATAGAGTCATAGAGAATAGAAACAGACCCTTGAGCTCACCATTTCTATGCCGACCAACAGACAATAAATTATACTAATCCCATTTACACTCATTTCTCCTTAGCTTACTATGCCCAGGCATTTTAAGTGCCCACCCAGTTGTTTCTTAAATGTTGCAAAAGTACCTGCCTCCACCACCCACTCAGGCAGCATGTTCCATATTTCTACTACTTTCTGGTGAAAAAGATTTTTCTCAGATCTCCTCTAAACCACTTGTTCCTCACATTAAATTTATGCCTTCTGGTCTTAGAGTCGTCAGCCACGGGGAAGAAAGTCTCACAATTCACTTAGTCTATATCTCTCTCATAACTTTGTATACAGTAGTCAGAACCCCCCAGTCTTCTTCCTCTGCTCCAAAGAAATCAAGTCCAGTATATCCAGTCTCTCCCCATAACTGAGAGTTTTCATTCCTGGCAACATCCTGGTGAAGATTTTGTTTCCAGATTGTCGCAGTGTTTGCAAAGGTCTGGGCAGACAATGTATTGTGTCCTCACTGGAGGACATTACAGGCACAGATCTTTTAGCACTCACTGCAGTTAGGGCCAATTCCAATGGTAAGAGCAACACAATTTGAAACTAGGAAGGAACAATACAGTTCTCGTCCCTGATAATTGTCCAATAATGGAAGTGGATTTTCCATGGATATGATGGGAGAACAGAACATGACTGAGCTGTGTCAAAAGCAATTATTCTCAAGGTTCAAGTGAAAAGAGTCCGCAGAAAAGCTGTTGAAGGGTGTTTGATATTTTTGAACCAGTTCCCAGCAAGCAGTCAGTGAGAAAGGGAAGTCAAATTGCAAACAATGGTGTCGTTTTTTATAAGAAATAGAAGATTCCTAGTGGACTAACTCAGCTGTCATTTTGTTGCTGCACATTAATTTTGACCATAATAATATTAGCCATCACTGTGTCAATACATTTAATTGTGCTCTCCTTTCCTATTTCAGTCTAGTGGTCCAGTTCCATTTTTAGAAATGCTGTCTCCAGCAATCAGATCAGTCAGCAGCAGAGTCTGAGCTGTAAAATTTCACTGCCAGTGAAACTCTATCAAGGACCAGTTCTGATCTGCTTCATCATTGAAATGTGACTTCGCTTTGACAAGTATAAACCAGGAATCTTTCTACAGTTGGTAAAACCGTACAGAGATTAAGTACAGAACTGAATCCATTTAATAGCAGAAGGGCAACTATTTTAAGGAAAGAGTGAAAATGTACAATAAATGAGGGCAGCACTAAGAAGAGCACAGTGGCTCAGTGGTTAGCACTGCTGTCTCACAGCACCAGGGACTCAGGTTTGATTCCAGCCTCGGGCGACTGTCTATGTAGTGTTTGCACATTCTCCCTGTGTCTGTGTGGGTTTCCTCCAGGTGCTTCGGTTTCCTCCCACGGTCCAAAGATGTGTAGGTCAGGTGAATTGGCCATTCTAAATTTCCCATAGTGTTAGGTACATTAGTCAGAGGGAAATTGGTCTGGGTGGGTTACTCTTCGGAGGGTCGGTGTGGACTTGTTGGGCCGAAGGGCCTGTTTCCACTCTGTAGGGAATCTAATCTAATCTAACAAGACAAAGAGTCATAGAGATGTACAGCACAAAAACAGACTCTTCAGTCCAACTCGTCCATGCCGACCAGATATCCCAAACCAAACAATCCCACCTGCCAGCACCAGTTTCATATCCCTCCAAACCCTTCCAATTCATATACCCATCCCGATGCCTTTTAAATGTTGTAATTGTACCAGCCTCCACCACTTCCTCTAGCAGCTCATTCCATACATGCACCACCCTCTACGTGAAAAAGTTGCCCCTTAGGTTTCTTTTATATCTTTCCTTAAACCTACGCCCTCCAATTCTCGACTCCCCCACCCCAGGGAAGAGACTTTGTCTATTTATCCTATCCATGCCACTCATAATTTTACAAACCTCTATAAGATCACCCCTCAGCCTCTGACGTTCCAGGGAAAACAGCCCCAGCCTATTCAATCTCTCCCTATAGCTCAAATCTTCCAACCTTGGCAACATCCTTGTAAATCTTTTCTGAACCCTTTCAAGTTTCACAACATCCTTCCGATAGGAAGGAGACCAGAATTGTATGCAATATGCCAAAAGTGGCCCAACAAATGTCTTATACAGCCAGTAACATGACCTCCCAATTCCTGAACTGACACTTCTTGAACATCTGGTTTCTGCACTCAATTTACTGATTATCGAAATTTGAATTTGCCTGGATCAGCTAGAACAGACACCTACAATATTAGCAGTCAATCACTATCTGGAAATGACATTTGTGGAGCAGTATATGTGAGTTTCATGCACCCACTGACATGATGGAGTACAATGCTTAACAGAAAGTGGTGGGTTCAGGATAATTCTGATACTCCATGAGACATACAGACTTCTCAGAAGTAGCAGTGGGGGTGAAGGAGGGTCGGTGTGGACTTGTTGGGCCGAAGGGCCTGTTTTCATTCTGTAGGGAATCTAATCTAATCTAACAAGACAAAGAGTCATAGAGATGTCCAGGGAAGAAAGATTGCACTGTTACCAAACTGGAAGGAAGAAGCTGCCCCTGCAACAGTGCTGCTACCTATTTCCTCAGATTGTGCTTCCATTTCACCTCAAACCCCTGGCTAGTGACTTATAATTAAGCACTCCCTTATTCCCAGTGAGTCTCATAAACTGCACAATAGCTTAGAGTAGTATAGCACTTAAACACTTAAGTATAGCTGTCAGAAAATTGCTATAAGAAATTTTGCTCGAGTGTTGTTGAAGTTTTGACAAAGAGTATCAGGAAGTCTCCCTAAGTGTTTCAAAAGAATTTTAATAATAAGCTTGTTCAGAGATGTTATTACACATCTCTAAGGCACATGGAACTGGAACTAGGGCCTCCCAGTCCAGGGATGGGAACACTACCACTGCACCATAAGCTTTTTTCAAAGATTCAGTTGCAAAGGAACTGTGTTTAAGTAGAACCTAAAATCTAAAGCAATAAATTGTTTTTCTCTTGATTATTCCTAGTCTATATTTGGAAAGGGCATTAATTAATTCAAGCACCATCCATCAGATTGCCATGCGGTCTCATTATTGAGTATTAACAAGCAATTTAAGTGGTCAACAATCATGTTCCAAGCAAACATTTCAATTCATTTACCAAGACAGTGTCTTGGACTAATGTTATGGACCAGACCAGAAACCCCTCAAAAACTATTTTAAGAAGGTAACATAGATTTTAACTTTTCTTATTTTAAAGGCAAATGTAAAGTGCTGTGTTCCAGATGTAATTCGATTAAGACCATAAGACCATAAGACATAGGAGTGGAAGCAAGACCATTCAGCCTATCAAGTCCATTCACCATTCAATCATGGCTGATGGGCACTTTAACTCCACTTACTCAAACTTTCCCCATATCCCTTAATCCCTTTCGAGGTCAAGAATTTATCAATCTCTGCTGCTTGATCTTTCTTTATAAGATCATAAGACATAGAAGTGGAAGTAAGGCCAATTGGCCCATCGAGTCCACTCCGGCATTCAATCATGGCTGATGGGCATTTCAATACCACTTACCCGCACTCTCCCCGTATCCCTTAATTCCTTGCAAGATTAAGAATTTCTGCCTTGAAGCCATTTAAGGCAGAGATTGAGACTCCAACAGCAACTGCTTAAAGCTAAACCTAAAAGCTAAAGTAAAACTTGAAAGAGAGTGAGAGCTGGCCATACCCATCCAGGCTGCTTATATTATTCCAACTTAAAAAAAAACCCAAGGCCTCACAAGCTATTTATTTTATTGGCTTTTCAAATAGACAACTCCCACCTATCTCTTAAAACCTCTCTTTAAAAAAAGTGGCCAGGACACAGCAACGTCACACTAAACATAAACTAATGTTTTAATACAGGAGCCCTGCCTTGGCCACTTCTGCAAGGCCTGAAGAAGCCAATATCCCCAAATAAAAACCATCCCCAAGATTTCAGGTTGAATACCTACACGGTATATAAGGTCCAAAAGTGACTGTACAGATTCTCACAATGGTCTTAAGCTCCTCCTGAGCTTTGAAGGAGAACGAACCAGATATGTTGCTTCTAATCTAACTCATTCCATCTGGAAAATGTGTCAGCGTGGAGATCAGACAATAGAATAGAGCAGCACTGAGAAAGTGTGAAAAGTATTTACAAAAATGAAAGGATCAAACTATAAAGGAAGAAAAGACCAAGAGGTGTTTTCATAGATGTTCTTAAAATTATGAAGAAATTCAATGGCACTGATAAACATCTTTCCACTGGTGGGGAGGTCCACAAGAAATGGCCATAAACATAAGATAGTCACGAACAATTCCAAAAAGGAATTCAAGAAAAATGTCTTTACTCCCAAAGGGTGATGAGAATTTTTAAATTATTATTGTGAATGAAGCAAATATAGATGTATTAAAGGGGAAGCTGGATTAGTACATGAGGGAGAGCCGAATGTGTTGATAGTGTGAGATAAAGTTAAAAGGAGAATGTTTCAAAAGTCACATAGATCTGTAGGGCCATTTATCTGTGCTGCACAGCATGGTGTGAATGCTCTGTAGAAAAGTAGGTCCTTGGCTCATTGTCTGCTGATGCTTTGTCCTGAGCTGTTTTCCTGGTCAGTGGTATTTTCTCAGCGCAAGGAAAGGAAGACGATCTCAACACTACCTTGGTTGGATTGACAACTAGCTGATATTCCAAGTCTTGTGTCAGCCACTTAGCCAATTAAGCTCAATTCTTTACAATTTGATTCAAATAACAACCCCACCCGATGAAGGAGTAGTGTCCTGAAAGCTAGTGCTTCCAAATAAACCTGTTGGCCTATAAGCTGGTGTTGTGTGATTTTTAATCTTTACCGTGGTACCCACTCTCCCCTTGCTCATCCTTACCTCTGAATAGCACTGGGACCCCTATCCTGACTCACACAAAAGATAGTCAGTTCCAAGGGGCAGCCACCTCAGTGGGATTCAGTACCCACAGGAGTGAAGGGGGGATAATTGGAGAAAAACATAATCATGACACTGTTATACAATTACATTGTTGTTGCGTTTCTGCTATGTTTGGAGGCCTGAGTTCAATAGACCACCCAAATAAAAGTTGAATTGTACATCTACAGCATCAGAAAAAGAGCAGCATGGCAATCAGGTCCCAGTGGCTGACACTTTTGAGATAAATCTATGAATTTGGGTCTTAGAAATAATTCATTGCCGTCCCAGTCCTCATTTACAGCCTTGACTCTAGGCTTGCCCAGTATTACCAGAGCACCCTGATTTCATCATTGCACTGTGTTCAATGCACATCCCAATTACAAAGTTCATTTCTACAAATAACTACAAGGAATAGGTTACCCCTTAAAAATAAATTAAACACCGGATCAGTATAAATTCACCCTCAAACTAAATTTTAAAGAGTGTTGAAAACAGAGCAGCAGCTATTCGCAAGTCGTATATGGGCCAGATTAACTGACCACAAAACTCAAGAGAACAACTCCATTCACCTGAAGCAGTCACCATTGTGGAGTTATCTACAATAAGCAGCATTGTGGAGGGCAGGCTTAACAACACCAGCGGCAGACATGTGAACAACTCCAACACCAAATTAATTTAATTAAACCAGAACATTTATATATTTGTATACTTGCTAGATAAAAACACCGCCAGACAAGTAATAGGAAGAGAGTTAAACAAATGTAAACATTTTTTCTACAACTTATGAGTCCATATTTCCTGATAGCTCCTCAATCCATGGATGTAATTCAATTCTGCTCCATCCATTAACAGAGACAGTATCAGTTTCTGAAATGGGGTTGGAGCTTGAAGGTAGAACGAGCCAAGGCTTCTCCTTTTGATGGGCCTCTTTTAATCAAATATAAACAAATCAGCAAAAGTAACTCCATAACTTGCCAGGAAAGCAAGTTGCACCAGGAGTTAAAAAAATAACTTTTCTTGCAGGATTTCCACAATCCAGGTGATCATAGACAACATTCCTTCTCATTTTTCAGTGAAAGGGTCTAGATAAAGTTAGAGAAACAGATAGTGCGAGTTTACTTGAGACAGAGTGATTTATCTGGTTTGTCAATATTGATGTTATCTCTTGTAACTTGTGTTTGAGTACTATGGTGTTGAGGAATCCAACAGATATTTATGATAATTAACTATTATGTATAAACATTACATTCCTCAGACACAAGAGCTCATACAAAATCAGAACAAATGTTAAGCTATGAGTTTACATCAGAGAAGCATGATTCCAGTGCAGTTTTTATACTTCAAGTGACCTGCGATAAGATAGACCGTGAGAGCTTTTTACGCTGAGCTCAGATGCAATGATGCAATATTGTCAGTAAACCTCTTAAAGGTACACTGATATCCTGACCATGAGACATAATCCAACATGTCCCTTTTTCTCAAAGATAAAAAAATCGCACCGCAAACCAATATGCAAGGTTTTATATAACACATGTTGTCAATTTGATAATTAGAAACAAATAAAACAGTTGCCAGGACCAATAATTCAATCTTCAGTGTAATGCTTTTGGGGGAGCGGGTGGGGAGCGGTTTGACAACACATTCAGATCTGATGATCAGATACTTATCAGGAGGGATACACATTGTCCTATGTTCAACTTGTTTTTCTTATTGCTCATTGTTGTCACTCAACACCACAGCTCAATCATCATCAGAGTGTCTTTTCTCATTGTCCTCATGCATGTGTGGTCTGAACTGGCTGCATAATGTCACACCATCATCAGCAATGACTGGATGATCTGGATGGTTGCATATTTTAGAAGCCTTTGTTCTATCCAAGTATTTGGATTTAAATTTAAAACTCACACTCTCTGCTCAATGTACACTTTTGGTAGTTCTTTATCTACTCATTCATCATATACCTCTTTTATTCTCCTCTGTCTTTGAAGAAGAATGTCCTGTATCTCAGAATGATTAGAGAATTGGCTGCTGGGCTATGTCATTCAAGCTTGTCTTCTGCGTGTAAATTATAATGGGAATGATAATCCTCTCTTTAGGTGTTGTCGGAAAATACAGCAATACAACCCTGAAAATCTAACTTAGATGCTCAACACGTAATGATCACTGACTTGATTGTACATGCCATACAGTCTGCAGTGATGGTATGAATTTTCAGGATCATCTGTGTATGGCCAGAATGGACAAAGTTTCTCAGGTAATCCTGATGAAGAGCTGATGCTCGAAATGTTGACTCTCCCGCTCCTCAGATGCTGCCTGACTGGCTGTGCTTTTCCAGCCCCACACATTTTGACTCTGATCTCCAGCATCTGCAGTCCTCATTTTCTCCAAATCCTTTAACACTGTCATAATCTTCTACAACTCTTGTGGTTGTCCATCTTCAGCAGTTGCTGATTGCAGCTGTTCACACTGGCTCTGGTCAAAGTGCAACAGATTAACCTTGAGAATGTCTGCAATTTCCCAACCTACTGTTTCAATGTAGACCAAGAGGAATATCTTGGTCTTAGAGTCAGGTAATCCACTCAGCGCGTCATACTCAACCATCTCAGTTGATATCTCACTTTGAAATCTTATCCCTGCAGACTCTTGACTGATTCGATTACATCATATTTGGGCTATTCTACCACAGTGAGTATGGTTTGATTCTCATGAATTCTGACTTTACTGAGACCTGTGTATCCTGCGAGTCCTGGCACTGCTGGACCATTGATATTGACCAAGTCAAATATTTCAGGAAACCAAGGTGAGTTTGTGTATTGGCACTGCAGTGTGATTCTGTTAATACATGGAATTGATAATCTGTTATACAGCACACTGCGTAATGGTCTCTGATGGGCTGTTTCATGGCGTGTTACCTACTGGTATACATATTTTTCTTGATCTTCAGTGGTAACATGTCAGCACTAGTTCTCATATTGATTTTAGCTTTTAGTGTGTGCTTGTCCTGCGTTTTCAGGACACATTATAGCAATGACTTTAAAAAGTCCTGATCCTCTTGTATCACTGACATGGTGTGTGAAGATAGCATTGTGGAAAGCTTGGTTATCTTCTAACATTTATCTTTCAGTTGCTTGGTTCTGGCCGTCATTGACGCATCTGTGTTTGTGCACCTTCTTAAGAGCCTTTCGCTCTCTCTGCTGTAGGACTCTGTGACTCTATGACCTGTGTTTGTTCTGGGATCTAGCTTGGCCTTTGGAACCAAACTTTCTGCACATGCCCAATGTCCTTCAGTGCCCGATGTTTTAAGGTTTCCAAGAACATCTGGAAAGCATTTGGGTCGGTGTAAGAAGCCACAGACCTTGTTGGTTTGGTGCATTTTGCGGACAGGAACACCAGTCTTCGCTGCACCTAAACCATATAACTGCTGTTGGCAGCCACTATTGCTTCATACCTGCGTCCATCCTGCATTGATGCATCCATGAAATAGTCATTTTCTTCTCCAGAAAATATGTAGAAATGATGACTGACTCAATCAGCTTCTCTGACAGTTCCTGCTTGGAAAAATCACAGTGGTGTGATTTTCTCTAGCATCTTCTGACAAGCTGGTCCATACATTCTTGGGTTTGCTATCTCTACGACATGAGTGATTTTGTATTAATCCTAAATTTAATTATTAACTTGAGTTGGTCTTTGAGAACCTCTGGATCTTTCTGATCTGATGCGTTAACTCTCTAAAACTCCTCCTTGTCTGTGACAAGCAAATTTTGTAAAGTTCTTTTCTCAAGATCATCGTGTGCCTGAGCTGTGATACAAACTGCATCTCTCGTCTGAACAATTATAATTCACTAAGTGTGTCACTGGATGCCCAGTCCATAATGAGGTTGCTGCCATTATTTCATTTTAAAAATGTTTGACTGTATATCTGAAGCCATGTGTCCCTGACTATATATCAGTGTAGAATAAAAACTATTCCTTCTTTAAGAAGACAGACTTTGTCACAGTCAGTATGAGAAACAGTTACATATGTAGAGACCATAGAGCTCGAGCATTCTTCCAGCCTTTGCATTGGCTCTGCATTGCAACTTTTTTATGTTTAAAATTTCTTTTAATTATGGGATTTTTAGAAATGCATTTATTCAAGAATATGTATTCTAATCAAAAACAAATTAGCTCTATTTTCTTGGTTAATAATCTACCTATAGATTTGTACAACTGATTGCACTTAGAGAAACTGATTCTGCTTATGATGAAGAGTTTCCCTTTATCTACATTGACTGTTGTCCAAAGCTGTGGCCTAGTTGGTCTTCAGTTATTTTCCCAAATATCTGCCATCAAGATATTGGAACCTTTTCTAGATGATCACCACTGCTAATATCGTGTGAGTTTGCCTCCAAAAAGTGTTTTACCTCTTGTGTCAATGCTTATCTTATTTCACATAATATAAGAAACTGGACAAGGATATTACTAAAGGAACAAACAAACAATATGTACAAATGTAACAGCCCTCAGCCATCTTAGTATCTGGGCTATTGTTAAGCTAATTGATTTGCAACAGAAGAACTTGTTTCAACAGAAGTGTCATGCTTTAAAGTAAGGTAGAGTATAAGATATTTTTACCCTCAAGTTGTGCATCATGATACAATGATGATATGATGAGCATGTCTCTTCAAGTTATACTGACATACAGACAGGGAGACATAATCTCACAGTACCTGAACCTTTAAATGGTCCTACTGTTTTGGCAGGGATGATGTACAAAACATTCAGCCTAATATTTGTTCTGCAAATTAAAGCAACTGGTCCAGAGGGTTTGTGACTAATCAGCTGCCTTAGGTTCCACTGAGGCTGACAGTGAGTTTAATGGATTGTTTGTCTAAGGAAAGTCTCAGACAGTCATAGAAATATACAGCATTGAAACAAATCCTTCAGTCCAACTTGTCCATGCCAACAAGGTATTCTAAATTAATCTCCCCCTTTTGCCAGCAGTTGGCCTCTAATCCCTCCTTATTCATATACCCATCCAGATGCCTTTTAAATGTTGCAATTGTACCAGCCTCCACCACTTTCTCTGGCAGCCCATTCATATACACACCACCCTCTGCATGAAAAAGTTGCCCCTTAGGTACTTTTTATATCTTTCCCCTCTCACCCTAAACCTATGCCTTCCAGTTCTGGAATCCCCCAGCCTAGGGAAAAGACCTTGTCTATTTACCCTATCCATACCCCTCATGATCTTACAAACCTCTATAAGGTCACCCTCCCATTCAGCCTCCAAAGTGCGTTCTAAATACATCACTTCATTTGGGGGCACATAGAATGTTTGTTCACAGGCTACTGGAATGTAGAGGACCTCAGCAAATAGTGAGGAATCTCTCTGTCCCTTGGGTGGAAATATTCTCCTTTCACTCATTCTAAGCAAAGGAGTATCACAGCCACTAGTGTCTGAATCATTAATAGGAAGAGATTCTTAACAAAATTCAGCTAACTTGATGATTATTAACAGCACAAGCTGCACACTCTCTGGAAATCTAAGATGAGTCATTAAACAGTTACACACTTTTACCACTTCAGAATTAGGCAATCATATAAATTCCCTGACCCATGTACCACATAATACTGTCAAACAAGCCAAGTTTGAGGTAACTAGCATTTCTAAGAGGTCTGAATTCACAATCTTAAAAGATTTTCCATTACTAGTCATCCCCAAAACAATTCAAATCATCTCAGGTTTTGGTCTCTCAAAAATCTTAACTCTTTCTGACCATTTATTTAAATATTGCCAAGTTGACAGGAGATGGAATGGTCACACTGAATAAAAACTATTATCCTGATGTTGTGCTGATTTCCCAATCCAGCCACAGATTCCTCTGCGTCATTCCAGTATAAATGAAAAAGGAACAGTGCATTCAGTGTCAGAGCTGATGATGAAATCCACTGAGGTCTGGGTACACAGGAACTGGAATGAAAGAACTATAATGTTGTGATAACAATGTGGTGCCCTCTATCAGGATTGCGTGATTGGTGCTGTGTTTTCCTGACAGTTTAACTGAGAACCTAAGCATACAGAGAGTGACTGTCACCGATTCAATCCCCTTGTCACTGGTGATTTGTTGCAGAAGCTCCTATTGAGTTGTACGTTTACAGCTTATCCAATGGGCAAAATCAGTAAATGATTTAACTTGTTAAGCTAGCATGGGATTGTCCAACCTTTCCATACAGGGAGCATATTTGTTTTCCTTGGGTGGGAGAAGGTTGGTGAGCAAATGCTGTGACTCTGGTGGGCCATATGTTGGGCATCCTTTATCAAACAGAACTAATGTATAATGCAATCAAAAATGACCCCCAGTAACACTGGACTCTGATCTCACTGCAGTCACAAGCACCAACTTGCAAATAAAATATGTTCACCGGATGGTCTGGCTGTCCAATTGGACGATACCCACTGAAATGTCCCAGTTCCCCTGAGCGCACCAACTCACCTGGTGCGTTGTGACTATACATAACTTCAGATTGACAGAGTAGCCAGTGCTCAGCACATTTGTGATTCCTGCATTAATGTTGTGGTGTTTGCTTATTGCTGTTTACTGGATCTTTCCGATACATTTCCACAGGCTTCTACTTTGACCTTTCACTAAGTTTCGATGAGGTGAATCATCTCACTGCAGAGTATCAAGTCGTACAAGTTGCACCACACCCAGTAGAAATTGGCTCGTGGATCTACAGAACGGAGCAGGTTTTCTCTTTACAATGAAATGGAGAACAGCAGAGACACACTATGTTATACCATACATATCAATCTCCCTTCCTATAAATACCCATGTCTATTTCTATAGTAACCCCCAAACAAGATCACCTTCCCTTTTTAGCTGGTTGCTAGACACTGAGATATATTGTGATTTTACAGACCTACAGTTGTTCTGTGTCTAAGAATTTTCAAGTGACAGCTGGGAATGAAGCTGCAGGGGTCTTGCAGGGAGCAGAGTTCAGGGAAACCTCCAATACCATCAGGGAACAACATGCTATTCTTGATATCAATGTAGTTGGAAATTTGACCAAATCCAAAACGATCATAAGAATGTAATAGGAACACAATTGGGCCATTCAGCCTATCAAGTCAGCCATTCAATAAGACTCAATCTGACTGTGACCCAAATTCTACTTTCTTGCCTATATCCCATATATATCCCTATACCTTTGACTGTCTTGCTTAACACAGGTTTGAGTATGATCAATGTCACAGCCTGCATGTTCTCTGTGGAAGAGAATAAGACTAATTACTATCTGAAAGAGAAAATTCCCACCCATTTCTGTCATAAATGGAAGATCCCTTATTTTTAACCTGCACCCCATAGTTTGAAACTCCCTATGACGGCAAACATCAGTCTAGCTCTTCCAATTTGAAGATCAGGAATACAACAACATTCCCCAAAAGGTGGAGCCCCGAGAGCTCCCACTGCAAAGGTTACCCAGGAAGTGTGCCCAGCAGGTTTGATCACTCGATGAGCAATTACCTTGTTCTGGAACCTTCCAATAAAGTCTCCAACGCTGAGTTAGAGTCGATGAACTCAGAGGCTCTAACTCACATGCCAGGTTAGTTACCTAGGAAACATTACAGGAATTAAAACTTGCTCCAATTCCTGGGTAAGTAAAAATCTGATGCTGACCCCTTCACTAAATCATCAATAAACATACCCAAGTATCCTCCCTGAGAATCCCTGCATCGGCTCTGGATCCGATCTGACCTCCAACCCCAACTTGACCTGGCCTCAACCCTCCACCCAAGCCGTAATGCCAGCCAAACTACTGTTCCTCTCTCACCCACCTGTCACCCGACTCCCTCACCAACTTACCAGCCATTCTATCTTCTTACCCACCCCTTGACATCCAATCCCTCACTCACTTCCCATCCTGCTCCCTTACCAACATACCCTCTCAGCCACTCTATACACTCATTCATTTATCACCCTACACCCCTTACACACTATATCTCCGTCACACAATTACCTATCTCCCTATCCCCTCACATAGTTACCTATCACCCCATCCCCCTTACACATTTACCTACCACCCTACCAAAACCCCCTTTCCCAATTTCCACTCTATTCCCCTCAACTTCCCATACTGTATTCCCTTAGCTTCCCACCTCCTTGCCAGTATGCTCCCCACACCACACCCTCACCTACCTACCTTACACACTTACTTCTTTTCTGTAGCTTGTCAAAGAGATTTGGGACCTTTAATCCTCAGAATGCCGCAGTTAATACTGTAACAATTGGCTGTGCCTTGGCCCCAGTGATCAGGCACACTCCACTTTTCTCAAAACTTGGACGTGTGGGCCAGAAGCCTGGAGCTTAAATTAAAAAGGAGCAGAGCGGTTCTAAGGTGCCTCGGTACAGATACAAAAGATCAAATTCTTAGGAAGCAAAACATAATTAGACAAGTAAAGAAATAAACAGTCCAGCATTATAGGTCATAGGAAAAAGTTAGAAAAATAATGAAGTAGAAAGTTCAGAATATCAATCTTTCCGGTAAATGTTGATTTCTGTCAGACAACCTTTCTCATCATTGAAACCTGAGTGAAACGCGAAATCCCAATTTCTTCAGATAATTGTTGAGGTTCTACAAATGTCAAATATAGATGCTGTTTTTACTTTTCTTTCTGTGTTTTTCTCTCTCTCTCGACCCATTCCCCTTTTCTTCTTGTTCTTTCTCTTTATGTCTCTGATTTAACATTGATTACACTTTCTCTAGTTCTCCTGTCTTCTCTGTCTATGTGCTCTGCATTCCTCAGTGTTCTATTCTGATTGTCAGGAAGTCAGAAGGCTACATTTCCAATGGGTCATCAGGCTGGGACCTAGTGTCTGTGGAGTTTATATATTGTTGCCCTGGGGATTGGTTCAAGTTGCCATACCCCAGGACAGTTCCAAATTTCCAGTTGGTGGGAAGGGTGGAGAAAGGGTAGTGCCTGCCAACTAACAAGTCCTTAAGTTCATTGCAAAGCTCATGAAGAGACTTGTTGGCTCAAAATTGGAGTTTATAAATGTAATTTATAGCGAGTATGAACACTCTTCTGTATCTTTGTACACAGCTGTCAGGTTTTGCTATAGAAGCCTGCTAGATTGTTTTGTATTCATTTCTAAATTAATTCTGGCAATAGTGCTGCTCCTGTCCTCATTGTTGATAGCAGGAAATTTGGCATATCTATAAAAACTATCTATTTTTATAAAGGCCCCATAGAAAGCATTCTATCCAGATGCATCACGGCTTGGTGTGGTAATTGCTCTGCTCAGGACCACAAGAAACTACAGAGAGTTGTGAACACAGCCCAGTCCAACACACAAGCCAACCTTCCATCCATTGACTCTATCTACACTTCTCGCTTCGGAAGGCAGCCAACATCATCAACAACCCCTTCCGTCCTGGTTATAATCTCTTCCAACCTCTTCCATTGGACAGAAGATACAAAAGCTTAAACACATGAACCAACAGATTCAAGAACAGCTTCTTCCTCACTGTTATTAGACTCCTGAATGGACTTCTCAAATTTTATACTTATTATTGATCTTACCCTTTGTGCACCTTCAAATCAAATCCTGTCAAATTAAATCTTTCCACTACTCTACCTACGTTTCTACTCCAAGAAGCTTGCCCTAATTGGCAAGATAGGATCAGCCCCCCAAGATGGCTGCCATCTGCCTTTGCCAGTGGGGCTAGCAGACAGCACCTGACTCCAGGGGGCAATTGGCAAATATAACTGGGCACTGCACTTGCTTCCTTACATTTAAAAATAGCATCATGACATCAATGCAGCTTAGGGATGGGATCCACAACCCAGAGTGTTGGATTCTTGACCCTGCATTGAATCCTTATGGTATTCAGCCCATCAAAACTGTGCTAGCTCTATGTAGAGCAATCCAATTGGTACCAGTCTCCTGCCCTGTCCTTATAGCCCTAGCGAGTTTGTTTTCCTCAACTGACCATTTTGAAATGACTCACCACCTCTGCTTCCCCAGTTGAGGAGGTCCCCTGTCTCACTCAGGAACTGGATGTGACGTTTTCTCTGTTGGCAGCTCACATTTGCAATAACACACAAAAAAAAACCCTCTTGCATATGTTGATGTCTGACAGCAAATAGATGCCCTGCAGCAGCAAAATCAGGACCATTCACTGAAGAGAGGAGTTTGCCACCTGGTGGCCAGAAATATAAAGCAGCTTAAAGGAAAGAAAAACAAATTGAAGTGGCCTTAGAAGGTGCCTGATAAAAAAAAGAGCATTCTTTGCTGGTTCGCATGCTCTCTTGTGCATCTACTTTGAAGTCCTGGATAAACATGATTATTGTTCATTTATGGTTGCAGTGAGAAATTCTGTGGCTGCAGATGGAAAGCCACATCAAGAAGTCTGGCAACTGTAATGCTGTTATGGGATACTGTATTTCCAACCGGTGCTCTGACTGTACAATAACGTTCACTTCTACCACGGTTACTTAGTCTGTTCTAGGCAACTAATTTAAAACCCTCTGTACTCAAGTATCTCTCAGACATCCCCAGATGGCATTCTGAATGAGCTGTACATAAAACACACAGGGGATGGGGGTGGGGGAGCAGTAATACTTTAGTAGTTCCAAAAATTGCAATCCCATATCCAGGGACCTCAAAACAGCTGTATAATCCAAGGAGTCTCAGTTTTAAACAAAAACCCGGATCACACGATTGTGGCCAGGGAGGAATAGAGTTTACCCGAAAGAGCAGCACAGTGGCACAGTGGTTAACACCGCTATCTCACAGACCCAGGTTCAATTCCAGCCTCAGGCGAATGTGTGGAGTTTGCACATTCTCCCCGTGTCTGTGTGGGTTTCCTCCGGGTGCTCTGGTTTCTTCCCACAGTCCAAAGATGTGCAGGTCAGGTGAATTGGCCATGCCAAATTGCCCACAGAGTTAGGTGCATTAGTCAGAGGGAAATTGGTCTGGGTGGGTTACTCTTATGAGGGTAGATGGGCCGAAGAGCCTACTTCCAGACTATAGAGAATCTAATCTAATGCTATGTAAACTGTTCCTGGTGACTGGGTGAGCAGAAGAATGAGGAAAATAAGAAACTGGGTAAAAGGAAAGAGAGGGAGTTGGAACTTGAAAGTTACTGCAGAATAGAGAGCTTAGGGAGCAAAGTAATGATGAGAAGCTGTCAGTGCTTGAGGGAAAGTTGGCAATATTCAGAGACTCGATACTTCTGCTCATGTGAGTCACATTTTATGCAATTATATTTATAAATATATATATTATAAATTTTGTACAATTACATTCCACTGTTTCAGGCACAAAAATCACAGCTTAGTGCAGCAACAGAGATAAACACTTGACAGCTTATATTGGTTCAGTGTCATCAGGGGCTGCAGCATTTCTGTCTGCTATTGAAACAGAGCTCCTGGTAATATAATGGATGAAACATCTCCATACAACAGTCCTAATCTCGATTTACTCTTTAGAGGGGACACTCCTCAGTAATGTTCAGTATTGTTTGTGTCTCATTGTTTGTGCTTGTGACACCTATTACTCTGGGTCAAACAGGATAAACTCCATCTCTCAGCAATGCCACTGCAATTCTGTGATATGCCTCTGGTTCTCCGTATCTCTGGTGTAATGCTGTGCTGCTGGTTTTTTCAGGTCTGCCTCCAGTGTAATATGCAGGTGACAGTAAAAACTCATGTTACTGTAGCTCTGTCATAATGTTCTGAGTGGTTCTGACTTGAAGAAGCTTGCACCAGGCTCTTAACTGGGTCAGAATTGTACTGACTATCTCATGTCCTCATTGGTACAACAATCAGATTAAAAACATAAAAAGAAAAAAAAAGCCTCAAACAAAGGACAGGCCAACAAAGTCTGAACAAGAGGAAAGTGAGGACTGCAGATACTGGAGACCAGAGTTGAAAAGTGTGGTGCTGGAAGCGCAGCAGGCCAGGCAGCATCCGAGGAGCAGGAGAATCGACGTTTCGGGCATTAGCCCTTCTTCAGAAATGATGCTGGTGTGCCAAGCGAGCTGAGATAAAAGGTGGGGGGGAATTTGGGGGAGGGGCGCAGGGAATATGATAGGTGGAAGGAGGTGAGGGTGAGGGTGATAGGCCGGAGAGGGGGTGAACAAGAGTCAATATGCTAAGTGTAGTTTTGGATAATCTATCTAGAGAGACAAGGAGAGAGAGAACAGCCATACAAGTTGCGATAACTGACAATTGTAAACATACTTGAAACACAAGTTTTATTGATAATATTGGATATGAAAGTTTTCTTTAATCAACCTGTTGAGTGGTGTTATTACACACCTCTGGAATAGGCGGGCCTTGAACCTGGCTCCAAGGTAAAGATACAACCATTGCACCATAAGAGTCCTAACACTGGGTCTGATTATGTTCTAATCAACCTGTTGGCAATGTTATTACGCACTACTGGAGCAGATAGGACTTGAACCCAGGTCTCTTAGCTCATAGGTAAGGACACTATCACTGTGCCACAAAAGCCATAACATTGGATCTGAATTTGGGTGGATATATAAGAGGCAGCTGTTGCAAATCATCCTATATTGTATCCCTATCGCTATCCAAATTCATTTCTATACAGTATGTCACAGATGATAACTGTACAAATTGGAACATCTGTACAGCCAATTGAGATGTCTATTTAGATGGAAAAATAGATAATTTTTATCTTCATCACTTTGGCAGTGAACCAACAGACTCCATCCCTTAGAGGAAACGCCTAATTAGGTCCTATCATGAGCAATTTGAATTGTTGGTTTACTGATCAAAGCTGTTTTATTGTGCTTAGAAAGTGTAAATTATTGAATAATTTGAACCAGGCAAAGTAAATAACTTTGTGCTAAAATAATTACATTTCAAATAAAAGCAAAGCATGTTGGGTGCTGGAGATTTGAAATAAAATCAGAAATTGTGGGAGGAATTTCTGAAGAGCAGTCAAATTGGACTCAAAATATTAACTCTGTTTCTCTCCCCACATTTCAAATAACTCAAATTAAACGACATTTGAAATGAAATGTGTAGATTGAAAAGAGTCAAAGGTTAAAAGACTGAAGTCAGAGGTCAAGTGTGTATGAGCCTGATTTGAAGTTTATATTAGTAGCCCCCCCTGCTGGTCAAACCAGAGTAAATGGGACAATGGAGGGCATTTTATTTGTATGGGACTATTGAGATCCTGTGCTGTGCATTTCAACTTCCTCAAGCTGTTTAGTAATCCAACATTTCTGCTCAGTATGGGCATGGGTTTCTGTATTCTGTACAAAGTAGACTCAAAATTTGGGGTCCGGACCCCATATCCTTATATTGATGTTCCTGTGGGAGTAAACATTCCAGCTGGCATCTGGCATGTATTGATCCAAGCCACATTTTATTAAGTTCCAGTGGACTCCTGGTCACTTAATTTTATGGGACTGTATCCCTTTAACTTTATCCATCCTAACTCTATCAGGAATGTGTCAAACACTGGTATTTCCTACTTTCATTCATGGTGGACCATGAAGGAGATGGACAGAAAAATGATCAGTTCTTTAGAATTTTAATGTTTCTGAAGGATTCTCGGGGTGCGTTGGACCGATAGACGTACACACGGATGGGTACTATGAGTGATGAGAGTTGACAGCGTAGATTGGTTTCAGTTGTGGATGAGATGCAAGTTGACATGGGCACGCAGTATGAAACAATGTTATAGAAAGAAGGAAAAGAGGGAATATGTAGTGCAGGCAATGGGTTATAGTGCGTTTCAGAATTAATAGCTAGTGCAGAATTAATAGGCTTGAGTTTCACAATGACACAGAGAGCCATACAAAACCAATGCAGCTGGAGGGCAATGCAAGTTGCCAGAGCAACGTGGCCTCCCTGAACTATCTGCACTACCACAGCCACAAGATCTACCTGCATGCATTCTCTCATTGCCTGAGCAAGTAGTCAATGCCAAGCCCGATATAGGGCAGGCCCTGTGCCATACAGTGAAGCTAAATCCTCAAAATCAGCTGGGGCCAGTGAACTAGCAAGTGGGTGAATGTTAGATATTTGCATATCATTCAACACATGGCTCGAGTTCCCAAATGATACCACAACTGCTATTGTTATAGATAGTGACTGTTTCTTGCACCAGTCTGGTCATTATGCGGTTCATTAAATGAGCCTCTGTGGGTTATCTCAGTGGTGTCCTCTTCCGTCAATCATATGCAAGTGGAACAAAGGCTGATTGCTATTTATGTCATATCTTTTCATATCAACATTTTCGGAAAAACTAAATGACCTCTCAGGACAGACTGTTCTAGTGATATCATACATCGTTATGGGAAAGTGGTGTTTCTAAGAGAAAATCTTTAGCCAGAAATGTGAGGGTTGACTTTTACATGAATAATGTGTTTGAGGGATTGAAATGCACTGTACCCCATTGCCTAGCTATTGCAGAGTTACCAAGGCAGAGACAGTTAATGGGTTTGCTGAGTACATCGCTCCAGCATGGTCTTTGTTTTGTTACTTTTCGATAGTTATTTTTAAGTTTTCTTTCCCCTCGTCACCTCTGCTTCTGAAGATGAAGGCTCCTGCTGTCACTGGACTGTTAGTCAGCCTGTATTATCAGACTCATACGGCCTTCTTGTTTAACTGGGGTACATTTCACAGCAGCTCTGATGCCCTGTTCAACAGGTAGCTTACTAAGCCGTTAATTGTAGTCAACTCCCCTGATCCTTGCAAGCTCAGTGATTAGGCTATCCACTATCACATCCTTACTTCATTATCTTAAAAAGTCACTGACTGTAACTAGCCTAGTGTGGCCATTTTGTTTAGAAAACACAACAGGCTGTACATGATCCCAGTTTTATCCCTCTCCTTCCCTCACTATGATGCAGTTCTGAACTGAATTGAATTTATTGTCACGTGTACCGAAGCAAGTGAAAAGCTTTGACTTGCAAGCAATACAGGCAGATCACATAGTAAAGTAGCACAGATAGTAAATAATAGCTAAACAGCTTCAAAAACAAAAACGTAGGTACAGGCAAATGTTAAGAGTTTGTGAGTCCATTCAATATTCTAACAACAGTAGGGTAAAAACTGTTGCGAAACCAGCTGATGCATGTGTTCAGGCTTCTGTACCTTCTCCCCGATGGTAGAGGTTGTAGAAAAGAATTATCAGGGTGGGATGAATCTTTGAGAATGCTGGCGGCCTTTCCTTGAAAGTGGGCCTGGTAGATGGATTCTATAGATGGAAGGTTGGCCTTTGTGATTGTCCAGGCTGAGTTCACCACTCTCTGAGACCGTCTCCGATTTTGAATGCTACAGTTGCCATACCAGGTAGTGATACATCCAGACAAAATGCTCTCTATTGCGCACCTATAAAAGTTGGCAAGGGTATTCACCATCATGCCAAACTTCCTCAGCTGCCTGAGGAAGAAGAGACATTGTTGGGTCTTTGTAACCAGTGCGTCCACATGAAGAGTCCAAGAAAGATTGTTGTGGATGACCACTCCCAGGAGCTTGACACTCTCCACTTGTTCCACCTCTGTGCTATTATTGTGTTGGGGGGGCATGAGTAACATCCCACCAAAAGTCAATAATGAGTTTCTTGGTTTTGCCGGCATTGAGAGCGAGGTTGTTCTTAGTGCCCCATTTTTCCAGCACTTCCACCTCCTGTCTGTTGTCTGTTTCGTTGCCATCTGAGATTTGACCAACTATGGTGATGTCATCAGCGAAGTTGTAAATGGCATTAGTCTGGTATTTGGCGATGCTGTCATGGGTATACAGTGAGTACAGTAGGGGAGCTGAATACGCATCCTGGATGGCTCCAGTGTTGAGTGTTAGTGAGGATGAAATATTGTCCTCAATCTTCACTGATTGTGGCCTGTTGCAGAGAGTGGGCCTTAGTCCGAGATCACTAAGTTTAGTAATCAGTCTTGAGGGGATAATAGTTTGAAGGCTGAACTGTAGTCAATGAGTAAGATTCTTATGTAGCTGTTCTTGATGTCAAGATGTTGTAGGGAGGTGTGAAGGGGAGTGGGGAGTGGTTTTTTTTATTCATTCACAGGATGGGAGCATTGTTGGCTGGACCAGCATTTATTGCCCATCCCAGAGGGTAGTTAAGAGTCAACCACATTGCTGTGGATCTGGAGTCACGTGTTGGCTAGATTGGGTAAGGATGACAGTTTCCTTCTCCGAAGGACATTAGTGAACCAGACGGGTTTTCCAATAATCGGCAATAGAGTCATGGTCATCATTGGACTCTTAAATCGAAGTAGTTATTGAATTCAAATTCCATGGCGGATTCAAACCCAGGTCCCTAGAACATTACCTGGGTCTCTGGATCAACAGTCCATTGATAATTTACTTGGCCATTGCCTAGCTATCTGATGCTTATCCCAAACCCCTGTTTTTTTTAAATGTATACATTACAAATTTTCCAGTTTGGATGACATTCTCAAGTAACACACCAGTAAGGCTTTAATCTTGGAAGAGGAATATCTGCCTTTGCACGGTATTGGCTTCTCTTCACTGACTCACCACCACCAACACCCAAGGCAGGAGACAGAGTGATGTTTGTTGAGGTTTATCCCAAACAGCTCTGGTGTGCAGGAGTCTGCTACGTGAGATTTTTTGAAGGGACACATGTACTTAGACAAACATCAGCTGCATTTGGAGGACCATCAACTTGGTAAAAGTTGTCTTTTCACCTGCTGAAAATGCGCTGGGTCTTTGGTGAAAAGAGCTGTTATGAAGCAATTGTTGCTGACTGCTACATTCCAAGGTCCAGGAATACATCCTGAGGGGATGCACCAGGAACGTGGAGCTTATTATTCACTCACAGCACACGGGCAATACTGGCCAGACCAACATTTGTTGCACACTCTAAATGTCCAGAGGCCAATTAAGAGTCAACCACATTGCTGTGGGTCTGGAATCACACGTTGGCCAGGTAAGGATAGCATTAATAAGGACATAAGTAACACTTCTTTATTAATAGCGGCACGGTGGCACAGTGAAGGGCGGCACGGTGGCACAGTGGTTAGCACTGCTGCCTCACAGCGCCAGAAACCCAGGTTCAATTCCTGCCTCAGGCAACTGTCTGTGTGGAGTTTGCACATTCTCCCCGTGTCTGGGTGGGTTTCCTCCGGGTGCTCCGGTTTCCTCCCACAATCCAAAAATGTGCAGGTTAGGTGAATTGGCCATGCTAAATTTCCTGTAGTGTTAGATGTAGGGGAATGGGTCTGGTTGGGTTGCTCTTCGGAGGGTCGGTGTGGACGTGTTGGGCCGAAGGGCCTGTTTCCACACTGTAAGTAATCTAATCTAAATCTAATCTAATCTAAGAACAACAATCGACAGTTGTCACCATTAGGCCTGCTTTTAACTCCAGATTTTATTGAATTTTACCATCTGATGCCTGGTATTTGGTTGCCCTCTGAGTGCCAGCAGTCTGAGGAGTTGCTTCCTCTGTGGAGACATGGCAGTGAGGTTCTCCTGACTACAACTGAGCTGAAGTTCGCACCGAGGTGCCAGTATCTGACTGCCTGCTGCAGAATGGAGGAGGCAGCGATGCCAGCTCTCTTCCTCAGCCATGCTGGAGAGACAAGACATACTGCTCAAATCTGCAAGACACAAAAGTGAGAGTAGGTCATAGAGTCATAGAGTCATAGAGATGTACAGCATGGAAACAGATCCTTCGGTCCAACCCGTCCATGCCGACCAGATATCCCAACCCAATCTAGTCCCACCCGACAGCACCCGGCCCATACCCTCCAAATCCTTCCTATTCATATACCCATACAAATGCCTTTTAAATGTTGCAATTTTACCAGCCTCCACCACATCCTCTGGCAGCTCATTCCATACATGTACCACCCTCTGTATGAAAACGTTGCCTCTTAGGTCTCTTTTATATCTTTCCCCTCTCACCCTAAACTTATGCCCTCTAGTTCTGGACTCCCCAACCCCAGGGAAAAGACTTCGCCTATTTATCCTATCCATGCCCCTCATAATTTTGTAAATCTCTATAAGGTCACCCCTCAGCCTCCGACGCTCCAGGGTAAACAGACCCAGCCTGTTCAGCCTCTCCCTGTAGCTCAGATCCTCCAACCCTGGCAACATCCTTGTAAATCTTTTCTGAACCCTTTCAAGTTTAACAACATCTTTCTGATAGGAAGGAGACCAGAATTGCATGCAATATTCCAACAGTGGCCTAATCAATGTCCTGTACAGCCACAAAATGACCTCCCAACTCCTGTACTCAATACTCTGACCAATAAAGGAATGCATACCAAACGTCTTCTTCACTATCCTATCTACCTGCGACTCGACTTTCAAGGAGCTATGAACTTGCAGTCCAAGGTCTCTTTGTTCAGCAACTCTCCCTAGGACCTTACCATTAAGTGTATAAGACCTGCTAAGATTTGCTTTCCCAAAGTGCAGCACCTCGCATTTATCTGAATTAAACTCCATCTGCCACTTCTCAGCCCATTGGCCCATCTGATCAAGATCCTGTTGTAATCTGAGGCAATCCTCTTCGCTGTCCACTACACTTCCAATTTTGGTGTAATCTGCAAACTTACTAACTGTATCTCTTATGCTCACATCCAAATCATTTATGTAAATGACAAAAAGTAGAGGGCCCAGTATCGATCCTTGTGGCACTCCACTGGTCACATGGCTCCGGTCTGAAAAACAACCCTCCACCACCACCCTCTGTCTTTTTCCTTTGAGCCAGTTCTGTATCCAAATGTCTAGTTCTCCCTGTATTCCATGAGATCTAACCTTGCTCACCAGTCTCCCATGGGGAACCTTGTCGAACGCCTTACTGAAGTCCACATAGATCACATCTACTGCTCTGCCCTCATCAATCTTCTTTGTTACTTCATCAAAAAACTCAATCAAGTTTGTGAGGCATGAATTCCCACGCACAAAGCCATGTTGACAATCCTGAATCAGTCCTTGCCTTTCCAAATTCATGTACATCCTGTCCCTCAGGATTCCCTCCAACAACTTGTCCATCACCGAGGTCAGGCTCACTGGTCTATAGTTCCCTGGCTTGTCCTTACCACCCTTCTTAAACAGTGGCACCACGTTTGCCAACCTCCAGTCTTCCGTCACCTCACCTGTGGCTATCGATGATATAAATATCTCAGCAAGAGGCCCAGCAATCACTTCTCTAGCTTCCCACAGAGTTCTCGGGTACACCTGATCAGGTCCTGGGGATCTATCCACCTTTAACCGTTGGAACGTCTGTACAATGAATGACACAGATAGTGGGTTTAATTTGAAAGTTGCAGTGGGGTGAAGAGTGGTACTTACACTGT
Organism: Chiloscyllium plagiosum; assembly: GCF_004010195.1. NCBI lineage: Eukaryota > Metazoa > Chordata > Chondrichthyes > Orectolobiformes > Hemiscylliidae > Chiloscyllium > Chiloscyllium plagiosum. Next base: position 39,982,159 of record NC_057735.1, on the reverse strand, counting down.
TGGCAGGATGTAGATGTCTTGGCATTCCCAGAGGAGCAAATCCTACTGGTCTTCACCTGCAAGGGCCAGGATCCTATCCTTTTCAAAGGTGATGTCTGACACCCCACTACTTGTCTAGCCCCTATCTGTCTTCTGCAATGAGAGAGAGGCAGAGATTGAGTGAGATGAAGGTGGCTGGAACAGCTGTTAGTGCTGGTGAAGGCAGGGAAAGGCGGTCATTGAGTAGGCAACACAGAGAACATGGGGTGGGTGAAAGCAAGTGAGGGAAGATTTTGCAGACAACAGTGAGAGGGTTGAACATGAGCCTCGGCGAGAGGTGTGCGCTGTAGCAGAGATAAAGTAGCAGAGAGACGAATATGGCACTTAAATAAAACAAAGAACTGCAGATGCTGGATGTCTGAAATAAAAGTGCTGGAGAAACTCAGCAAGTCGGCAGCATCTGTGGAGAGACAGCAGAATTAACATTTCAGGTCCTGTGACCCTTCTTGGCATTTACACTGGCAGTGCAGAGAAGGTCACTTACTTTCTTCCCTTGTTGCCGAGTGTCTCTCCAGTCCGTGATGATGGCACTGACCCTCGTGATGAGCTCATCCCAGGCTGGTAGGATCTTGTGCCATGGCTGTGTCTGCCAATACTCTGGGAAGACAATGGCAGCCCTTCACAATATATCCCTGTCTAATAGGACCTCCAGGTCCCTATTGGAAAATTCAAACACCAATGTCTATGTCCATCATCTTTCCGAATTAGCCTGGCACCCAGCAGGGCAGCTTCGAGATGCCAGTTGTTTATCTGGGTGGCCAAATATGGTTTTTCAAATATGCTGCAGGTACCAGGGATTCTGTCTACCCCAGGGAGTTTAGTGAGTAGCAACTACTTAGGGGCTGTTACAAAGTCAAAAGCATGTATGTTCACTTTAAAACAGAAAGTGTTTTCTGAATTTTGAAGTAAACTTAAAGTGCTGGCTCAGTTACCCAAATGGAAGGGCTGGGAGACAGGCTGTTCCAAAATAGGTATATGTAGTAAATGGCAGTTAAATGGATACCTGAGTTTTGATTGCTGTTTTGACAACCATTCAAATTTAACCAGTTTAAAATTTGCCCAGAATACTAAAACCCAATCGAGTTTGAATTTATTATTTTGACACCCAGAAACCAATCAACTTATATGAACTTAATGTGTCTCGGTGTGGTGTTGGGGTGAGGTGGGGGTGGTATGAAACACATGGACATTTTGAAAATTAGAGTGAGCAACTGCCATAGAGCCGGAGAGCTATCTGCCCATCTAACACCTTTTTCTCAAAGGAATTAGAAAATGTATCGAAGATATCTTTTCATGTGAAACATACTTGCAGTAAAAAGAAAGACAGCCCAGGGAGATCAGCAGCCAGAAGGGTTGTAGACATTGGAGAAGATAGAGACTGTGTGGTACTGAGATTAAGTTAATGTAACAGTTAATAAGTGTACTATTAGAACAACAATTTTTTTTATAGAGTTGGGGTCAGATAGTAAGTACTTAAGATGGGGGGGGGCTCGGATTTGTGAATAGTTTTTGTTTAATTTTCACTATTAGAGTTAGGAAAATAGATTACTATTTTTCTTTAAATAGTGGAAGTTAGGAGCTCTCTGACACTCACATTTTGACAGACTACAAGGCAAGGCGAGCTTTTCTGGGTGTTCGGTTTTAATTAACAGAGAGGTTCAATCCCCGTGCCGTAACTGGGGTATGGTGAGTTAAAAACAATGACTGCAGATGCTGGAAACCAGATTCTGGATCAGTGGTGCTGGAAGAGCACAGCAATTCAGGCAGCATCCGAGGACAGGCAAAATCGACGTTTCGGGCAAAAGCCCTTCATCAGGAATAAAGGCAGAGAGCCTGAAGCGTGGAGAGATAAGCTAGAGGAGGGTGGGGGTGGGGAGAGAGTGGCATAGAGTACAATAGGTCAGTGGGGAAGGAGATGAAGGTGATAGGTCAGGGAGGAGAGGGTGGAGTGGATAGGTGGAAAAGGAGCTGGGCAGATCGGACAAGTCCGGACAGGTCAGGGGACCGAGTTTCTGGAGGTTAGAAGCTAGGATGAGGTGGGGGAAGGGGAAATGAGGAAACTGTTAAAATCCACATTGATGCCCTGGGGTTGAAGTGTTCCGAGGCGGAAGATGAGGCGCTCTTCCTCCAGGCGTCTGGTGGTGAAGGAGCGGCGGTGGAGGAGGCCCAGCACCTCCATATCCTCGGCAGAGTGAGAGGGGGAGTTGAAATGTTGAGCCACGGGGCGATTTGGTGGATTGGTGCGGGTGTCCCACCCACCCATTGTACTCTATGCTACTCTCTCCCCACCCCCACCCTCCTCGAGCTTATCTCTCCACGCTTCAGGCTCTCTGCCTTTATTCCTGATGAAGGGCTTTTGCCCGAAACGTCGATTTTGCCTGTCCTCGGATGCTGCCCGAATTGCTGTTCTCTTCCAGCACCACTGATCCAGAGTGAGGAAGGATGTGTCAGGTTACAGCGGGATATAGATAAGTTGCAGAGCTGGGCAGAAAGGTGGCAAATGGAGTTCAATGTAGGTAAG
>NC_057735.1:39933848-39978058 GCF_004010195.1 Chiloscyllium plagiosum | reverse complement strand
TTTTTTTTGCTAATGAAAGGTACTTTGTACAACAGCAGTAATGAGTGGGGCTGCAAAAGGAATCAGCGATTCTACAACATTGGTTGGAACACGAATGAGAAATTCTGAAAGGGCTGTACAAATGGGAATTCCATTCCGCAGAAGTTTGTGATGCTTGGGTGTTTGCATTTATTCAAAGTTGTGTCTGTTAAATATTTGATAGACAAGTGAGAGAAGGAAAACAGTGCACATACTGTGCTGCTGAGACCACAGCCTGATCAGGCACGATCTTAGTCCCTGGTACAGCAGTGACAAAGTGGCTAATGACCCACTCCTGCTCCTCACTCATGTGTTCCAATGTGCTATTCAGCCCCTGCACAGCAGCAGATGGAGGGCACTTGCTCCAATTACCTGGTCCACAGTAACACAGGATATCATTCAGTCCATCCAGACTGACACTCACGGTTTGCTGTGGGTTGGAATATGTTATTTGGAAATCCAGGCTGAGTTAGAAAGACTCCTCTGGTCTCTTTACAGAGTGTCTCCTCTCTGCAACTTGTGCTTCATTTGTTGGTCATGTTTTAGACCCAGATTCACTGTGAATACAGCTCACAGACATCACCCAGAGATGTCTGTGGGGGGCGTGTCAGCAGAATGCAGGTGAGTGGCATTGGTGGGGACGGAAGTGGTGGCAGGCACGGCAGTAGGGGTGGCGGAAGTCACTGAGCATGTGGTATCGGCGATGATGTGAGGGCCGGAAGTGGCTGTGGGAGTGGCCGTGATGGGGCGGAAGTGACATCATCAATCAGCGTGGTGGTGGTAGCTGCATCAGCCGCATGGCTCATGGTGTTTCCGAGGCCAGGGGAATCTTCTGGAATGTTCAAGGAGCGCTGGTTATGGAGCTGGGTAGATAAAAGTTTGTTGTACTTACAGTTTTTGATGTTTGAGATGGAATTGAAATACTGTTTGTTGAGAGTATGAATTCTCCTGAGGATGTAGTACAGAGTGGGTCCTTTGCAATTTTGAGAGAGTGTGGCCCTCAGCTGAGGCAGGGCAGACTGTAGAGAGGTTAGGTTCCGGCGCATTGCTGCAAGCGTGGAGCGGAGGATCTTGATGGAGAACCGTTGCTGGTGTTTTTGAATCTGTAATCTGTACTGTTTGTCCTGTTGTGGAATTGGGCCAGCATTGGACACAAGAGTTGTAATAAGTATGGGTTAGGTCATTAATATGGTGCGTTTGTTAGGATATGGAAGAAATCCACATTGGGCTGTGTGGAGAGAAACCTTCCATAAAACTCAACAAAATTGACACTAGACTAAGATTCAGCCCGAGGTAAAACGCCTGGGGCTATATATTCATCACAGAATCTTGTAATCATTCCCTGTAATGTTAATGTAGTGAGTAACCTGAGTTGTACCTTATGTACTGTCAGCTTTGAAATACTGTATTCAATTCTGGTCTCCCTACTGGAGGAAAAATGATGTGAAACTTGAAAGGGTTCAGAAAAGCTTTACAAGGATGTTGCCAAGGTTGGAGGGTTGGGGCTATAGGGAGAGGCTGGATAAGCTGGGGTTAATTTCACTGGACCATTGGAAGCTGAGGAGCGACCTTACAGAGGGTTATGAAATTATGAGGGGCATGAATAAGGTGAATAGACAAGGTGGAGGGGGGAATCCAAAATTTGAGGGCATAGGTTTAAGATGAGAGGAGAACGATATAAAAGGGACCTAAGGGGCAACTTTTTCAGACAGAGGGTGGTGCATGTGTGGAATGAGCTGCCAGAGGAAATGGAGGAGGCTGGTATAATTATATGGCATTGGATGGATATATGAATAGAAAGGGTTTAGAGGGATATGGGTCAAATGCGATGAAATTTATTTAGGATATCTGGTCAGCATGGATGAGTTGGACTGAAGGGTTTGTTTCTGTGCTGTACAACTCTATGACTCTAAGTGATGTACAAGTATATTTTTGGGGAAAGAAGACTTTTGTTAGTGCTGTACTGTTGTTATGAGAATGATGTAAATCTGATTAGATTAGATTACTTACACTGTGGAAACAGGCCCTTTGGCTCAACAAGTCCATACCGACCCGCCGAAGCGCACCCCCCCAGACCCATTCCCCTACATTTACCCCTGCACATAACACTACGGGCAATTTAGCGTGGCCAATTCACCTAACCTGCACATTTTTGGACTGTGGGAGGAAAATGGAGCACCCGGAAGAAACCCACGCAGACACGGGGAGAATGTGCAAACTCCACACAGTCAGTCGCCTGAGGCGGGAATTGAACCCGGGTCTCTGGTGCTGTGAGACAGCAGTGCTAACCACTATGCCACCGTGCCACCCTGATTCAAGAGTAATGAAAACAAATATAAAAATTGATTGTAATTTTTCCTGAGACCTGATGTTGATTTATTTTAGGAAATTATTGGTGTGATGCTATGAGAATTCTTTTGCACAAGGATTTTTACCACAACAGATGGTCAGGAAATAAAATCAGATAATGAAAATTGTGCTGAAATATCGTGGTAACATATGCATTCAAAGTTACTAAGATGGATCAGATATCAGTGCAGGGCACCTCCCTGTCTGTGACAAATGTTCAATTATCCTTGGCTACTTGACTGACAACATTTATTTTCTTCTGCAAAAGGTAGTTGCAGCTGCTGTTTTGAGATAAGAAGGATGTTCCCTCATGTGAATATGTTAACTGGTTTTAACAGCCCAATCTCAACACTTGTGTAATTGACACCATTTGGAAATAGCAAAGGAAGTGAATTTATGTTCTAACTCTGCAGATGTGGTTTGTCAGTGGAGCCTTTGACCAGCTTGAGTGTGCATTTGAGAGCTTGATTAGCTCATTTCTGTTTGGTTACACAAGCGCATTGCTAAAAATGCAGCAATGACCTGGTATGCTATTTGAGCAAAGTGAATGGTGAAAATAATACATCAGTCAGAGTATAACAGATTGTAGCTCTGACCTGATGCTTTGCGCTAAAGATTCAGCAGTCCTTTTCTTTTCTTGGAACACAAGGTTTGTAATTTGTACTGGTTCCATTGCAGGTGGTCAACACAAACTTGGTGCTGCCTCCACCATAACAGACCCTCAGTGTAACAAGGGGCCAAACAGATTCCTCACACCTGCTGTCCTCTTCCCATTGTCTATTCCCTCAACAGAGGCCTGATCTAAATAGTGATGCTGCCATGGTTCTACAGCAGGGGCAATGTGATCAGGGCCCTCCAGAGCCACCCTCAGAAGGGAATGGGAGTAGATAGCCAGAGAGGTCATTTCTCAAAGTCTGGGCCCAAACATCTAGCAGCAGTTTCGGAAGAAGTGCGGTCACCTCCCATTGTTGATTAAGTCATGAAACAAATCTTCATTTGACATCTGCTACCCATCACAGCACCAGTCTCTCTCTCTCTCTCTCCTGGCTAAATACACCTCAACCTCATCAGCACCTACTGACTCTCACAATTCATGCCTAGACCCAGAGGTGTCTCACACACCTACAAATAACACGAGCCTCACACCAGCTTCTTGCTTCTCCTACATCTCTCTAGCTATTGAGCTTTGTCAGGCACATCACCCAAACGCAGAACCACATAACCACTGACGTTCTCCCTCTCACTTGCAGGAACAGCTGGCCTGCAATGGGAAGGAGCAGAGCAGAGTTGGCACTGGACAAGGATCTCTGTATCCCCTGAGGCCTAAAGAGAAGGCGGTTCTCATCATCAAGAAGGAGATGTGATGGAGGCTGTGACACCTGCCGTTGCTGAGAAGTGTGAGAATGATCGTTCTCAGCTTTCTGCTCACCCTCATCCTCACTGTCTGGTTTGATGACTTAGCAGCTGATGGAGTGTTTCTTGTTTCTGACGGTTTCATCTCCTCACATTAACCTTCCCCTTCCCCTGCTTCCAGACACTGAAAGGTGCCACTTTCCCAACTCTAGGAACCCCGTCAAGAGATGTCCACAGAGTATTCTCAGGGCCCTTTTGCTCAGACAATGTGTGAACCTTGGAGGCAAGTGTTTGAAGCGTAGGAGGTAGAGGGGGTGACCTAATAGAGGTTTACAAAATCACGAGGGGTATAAATAAGGTGAATTGCCAAAATCTCTTTCAAGGGAAGAGGAGTTCAGAACTAGAGGCCCAGATTTACTGTGAGAGGGGAAAGATTTAAAAGGTTCCTAAGGGGCCACGTTTTTATACAGAGGGTAGTGCATATATGAAACAAGTTGCCAGAGGAAGTGGTAGAGGCAAGTCCAAATGCAACCCTTAAACGACATTTGGACAGGTACATGGATAGGAAGGGTTGAGTAGGATGTGGGCCAAAAGCAAGCAAATGGGACTAGTTCACTTTAGGAAACTTGGTTGGCATGGATGAGTTAGGCTGGAGGGTCTGTTTCCATGATATGTGGCTCTAAGTGTATAGTTGGCATCAGCATGTGATTTGTCATCTGGGCATGGGTGAGCTGCAGCCAGGGTTACGGTAAAGAATATTTTGCTGTCAACTCACGGAAGTTGAGATTGCAGACAAATTCTGCTATATGAGACACAGGTGAAGGTTTAGATGAGACATTAAACAAAATAGCCCCCTCTGATTAAGGTGTACAAAATAATGAGAGGAATAGATAGAGTCAATAGCCAGAGACTTTTCCCCAGAGCAGGATTGACTGGTACGAGAAGTCATACTTTGAAGATATTAGGAGGAAGGTATAAAGGAGACGTCAGAGGTAGTTATTTTACGCAGAGAGTTGTGAATGCATGGTACTCTGCCAGCTATGGTGGTGGAAGCAGAGTCACTGGGGACATTTAAGCAACTGCTGGACATGCACATGGATAGCAGTGAGTTGAGGGGTGCGTAGGTTAAGTTAATATATTTGACATTAGGATTAAACCTCGGCACAACATCATGGGCCAAAGGGCCTGTTCTGTGCTGTACTTTTCTATGTTCTGTATATCAAGATACTGGGTGCAGTGCCAAACAACCTCCTGTCACTGTCAAAGATCAAAAGAATAGAGTCCAGAACTTTGTCTTGGTAACTTCTGCTCCTTCTCCCTGTCTTGCAGATTTAGAAACCCTGCCACTCCTACCCACAAACCCACTGTAACCATTATGTGGACAGGGCACCTCTTCCTCTATGCTGCCTGTGTTGATGCAGAAATCCTTCGACAAATCCATTAACTGACCGCAACATTGCACAAAACACTTTCAAACTCTTCCATGCACTTTACAAAACCAGAAGTTCTTGCAGGCAATTTGACAATCTGGCTTTAAAGAATGCAGGTCCATTTGCAACTCAAACGCTTGATTTTTACAAAGTAACACACAAATACTTTGTGATCCCAATTTCATATTCTTGCATCACAGCCGACATCAGTTATGAGCCATCAGAAAGCACAAATTCACAACCTTTACATGAGTGCCCTTCTTCACACCAAGAGAAAAAAATGCTCAACCTCTGGGTCTGGTCAGCCGTGGCTCGGCACTGTTAAACCAAGAATGGCAACTGCCTTCTCGGGTGGGTGTAAAAAAATCCCACAGCACATTAGATTTGGGAAGCTCTCCCAATGTTCTGGCTAACACTTTCCCTCAACCAACAATACTAAATACTATTATTCAGTTATTACTATTTGTGCAAGCCTGCTGGCTGAAGATTGCCCGTCATACATCCAAAATCATCACAATGACTATACTGTATGTACATCGTAGGCTATAAAGTACTTCAGGATCGTGAAAGATGCATTACAAAGGCAAGTAATTTCTTACAGTCAGTTTAACCTAAATTCAGCTCCCATGTCTCTTCTGGTAAACCTTTTTTGCGTGTATCTTTGCTTCTTTTATTTGGAAAGAAATTAATTTATCCTCAGCACAAGAAACCTTATTTTGATTAGTGTGTAAAGGTCAACATCTTTTCTCTGTATGTAGCGATATTGGACTGGACATCATGATCAATGCCCTCTGCATTTTCCTAACCAACTGTCTGTGAAATTGTAAGATGCCACTAGTCAATGAAGCAAAAGGGTGATTTAAAATGAGATTACAGTGAGATTAATGATGTGTTCAGGTTATACTTGTGAGTGATTATGCCACACATTGGTTCTCACGTGTTGGGAAGTTTGGACATCTGTTAATTTGAAATAAAGCCAATAGCTAGCAAAACACATTATTCAAGTATATTCTAATGCACTCAACCTAATGTTCTTGAGAACTAACCAGGCACACTCTCTGAACACATGGACTTCATAGTGAGATTCACAGGAAAAAGGGAAGTGGTAACGTTGAAGTGAATTGAAAACTATACTGCATTAAACATATGAAATGAATAGTTAAAATACAACTAATATATATAAATATTTTTCCCCATGATAATTGTATCGAGTGGGTGCCACAGAGAGTAGCATTTGCTCCCTCACAGTGCCAGAGACCTGAGCTTGATTCCAACCTCAAACAACTGTCTGTGGAGTTTGCACATTCTTCCTATGTCTGCATGGGTTTCACTGAGTGCTCTTGTTTCCTCCCACAGTCCAAAGTCGTGCAGGTTAGATGGATGAGCCACCTAAATGCGGGGTTATAGTGTTGGAGTGGGTCTGGGTGGTTTGTTCATCTGAGGGTCGGTTCAGACTCAGTGGGCTAAATGACCACTTTCTGCACTATAGGAATTTTGTGTCTGCGTTTGCAATCTTACAACATTATGTTCCAGGCATCAATACCATTCATGTCTCTATCTGACCTTCTGTTAGTGTTGCTTGTTCAAATAATGATTGTATTCTTGTTGAAGTTGTGAGGGAGTTTCTGGTCTGATTTGATGCAGGATAACAATAAAAGGAATAAAACATCAAACAGGCAGGGGGAGGGCAAAATCTTTGTGATGCTCAGTAGGATTCTGCAGTGACTGAGTATTACATAGACAAAGTGACTTCTTCAAACACACAAACAATCCAATATTTTAAATTTGCATTTTTTAATAAGCGTAACTAGTAAAGTAAAACAAATATAACAAGGTCACTCCTCCCCCCAACTCAACTTGTCTTCCTGTGGCGATATCCGGATGAAAGAATGACTGACAATGAGTAATGATTAGAGTGGTGCAGGAAAAACACAGCTGGTCAGGCAGCATCCAAAGGAGCAGGAAAATCGACGTTTCGGGCAAAAGCCCTTCATCAGGAATGAGGAGTAATCCTATCATTGAAGGTCTTTTCTTAACTCTGCTTCTTCTTGTCAGGGTTGTCCCTCCAGATACAGTAGGTAAGAGCTGTGGCAAGAGTGAGCCAAGCTAGATATGGCACCATAAGTAGTGTGGCTGTTTTGTTGATAGGGTACCAGGATACCATTGTTCCCACCACACTGCCACATAGACAAAAAGCTTCAATTAAGGCCTAAGAAACAAATGAGAAACAATAAGATGGAGCATTGATGAGGCAATTACAATCAAACTTTTGGTTGTATGAAAATTCTGTAAGCATGATCACAATGAACTGGGCCGGGCAAGACCACTCAGATCAGAAAAAACTTGAACTAATACTCCCCAATATCCAAATTAGATATATCCCAATATCTTCCAGTCCAATATCCATCATTGTATCTGATGACACTGCATCCATTCCACCAATATACTTTAGGGTCAATTAAAATACTTTTCACACCCTTGGCCAATGATCCTGAATACCAACACTGATGTCAGTGGGTCATTGATCTGACCATCTCCATGACTGAGCAAATCTGGGTCAGAAAAGAAATCAAATCCATGACAGAAAGAGGACATTTGTAAAAGTGAAGTATTAAAATCCTTGATAAAAATTAACTCCTTCATGGGAGAGTGGTCGAACCTTGCTGGGTGAGGCCATTGTGGCTTATAGAACCAAGGTTGGCAGATGGAGTTCAGATCCAGGTCAGCCACTTACCACGTTTATTTATAGCAGAGCTAAAGTAAGGGAAGAATAGAAGACAATTCTAAAGATTTTAAATAATGGTAATAATCCAAGGAAAGCATCATATTTACCAGATTTAACTTGTGTGTCCCAAAAAATATAACAGAAAATGCCCAATTCAAAGTCAACTGAGTTCCATATAGACCAAGTGGAATGAGTGCCTCATTTGTGAAACCTCCTAGATCTCTCCATATCAGATACGAGGCATACCTGTGAAAATACCAGCAACAAGTTATCAGACAGAAGCAAAGATACTTTGTTGAGAAAGAAGGTTGTTTCAGGTAGCAATGTACTAATTAATCATTCCATCAAAGGACTTGTCCCAGCAACTAGGATTTCTTAAAATTACTTGTGTTTATAAATTAAGCCATCCTGTTTTACTAATGTGATTTCTTGTTCAAAGCTTGAGAATGATAACTCTACCCTCTGTATCAATGTTTGCTTTCACTATGTCATATTGACTAAATTACATGTTAAGTATTTTTTTAAATGTCCACTGTGCTGTTATGCCATACTGGGCAGTGCCAGTTTACCAACAATGTCCTACAGGCCCCTGCTATTGTATTAAGAATCCATGTCACTGAAAGTATGTAGCAGAGTACCAATCAATCCTTACACCAATGTTGTGTAGAATACTTCCTATCATTCTCTGTCATTATAATGGACGTCAGCAGAACTGCACTCACCCCATTCCTGTGTATAAAGCGGTCCACACTACAGGGATAATCTTATTGGGTGGCCGCCACCATGGTTTCTTCAATTGCTCAAACCAGGTCGGCACTTGTGACCGTCCTAGATACCAGCCAAGTAAACCTCCGACATGGGGCAACGTGGCAAATCCAACAATCTGAGCCCACACTGGTGCCATACTCTTCACAGTCACTAAAGGCACTAATATTCGCAGTTTCCTGAGAAAAGAATAAATATTAAATTCACTTTAGAACAGTATTTCACTGTACTTCTCAATACACTTACTGAATTCTACAAATACACTAATTCACATCAACACAAGCAAATGGAAATGGTTGATGTGAATACATTGAACATCTGCATATTTGTCCACAGCTATACATCCTGCTGCAGAGTTGAACGAAGAGCATATTTAAAACAATACTTTACATTCAGTTTCCTTTAAACAACACAAAGTGATATCCAACCAGTTGTACTGTGGTAGAACCTAGACTTAACTGTGCAATTAATAGGATACAATACATAATCTTATTACATTTTGCTCTGGAGATAAATCAAAACTAAGGAAGATCTTGTAAATGTGTAGTGCCTTTCACATCCTCAGGACTTCTACAAGCACTTCACCAACTGTGAAGAAGGTTTTAATTGTCGCTGTAGCAGCTAATTTGCACACAGCAAGTTCCCACATAGAGTATGAGAGAATGATCAAAGATCGCCGGTTGGGAGGATTGGCCCACATTGTCCAGGGATATGCAGGCTGGTGAGTTAGCCATGGAAAATGCAAGGTTACAGAGATAGGATTCCGATGGGATGGGTCTGGATGGGATGTTCTTCGGGGGTCGGTGTGGACTTGATGGGCCAAATGGCCTGCTTCCATACGGTAGGGATCTATGATCCTATGGATTCTAAGCTTCATCAGTGATGTTGATTTTGGGATAAACCTTTGCAAGGAAAACTCTCTGGCTCTTCTTTGAATAGCATTGTAAGGTCTTCTACATTGGACTGAAAGCAGAATGGGATTGGGTTTAATGTCTCAAGTGATAGCACCTTTAACGATACAGTGCACCCTGAGGACTGCAATAAACTGTCAACCTAGATTATCACATGCTCATGCTTCCGGAGTGGGACTTGAACCAATGGCCTTAGGGTTCAGAGGAAAGACTGCCATCCCTGAGCCGAGAATATCAGCAGAGCCAAGTTTCAAAAACATTATGGGCTAATTAAACCAAGTCCCCTTCCATAAGACCATAAGACATAGGAGCAGGAATCAGGCCATTCAGTCCATCAAGTCTGCTCCACCATTCAATCATGGCTGATAAGTTTCTCAACCGCATTCTCCCGCTTTTTCTCCGTAACCCTTGATCCCCTTGATATTCAAGAGCCTATCTATCTCAGTCTTAAATACACTCAATGACCTGGCCTCTACAGCCTTCTGTGGCAATGAATTCCACAGACTCACCACTCTCTTGCTAATGAAGTTTCTCTAAAAGGTCTTCTCTTTACTCTCAGGCTGTGCCCTCGGGTCCTAGTTTCTCCCATCAATGGAAACATTTTCCCAACACCTACTCTGTCCAGTCCATTCAATATTCTGTATGTTTCAATTACATCCACGCCCCATCCTTCTAAACTCCATCGTGTATAGATGCAAGGCCCTCAAACCTTTTCATTCCTGGCACCATTCTCATGAACCTCCTCTGGACATGCTCCAGGCCAGTACATCTTTTTTGAGATAAGGGGGCAAAACTGCACACAATATTCCAAATGTAGTTTGATCAGAGACTTATAGAGCCTCAGAAGTAAATCCCTGCTTTTGTATTCAAGTCCTCTAAAAATAAATGCCAACATTTCATTTGCCTTCCTAACTACAGACTCAACCTGCAAGTTTATCTTGAGGGAATCCTGGACTGGAACTCCCAAGTCTCTCTGCACTTCAGATTTCTGAATTTCTCCCCATTTAGAAAAGAGTCCATGTCTCTATTCTTCCTCCCAAAGTGCATGACCACACACTTTCCCATGTTGTATTTCATCTGCTACTCTTTGCCCAGTCTCCTAACCTGTCCAAATCCTTCTGCAGCCTCCCTGCCTCCTCAATGCTATCTGTCCCTCTACCTATCTTTGTATAATCTGCAAACTTAGTCAGAATGCCCTCAGTTCCTTCACTTAGATCGTTAATGTATGAAGTGAAAAGGTGTGGTCCCAACAGCGAGCCTTGCGCTACATCACCGGTTGCCATCCTGAGACTTCCCAGGTCTTCTCTCCATTCCTGAGATTCCTACAGCTTCAGGAATCCATGTCCACTTCAGCCTCTCTGACGTGGGTTGCCTTTCATTAGAAATTCTGGCTCTGGCTCACTTGGTGAGACTCCCTCCTCATTGCCCTAAACTGGTTGGGAAACCCCGAAGTAGGATGCCATTTTGCCAGAGTATGTAAGTCCACTCTAACGCCACCCTATCAAAACCCACCATGATGTCTAAAGATTCACTCCAGATCACCTCTCAGTCATTATTCTTTCAAGAGAGCGGGCAGCCCCAGTCTGATCAATCATTTCCAGAAGATATAATTAAACTGAGACAGGTCAGTCGGCCTAACTGATCTTCCACCTGGACAAGGATCAATGTAACCAGAAAATGAACTGTTGTTGGAACAAAACCAGCAAGAATTAACAGGTCAGACAGCCACGACGGAAGCAAACGTTTATAGAATGCACTCTTTCCTACATCAGGTACCCAGTATACATGCTCCCACAAACTGCTGTATGATTAGATTAGATTAGATTATTTACAATGTGGAAACAGGCCCTTCAGCCCAACAAGTCCACACCAACCCTCCAAAGAGCAACCCACCCAGAGCCATTCCCCTACATTTACCCCTTCACCTAACACTGCAGGCAATTTAGCATGGCCATTTCACCTAACCTGCACATTTCTGGACTGTGGGAGGAAACCCGAGCAAACAGAGGAAACCCATGCAGATATGTGGAGAATGTGCAAACTCAACACAGACAGTTACCTGAGGCGGGATTTGAACCCGGGTCTCTGCCGCTGTGAGGCAGCAGTGATAACCACTGTGCCACCCGTGCCACCCAAGTATGGCACTCCACAAAGAAGGAGATGCCATGGGTAGTTTCCATGGGAATCGTAAATTCTGCAATGCAATTGGTGAAATTATCGGCAATTGGTATTATGTAGTGACCTTACTGGAGGGCCCATTACACAACAAGCTGAGAAACATTGCATGTTCAACACTGAAACGCCAGGATTATCAATTGGTGTGAAGTAGGACACAATCTCCCCATTCTCAACCTCCAAATCTGCAAAATATTATGAATAATATACCAGGCAAGTTATTGCACCATCACTTCCAAGTCAAAAATCTTCTGTAAAGTATGTATACAAATGTTATGAATAATGTATATATTTGGGAAAATACTGTTTTACAATATCATAGAGTCCTTACAGTGTGGAAACAGGCCCTTCGGCCCAATAAGTCTGCCCCAAATCTCGGAAGAGTAACCCACCCTGACTAATGTACCTAACCTACACATCCCTGAACATGGCCAGTTCACCTAACCTGCATATCTTTGGACTGTGGGAGGAAACCCACGCAGACACAGTGGAAATGTACAAACTCCACACAGTCACCCAAGGCTAAAGTCAAACCCGAGTTCCAGTGCTGTGAGGCAGCAGTACTAACCGCTAACCCACCGTACCTTAGGTCGCAATAGTTTAATTGCGACGTAGTGGTGTAGAGAGCTAGAAATTCTGCTCCACATAAATCTGGAAACATGGATTTTATGGCAAAGATTCAATTTTAACGGGGAAAAAAAGAGATTTCTCTGAAGCACTCAGGCCCTATATACTGGACATTTAAGGGATCCTTTATGCTTAATGCAGACTGGACAAGCTTCTCAAAGTTCAATGCCGGCCTCCACTCAGTGACACACATTGTCTGTCAGTCAGCAGTAGGCTCCAAACCCATCAGTTCACTGACTGCTGCTAACTCCTCAGTTTCAACTAATTATTGCACCAGTTTCTACCCTGTTGCAGAGTGCCCGACACATTCCGGACTTCCCTACCTCCAAGGAAGTTGGAGAGTTGGTGCGTGTAGTCTCCAGTGGGAAACAGGAAGCCAGGAACAAGAGGATTGCTGGTAAATGATGAGAGCTGCTTGCTGCTGGCTTGCTTCTCCCGGGCGGAGTTGGGATCTGCTCGATGATATATTGTGAAAATCGTTTGCCTTTTGCTACACCCATGAACCAGACCACTCCCCTCTTCGTCACATCGCCAAGTCTACTCAGAACCTTTGCTGGGATCTTGCTATGTTGCAATGTCAGCCCCAATATTTGTGACTGCTGCTCTGTGAGGCACTCATTGGCTATGGAGCTTTTTGCAAGAACAAAGCGCAGCGCAATTGGAAGTTCTTTATGTGACATCCAGCTAGCAGCTCAGCACTGTAAATTGCCACACTTCTCCTACACCCTGCTCCTTCGAACATAAGAGGGAGCCATTGACCAAGATGTTGCTGCCGACCTGTACAATGAATTAGAAAACAATAAAATCTCACCCCAAGATGTTTGTCAGCTTAATGTCAAATTTGGTCAGCTGCTTCCTTCCGTACGTTTCTCAAGAAGTGTGTAAATTTCAGCTGAAAGAGGAGGTTAGTTAAATATGAGGTTTCAAGACCAATGTCTCTTAGGGGTGGGCCATAATCTGTTCTCCTCTAAAAGTGAAGAGTGACAGACAGTGCCCGGTCATTTCCTGAAGCAAACTCAAAACGATATGAGATTTCCCCCAAAACTCGTCTGAAGGTGTCCTGGCCACTATTTATCACTTAAACAACTTCAAAAAAACAGTTTTGGTCATGAAGACATTGTTGCATATGGGAGCAAATTGGCTGTGGCAACATAATTACACCATTTTATTGGCGGTGAAGCACTTTGAGAAGTTCAGTGTTGGTAATAGGCGCTACATAAATCTATTTCCTTCAGATTGTCTTAGTGGAAACATGCTCACCTAGGAGTCATAAGGTTTTGAGTCCGTAATCCACAATTGGACTTGAGTAAAAAAAATCCAAACTTGGCATTCCGCTATCAGGACTGTGCTACTCTATTGCAGGAAGCATCCTTCAATTAAGACATTAAATTAAGGTTCATCTAGGTGTTCAAATGAATATAAAAGTCTGAATGACGCTACTCAAAATAAAAGTGTGTTCACCTAGTGTTGTAGCTGTTAACCAAAGTTATCAAAAACACATTAATCAGGTTTCATTCTGTTAATGTTTTGAAATCACAGGTCTGTGTGGAGTTTGCACGTTCTCCCCGTGTCTGCGTGGGTTTCCTCTGGGTGCTCGGTTTCCTCCCACAGTCCAAAGATGTGCAAGTCAGGTGGATTGGCCATGCTAAATTACCCATAGTGTTAGGTGCATTAGTCAGAGGGAAATGGGTGTGGGTGAGTTACTCTTCGGAGGGTCGGTGTGGACTCAGCCTGTCTCCACACTCTAGGGAATCTAGTCTAAATATAGTCTTATCAAATGGGCACCAAATTTACTATGTTACACTGACTTTCTCAATCAGAAGTAATTCATTATGCATGAACTGATTTAGAATTCAAATACTGCTTGGCTGTACCATACTTGAGTATTGCTAATAGAGGAGGCATGATGTCATAGTTTTCTCTTGCACTTATCAGGACAGACAAAAGAATTCCAAATTTCAAAGGGAACATCAACTTATACTGTTTGAGAAACAGGCAAGTGGACTCTAATTGGTTGAGGTGTTGTGGGGAATGCACAAAGGAATGGTTACCCCCAAAGCTTTTGTTTAAATTCGAAAGGTCATCGCTTTTTGGCAGAAACATGACATGGGGAATACACAAGGAAACAGATGGCAAAAGTCAATTGAAACATAAAAGCATGTTCTGTAAAATCTCCCCAAGAAAGGTTTGTTAAAATGGTAAGATGCTTTACCTCACTCACATCTGTATTTTTAATAACTGGAATACTCATTAATCACATTCTCAATTGTATCAAGTCCCACTCATTATTTATATCTAAAGCAATGCCTGGATTTTAACATTGACATCCTCATTTCCAAATCCTTCCCTACCTCTATAACTATCCTTTCAATCCTCCAAGACCTCTAGATACCTTCAATTCTGCCCTTTGCACATGCCTGGCTTTTGTCACTTAATCATTGCAAGCCTCCTAGGTTTGGAATCCCTCCCTAAAATATCTCTATGTCT
The DNA here is from genome assembly GCF_004010195.1 of Chiloscyllium plagiosum. Taxonomy (NCBI): domain Eukaryota; kingdom Metazoa; phylum Chordata; class Chondrichthyes; order Orectolobiformes; family Hemiscylliidae; genus Chiloscyllium; species Chiloscyllium plagiosum. The sequence continues at coordinate 39,963,218 of NC_057735.1, read as the reverse complement.
CTACTTTTCTCTCCCTCCTTGAAAATGATTTTTAGCTTTTGGTAAAAACAAGTGTTGGCTGCATCAAATTTTATTTGATGAAGTTTCTGGTAAATATTTTAAGATGGCTTAAAGTTGCTACAAAAGTAAATTCACGGTGTTGTTGAGATAGGTAACAGATCCCCAGTTAGTAAAGCTATCTTTGCAAGAGTCAATGAGAATAAAATAATTTTCATAGTCCCACATTATGAATTAAATCTAGCAATGCAGAATAGAAATGGCAGGAAAATACAGTTTAAGATGTGAACACAAATGTTCTTCACGTTCATTTAAAAAAAACACACAATTACATGGGGATCAAATCTAACCTAACAAGATTAGAAAAACTATTAAGTTATCCTACATTGCAAGGTTAGAAATGACAGAGGATTGCATATTTATGTAATAACAGACACTACTGTATAATCACATTTGAAAATATATAACATGATTGCAGTATGTGTAAAAAAGTTACATTTTATCAGATTTTTAAAAAATAAAGTATAATTATCAATTTCTATTAGACAGAATTATTTTAACAATGAAGGCGGCGTTTGGTATGCTTGCCTTTATTGGTCAATGCATAGGAGTTGGGAGATCATGTTGCGGATGTAGAGAACACTAGTTAGGCCTTTATTGGAATATTGTGTGCAATTCTGGTTTCCCTGCTATAGGAAGGATGTTGTGAAACTTGAAAGGCTCAGAAAAGATTTGCAAGGGATGTTGCCAGGGTTGGAGGATTTGAGCTATAGGGAGACACTGAGTAGACTGGGGCTATTTTCCCTGGAGTGTCGGAAGCTGAGGGGATGACCTTTTAAAGATTAATAAAATCATGGGGGGGCATGGAAATGATAAATAGACAAAGTCTTTTCCCTGGGGTGGGGGAGTCCAGAACGAGAGGGCACAGGTTTAAGGTAAGAGGGGAAAAATTTAAAAGGGACCTAAGGGGCAACATTTTCATGCAGAGGGTGGTGTGTGTATAGAATGAGCTGCCAGAGGAAGTGGTGGAGGCTGGTATAATTACAACATTTAAAAGGCATCTGGATGGGTACTTGAATAGGAAGGATTTAGAGAGATATGAGCCAAATGCTGCCAAACAGGACTAGATTTATTTAGGATATCTGGTCAGCATGGTCGAATCAGGCCTAAGGATCTGTTTCCATGCTGTATATCTCTATGACTCTAATATTAAGCTTCAGGAAATTATAGTAGAGCAAAGATATTCTCTATTGTCTGGTTACACATGTTCACATGGATAATGTTTTAAAAATGATGATGTCTCCAAAATATATTGATAATTTGTCATGAGTTCTTATTGTATAAATTTCTGCTTTGAACAATGTTAAATAATAGAAGTGTGACATTTCAATTTTCTATTTTCTTGGATGGGTAACCTTGGTGGATAGATTTGATACTCATCTAATTCTTGTTTTAGGATCATAAAAAAAATTTCCTTGGATTGAAAGAGTGTGCAATCTACTTTAAGAAATTAATGGCATCATTCTGAGCAGGGTATTGAGAATAAACTTGGGTTATCTTTCTCCATGATACAGACTGTGGGGCTGTGAACAAACCGTCTTATCTGATAAATGGAATAATATATTTTCTATTACAAATAAAGGGAATATTTAAGCATCAGAATTCTTATTCTATCAGTGTTTAATTTAACTGGATCTTGTTCTACTATGGTTTGTACAAGATGTTTTCATCACTTTTTGTTTCTCTTAACTGTGCTGAAATTAGGCTTGAGATTGGTCTCCCCGTGTGTTGGTCTTCCTTTGTTCAAGTCGAAAATTCCTCACTAATGAACCTTGGCCTAAAACTACAAAGCAAACTATTCATCTAATTAATAAAGTTAGGTCACAGCAGATTCAGGGTGAGTTTGCCAATTGGATACATAATTGGCTTTTAACAGCAGGAGACAGAGAGTAATGGTGGAGGGTTGCTTTTCCAAACAGAGGCCTGTGACCAGCAGTGTTCCACAGAGATTGTTCTCGGTGCTTTTTTGTCTGTCGTTTATGTAACTGGTTTGGATGAGAATGTAGAAGGTATGGTTTGTAAGTTTGCGGATGACACCAAATTTGGTGGCATAGGAGATAGTGAAGAAGGCTTTCTAAGATCACAAAAGGATCTTGATCAAATGGGTCAATGGACTGAGAAATGACAGATAGAGTTCAATCTGGATAAATGCGAGGTATTGCATTTTGGTACAACAAACAAGGGTAGGGCTTATACAATTAATGTTAGGGCCTAGGGTAATGTTCTAGAACAGAGGGACCTAGAGTAGCAGGTACACAATTCTTTAAAGTTGGCTTCACATATAGACAGGCTGGTTAAAAGGCATATGACACACTTGCCTTCATTGCTCAGTCCTTTTGAGTATAGGAGTTGGGACGTTATGTTAAGGTTGTACAGGACATTGGTGAGGCCTCTTTTGGAATGTTGTGTCCATTTGTGGCTGTCCAGTTATAGGATGGGTATTACTAAGTTAGAGAGGGTTTAGAAGACATTGACCAGGAAGTTGCCAAGTATGGAAGGTTTGAATTATAAAGAAAGGCTGGATAGGCTGGTACTTTTTTCACTGGAGCATAGGAAGTTGGGAGGTGACCTTGTAGAAGGTAATAAAATAATGAGAGGTATAGGTAGTTGTCTTTTCCCTAAGATAGAGAATTTCAAGATTTTGGGGCACATTTTTTTTAAGGTAAGAGGAGAGAGATTTAAAAAACACATAAGAGGCAAATTTTTAACACAGAGGTTGGTTTGGGTGTGGAATGAACTTCCTGAGCAGGTACAATTACAGTGTCTAAAAGACACTTGGATGGATACATGAATAGGAAAGGTTTGAAAGGATATGGGCCAGGAGCAGGGAGGTGGGACTAATTTAGTTTGGGATTATGTTCAGCATGGACTGGTTGGACCAAAGGGTCTGTTTCCATGCTGTATGGCTCTATGACTCTTCAACATCACTGTTCTGCCTGATCCTGTTTCTCTTGTCATCTGTATTCAGTCGATGTCATCCAGATGGTAATCAGAATCAGGAATTCTTGATATAAGCCTCCAGCAACTCAAGGGGTCCTGATTATGCTTCAAACTATGTTCTAACTTGTTCTTCATCTGAAAGCATTCATCTCAATATAAATCAAGAACTGAACATGGGTTTGTGCCTCAGTGTCATACCATCATACATCTACTCATGAAACCCCTGGAAATCATTATTCGATTTTTGTCAGTGCGATATTACAATCTTCACTAAGCATTGCCTGAAACACTCCCAGAATTTGTTCCCCATTGATATTAACAGCCCCTTCTGCTTTTGGACATTGGGTGGCAGTACCAACCAATTTGCAGAACTCCCACAATATGTGAAATATTAACAGAAAATGCTGGTAGTACTCAGTTGGTTAGGCAGCATCTGTGATGTTTCTGATGAAGAACCATCACAACCTGAAGTGTTAGTTCTCTTCACAGATGCTGCCTGATCTGTTGAATATTTCCAGCACCTTCTACTTTACTTCAAGGTATCTGGCATCTGTTGTGGTTTGCTTTTCTATCTCACGCTTCTATCATGTTTCACTTAACCATAATTTCTTCCTCCTGCACATTCTTGTAAAAGTGTTTTTAAAAATATTTATTACTGATTTGTTTCCTGTTAATATTACAACTGTATTGCATTTTATTACTAACTTTGAAATTCTCATCTTTGTTTCTAAATCCATCCATAACCTGGCCCCTCCATTTCTGTTTAATCACCTCTGCACTCCTGTCAGTCTGACATCTTGCACAGCCATGATTTGCACCATTGGTTACTGTGCTTTGAGCTGTCTAGTCCTAACATAGAGTCATACAACATGGAAACAGACCTTTTGGTCCAACCAGTCCATGCCAACCAGAATCCCAAATTAATCCAGTCCTACCTACCTGCGCTTGGCCCATATCCCTCCAAACATTTCTTATTCATGTACTTATCCAAATGTCTTTTTAACATTGTAACTGTACCCACATCCACCAATTCCTCTGGAAGTTCATTCCACACACAAACCACTCTCTGTGTAAAAGAATTGCCCTATGTCTTTTTAAAATCTTTCTCCTTTTGACTTAAAACTATTTCTGTTACAGTTCCTGTTTCTACTTATAGCACAAGATACATAAAATGATATGAATTTTGAGTTGAAATTTGAAATTGATTAAATAAAAATGAACTGATGCCATTTGTTTGTGCTAATTAGGCCTCTCAGTTTCAGCCTCAAGGCTCCTTAAAGTGAGATCAGACTGCACATGAGAAATGGAAACTTATTACCTGAGGATGGACTCAAGAAATCTCACTTGAAGAAGTAACGTAGGTGTGACATGTACTACAGCCTTTTCAATCCAGAACAAGAAAGAAGGCCATAGAAAAACAGTTTAAAGAGAGAGTATCACTCATGAATTTGTGGAATTCACTGCCCCACACTGCAACATTGAGTAAATTTAAGGAGGAAATAGACAAGTTTTTATGAACAATGGGTTGAAAGGCTATTAAAGCAGCCAGAAAAGTGGAGTTGAGGTGAAGATGAGTGTTGCTGAACAAAGAGACCTTGGAGTGCAGGTTCATAGCTCCTTGAGAGTGAAGTCGCAGATAGATAGGATAGTGAAGAAAGCATTTGGTATGCATTCTTTTATTGGTCAGAGTACTGAGTACAGGAGTTGGGAGGTCATGTTGCGGTTGTACAGGACATTGGTTAGGCTACTATTGGAATATTGCATGCAATTCTGGTCTCCTTCCTATCGGAAAGATGTTGTGAAACTTGAAAGGGTTCAGAAAAGATTTACTAGGACATTGCCAGATTTGGAGAATTTGAGCTATAGGGAGAGGCTGAACAGGCTGGGGCTGTTTTCCCTGGAGCGTCGGAGGCTGAGGGGTGACCTTATAGAGGTTTACAAAATTATGCGGGGCATGGATAGGATAAATAGGCAAAGTCTTTTCCCTGGGGTCGGGGAGTCCAGAACTAGAGGGCATAGGTTTAGGGTGGGAGGGGAAAGATATGAAAGAGACCTAAGGGGCAACCTTTTCACACAGAGGGTGGTATGGGTATGGAATGAACTGCCAGAGGAAATGGTAGAGGTTGATACAATTGCAGCATTTAAGAGGCATTTGGATGGGTATATGAATAGGAAGGGTTTGGAAGGATATGGGCCGGGTGCTGGCAGGTGGGACTAGATTGGGTTGGGATATCTGGTCGGTATGGATGGGTTGGACCGAAGGGTCTGTTTCCATGCTGTACATCTCTATGACTCTATGAGATCAGCCATGGTGGAGCTGGCTTAATGGGCCAAATTGCCTCCTCCTGCTCCAAGTTCTTAGGTTTTTGTGTTCTTATGTATAGCAACTTAAAAAATCTCAGGACACCCTTAAGCATTTTAAAGCCAAAGACATTCTTTTGAACTGTTATCAGTGTTAGAATTTTGAGAAATTTGCAGTAACCAATTTGTGTACAGCAATATCCCACAAACAGTGACAAAATAAATGAGCAGATAACTGTCCTGGTGATGTTTACTGAGAAATTAACATTGTTAGAGTACTAGAGAAAGTTTCCCTGCTCATCTACAAATATTGCTGTTCATCTATAACATCGATGCATGAATGCAAACTACTGAAAGACAACACTTTCACTACATTCCCTCCATTATTCAAATAGACAATGGTTGATCTCTATTTTAATTCCAAAAATCCACTTTGGTTCTGTATTCCTAATTATCCTTCCCTCATAAAAATCTACAAATATCTATTCTGAAATTTTCAACTGACTTTCCTCTATCTCTGTTTAAAAGGATGATTAAAAAGGGACCAAAATTAATGACATCACAGCAGTGACACAGGATAAACACCATCATGTAATCTAATTAAGAAGGAATGGAGGCCACTATCACAATCAAACACAATTCATTCCTGTTATAGAAGGAACTAAATTTTTTTACATAAACATCAACTTGCGATCTAAAGATACCTTGCCTTGATGGAATGTATTGTTTTTAGTTATAGAAAAAACGTCAACACTGAGTACCTGTCCAGACAGACTTGGATCAAAAGTGGCTGCTAAGCACTAAACATTCACCAGGCTGTCCTCAGGGCATCTGTTTATGATATTGTTTACTGGAACAAGCCAAGTGACTCATACGTTTGCAATAAAATTGCTTAGCTGCTTTTGCACATTCTAAGCTTGAAGACCACAAATCATTTTCACCTCACAATTGCTGTTTCATTCGAAAGCCCCGCTTCAAATCCTTTAAATCTCTGTGAGACTTTGGCACATGAGAAGTTCAAAACTTCAACACAACACTCATTACCTATCATAAGTTGGCTGCTTTAGTAGAGGGTTCACATTATCTGGGTGAAAACTCTGTAGGTGTAAAAAGACAACTTGAATGGACAGATTGAGAAAACAGATCTAACCATCCAGGTAGGACGTGAGATGAACCATTCCAGTTATGCTGTTCTATAAAAGTATTTAATAATTTTATTTTCAAGGCTTTCATGCGTAACCTCAACTCCATTCACACTATTTACTTAGTTCTGTTGTTGAGGGAATTATCAACCTGAACTAATTTGGATATTAAATATTCTCATGATCTAATATACCGTGTTAATAATGTACAATCTATGTCACAATGCGAGTTATGAAACATAAAGCAATACTGACCCATTAATTTCTCCCCTCCCCATCCAATTACTGCTATCTAATCTGAAGATAAATATTTATTTTTTGATCAGAACTGGGATTGACTAATGTCTGTTAAATAAATTGTAAGCTATCGAAGCAATTCCAAAAGAACTCTTCAAGTTAATGTCAGTAACTAAAATAAATTGATTATTCTAAAAGTTGTTATTGCTACGTGCTAAATAAGATTTTTTTAATCCATCATTTCAGTTTATCAACTGTATTTTTATCATGTTGAGACATTTACAATTATTGCCACTTGATTCCACACGAGCAAACACTATCCTTATGCTTTGTGACTTTGTACTCATCTGTGCAATAAAATCTCCTCTAGTTGGGGTTAAAGGTTCTCAACACAAACACTATGCACCAGTAATGGGTTCTTCAGTACCTGTCATATAGTTATACTTCAGTTGCCAGAATCACATATTGAGGATCTGAGACAGAGTATCCATATTCCTCTGAGAGAGTACAACTGCAGTATTCCAAGACAGTTCACCTGTAATACTCTGAGACAGAGCACCTGTTCTAGGCTTCGCTCAGTCAATCCCTTTCCTCTCTCAAGCACTGAGACATTTTGCTGAGGTTCAATTCCAGTTGCCTTTTGTACCCAGTGACCATTATTTGTACATAAACCTTGTTTGGGAACATTAAAATGTGGAGTAACTATTGGTGAATTAAATCTGCTCCTTTCCCCCATCTCAGTTCACACGCACATATGGTTGAAGCAAGGGCCACTGGATGAGTCAACCTGAGTGAAAAACTCAGATGGTTTTTGCCTTCCTAACCCTGAGTCTCTGAGGCTAATTGTGGTCATGGACAGAAACAAAAATAGAAGTTGCTGGAAAAGCTCAGCGGGTCTGGCAGCATCTGTGAAGAGAAATCACAGTTAACGTTTCAGGTCCAGTTCTGAGGAAGGGTCACTGGATTCGAAATGTGAACTCTGATTTTTCTTCTGTTTTTGTTTTTGATTTACAGCATTCACAGTTCTTTCGATTTTTGTGGTCATTAACAGGTTGTGCTGTGCAACCTGAATGAGCACAATTTGGACTGTAGGCTGAAACAAGATTGACTTTAGGTTGACAGAGATTGAACCTTGCTGTGTAATGTTTTCTGCATTGTAATGGTGATGATCCTTCAAAAGTACTTCACTGGTAGTACATCATTTTGGGACATGCTGATTTGTGAAAGATGCTACAGAAAAGAAATAAGTTAATTTGTTTGGGTCTTGCCAGCTGTCGTGACTCAACCAATCATTATGGAAACTTGGTGAGCTTTACATTTACCCATGAGTGTGTACTTTAGTAGTAAAACTGGTAAGGATGGAGGCTTGGAAACTAGGGCTGTGACAGTGTATTAACTGTATTAGGGTTATCCGACACAGTTTAGGACATAGAGGGAAACCTGGCTGTGCATGGAATCTAAACATATCAAGAAAGTATGTTTAATATCTCTTATGGGCTTTTGATATGAAATATCTATTTAGACATTGACAATGCAAAGGTTCTATTTGCATGAGAAAATGAATTATGCAATTTGACTTGGTGACTCTTTTAGCAGGTTGTACAGATTATGGATTGAAACATCAGCTCTATCTTAATTTGGTGAACAGATATGAAGGTAATAATCAATGACAGACCTGGGATTGGAAGATTAATTATATCTGAAATGGAAACAATACTAATATTTGCATTGGGTATTCATCATTCAACATAGAAAGATTATTCTCTGCAACACAGTGGACAATTTAGCATGGCCAATTCACCTGACCTGCACGTTTTTGGATTGTGAGGAAATCGGAGCACCCGGAGGAAACCCACGCAGACACAGGGAGAATGTGCAAACTCCACACAGACAGTCACTCGAGGCTGGAATCAAAACCAGGTGCCTGGCACTGTAAGGGAGCTGTGTGACACTGAGCATCTGGAATATGAACCTACATAATTTACGCAGAAATTTCAAACAGGTTCGTTTTCCCTTTAAACCCTATGTGCTAGACCTTGTAGGTCCTGGTCATTAATACAATGGATTTTCGATTTGTTAATGACTTGTCCTTTGTGTCAGCGTATGTGTGATAGATACATTCAGTCTGGTATTTCATTGATAAGGCTTTCATCATCTGACAAAGTAACAGCTTTCAGATTATGTTGTTTCCTGGTGATTTATCCACACCCAGTCAAACAACTCATCTTTGCTGATAATAGAGATATGTACCAGAAAGGAAGACAGAGATTGAATTGATCTGAAGCACTGGGAGAGTTTTTTTATATAAATCGCTGCTGTAACCCCCATGTTCAAGAAAGGATCAAGATAAAAGATGGAAAATTATAGGTCGATTAGCGTAGCCTCGTTTGTAGGTAAAATTCTAGAATCCATCGTTAAGGTTGAGATTTCTAAATTCTTGGAAGTGCAGGGTCAGATTAGTACAAGTCAGCATGGATTTAGTAAGGGGAGGTCGTGCCTGACAAACCTGTTAGAATTCTTTGAAGAGGTAAAATGTAGGTTAGACCAGGGAAACCTGATGGATGTTATCTACCTAGACTTCCAAAAGGCCTTTGATAAGCTGCCTCATGGCAGGCTGCTGAGTCTGGTGAGGGGCCATGGTGTTTGAGGTGGGCTACTGGCATGGATTGAGCATTGGCTGTCTGACAGAAGGCAGGGAGTTGGGATAAAAGGTTCTTTTTTGGAATAGTAGCTAGTGACAAGTGGTGTCCTGTAGGGTTCAGTGTTGAGGCTGCAGCTGTCCGCTTTATATATTAATGATCTGGATGAAGGGACTGGGGGCATTCTGGCAAAGTTCATCAATGATACAAAGTTAGGTGGACAGGCAGGTAGTTCTGAGGAGGTGGGGAGGCTGCAGAAAAATCTAGACAGTTTAGGAGAGTGGTTCAAGAAATGGCTGCTGATGAAATTCAATGTGAGCAAATGCGAGGTCTTGCACTTTGGAAAAAAGAATACAGGCATGGACTATTTTCTAAACAGTGAGGAAATTCCTAAAGCCAAAGTACAAAGGAATCTGGGAATACTAGTCCAGGAATCTCTGAAGGTTGACTTACAGGTTGAGTCCATGGTTAAGAAAGCAAATGTAATGTTGTCATTTATCTCAAGAGGGTTGGAACGTAAAAGCAGTGATGTGCTACTGAGCCTTGAAAAAGCTCTAGTAGGCCCCATTTAGAATACTGTGTCCAGTTTTGGGCCCCACACCTCAGGAAGGACATACTGGCACTGGAGCGTGTCCAGCGGAGATTCACACGGATGATCCCTGGAATGGTAGGCCTAACATATGATGAACAGCTGAGGATCCTGGGATTGTATTCATTAGAGTTTAGAAGATTGAGGGGAGATTAATATAAACTTACAAGGTAATTCATGGCTTAGAAAGGGTGGACGCTGGGAATTTGTTTCCGTCAGACGGGGATACTAGGACCTGTGGGCATAGCCTTAGATATGAGAGGGTCAATTTAGAATGGAAATGAGAAGACATTTCTTCAGCCAGAAAGTGGTGGGCCCGTGGAACTCATTGCCACGGAGTGTAGTGGAGGCCAGGATGTTAAATGTCTTCAAGGCAGAGATTGATAAATTCTTGATCTTGCAAGGAATTAAGGGCTACGGGGAGAGTGTGGGTAAGTGGCATTGAAATGCCCATCAGTCATGATTGAATGGTGGAGTGGACCCAATGGGCTGAATGGCCTTACTTCCACTCCTATGTCTTATGGTCTTACAAAGAAAGATCAACCAACAGTTTGACTCATTATCAGGTGAAAAAATCTGTGAAAATTCAATAATGAGATAATATTTGATGTATCACCTTGTAGCACAGTATTGGATTATAATAATTCTGCCACTGACAGTACCTGAGAAATTAGCCCGATAAGAAAAGCCATCAAACTGTTCTTTTGTAATCTACAGGCATGTAGACTGTGAAGAATCTTATAGCACATTGTTCTCAACCTTATTGCTTCTGAGGTCCTCTACCTCCAGTTTTAGAGAATGTGTTAATTACTATACTTACAGCACATAATAAACTTGCATTACCTCAGGATGCGTCAGAATGTCAGCCTTAAAATAAATACTAATGTTATCCCTAACTTCACTCAAATGTTAAGCAAAGCACAATAAACCCAACCTCAAATGAGTAAACAAAGGATCAGAAACAAAAACAGAAATTGGTGGAAAAGCTCAGCTAGTCTGGCAGCAACTGTGAATAAAAAGTCATAGTTGATGTTTCAGGTCCAGAAACCCTTCCTCAAAGCTGATGGTCGCTAGGAAAATGTTGTGTTTTATGCAGAAAATACGGTGGGGGGAGGGGTAAGGAGTAAACAATGGTTGGGGATTGAGCCCAATGAAACAGAACAGTTGAACAAAGGAGTGGATAAGGGTCAGCCTGGAAGAATGAATAGTTGCTAATGGGGACTTTGAGTGGCTAAAAATGGGGTGTGTTAAAATTCACACAACACCAGGTTATAATCCAACAGGTTTATTTGGAAGCACTAGATTTCGTAGCGCTGCTCCTTCGTCAAGTAGCTAGTGGGGCAGGATCATAAGACACAGAATTTATAGCATAACATCATAGTGTCATGCAACTGATACAATATGTTGAACAAACCTAGATTGCTGTTAAATCTTTCATCTTTTAGAATGGGTTCCAGGTTTCAATTCATTAATGTGTTTATGGTCAATGTTGTCCTGAAGGCTGGGCAGTTTGCTGTGAACAATGATCTGTTTAAGGTTTGGCGGTTGTTTAAAGATGAGAAGTGGAAGCGTAGGGAAGGGTTTGGTGAGGTGCTCATCCTCAATGTGTTGGAGGCTGCGAAGAACATGTTGTAGTTTCTCCACTCCCGGGAAATACTGGACAACAAAGGGTACCCGATCGTCATAACTCGTGTCTGTCTCCTGAGGAGGTCATTACAGTTTCGCGCTGTGGTGCATCTGAACTGGCGGTCGATGAGTTGAGCATTGTACCCTGTTCTTATGAGGGCATCCCTGAGTACTTCCAGGTGCCTGTCACGTTCCTCCACATCTGAACAGATCCTCTGTATGTGTTGGGCTTGTCCATAGGGGATGGCTGTTTTAATATGTTTAGGGTGGAAGCTGGAAGTGTAGCATTGTGAGTTTATCTGTGGGTTTACAGTAAAGTGAGGTACTGAGGTGCTCACCCTTGATGGAGATGTATGTGTCTAAAAATGAGACAGATACTAAAGAGTAGTCCATGTTAAGTCTGATGGTGGGATGAAACATGTTGATATCACTATGTAGTTGTTTCAGTGACTCCTCGCCATGGGTCCAGAGAAAGAAAATATCGTCAATATGTCTGGTGTTGGTTGGAGGTCCTGTGCAGCAAAGAAGTCTTGTTCGAACTTGTGCATGAAAATGTTGGTATATTGGGTTGCAAATTTCATCCCCATGGCTGTTCCGTGTGTCTGGATGAAGAACTGGTTGTCAAAGGTGAAGATGGTGTGGTCGAGGATGAAGCAGATGAGTTGCAGGATGGTGTTTGGAGATTGGCAATTGTTGATATTGAAGACGGAGGCTGCTGCAGTGATGCTGTCCATCGTGGGGGATGCTGGTGTAGAGTGCCAAAATGTCCGTTGTAACGAGGAATGTTCCTGGTTCGACTGGTCTGAGGGTGCTGAATTTCTGTAAGAAATCTGTAGTGTCACGACAGAAGCTGGGTGTCCCCTATACGATGGGTTTCAAGATGCCTTCAACATAGCCAGAGAGGTTCTCATATAGGATTCCCTTGCCTGATATGATGGGACGTCCCAGTGTGTTGGTCTTGTATATCTTTGAAAGGTAGTAGAAGTCCTCTACGTGAGAAGTACGTCGAATGAGAGTGCGTAGGGTAGTCTGAAGGGCTGGATCAAAAGTCTTGATCAATGTGTTTAGTTCACGGGTGTGCTGTTTGGTCGGATCGGCTGGTAGTTGCCTGTTCCTGGTTGGTACACTTCCTTGAAGTAATCTCTCTTTTCTGAATGACGATGGCTCCTCCTTTATCTGCTGGCCTGATGACGATATTGCGATTGGTTTTGAGAGCATGGGTAGCGTGCATTGTGTTTGGGGATGTTTTGCCGTACTTGTGGGTGCAGCTGAAAAATCTGACATTTACACATTTCCTGACGGTTTGTGCATACATGTCAAGCCCAGGGCAGCGGCCCTCCGGTGGGGTTCAAATTGACCCCTTCTTTGGTCGCTCCTCTACGGATCTCTCTGAAGACTTTTCTGGTTTGTCAGTTGGCTCATTGGCATCACTGCTGACATCTTGGAAGAATTCCCTGAATCTCATTCATCTGATGAATTCCTCCTTGTCTGCTGGGTCCATTTTCGTGGTGCAGCAGAAATTGAGCCCTCAGCTGAGAACTTCAATCTCATATGGTTGAAGGGTGTGGTCCGATAAGTTAATGATCAATTTCCCTGTGGTGATTACGTTTTCAACTGTGGCCAGGAGGCTTGGCTACTGCTGGTGGTGATGACAAATTTCTCCAGTTTCTTGATCTTGGTGTGCACGTACGTGATGTAAGTCCGTCACCTTGTCTGCTTGGCAGTTTCTCGTAACTGTACTGCTGTATGTTGAGCTCAAGCTGAGAGTGTGGACGCTATCTTGATTTCAAGGTTATGGCACCTGCTGTAGAGTTGGTGCACAAGATGATTGAGGAGCTTGTGAGAGAAGTGACGGCAAAGTCTCTCAGCATAGTTTGTGTTGTAGGTTGACTTGAGTTCGTGATCCGTAATCCTTTTGGGATCTTTGCTGCTTTCTTGCATTTCTGCAGAAACTTGATGTCTGCGTTGATAAGCGTGATCTTCTTGGAGGTCCTCTCCACTTTGAGCCGGCAGTTAAGTGGTGTCAATGGTAGCCATGATGTGGAGGAGTCATGGGGTGGACTAAGTGTCACAAAGCTGGTCCTTTTTCTCAAAGCTGTTCCTCTTCTCAAGGATACTGCATCTTTGATTTTTTTCAGAGGGATGGCAAAGCACTCCGGGCTCTGAAACGACTGATTTGGTACAGAGATAAAAGGGTATTGAGAGGCCTTTTTATTTATATAAAATCAATGAGACCTTAGGCCAAAGCTTATGTTTTAGAAGTCACCTGTATAATGAAAAGGGAGTGGTCAGTCCTGAAAACTGAAGTTAAGTTAGAGTCGGTTCAGCCGTGGGCTGTGTGGAAACAGGCCGCTAGACTCTCTCTCCTTCTATCCTGATAACTTTGACTTGTAAGCCTTTGTTTCATTTTTACTGCGGGTTAAGGGGCTTGTTTATTGGGACTGTTGTGCATATTCAGAACAGCATAGTTAAGTCTAGTTTGGATCGGCTGAGTTCTGTCGGTATTCTTTATTCTGTAGGTATTCTTTATTCTGTTCTTTATGTTTCATTCTGTAATTTTGTGAATAAATTTTTGTCTGTTTTAAAATCTGGTAGTCAACCTCACAACTCACTCCTGGTAATGTTCACTGCACACTTACCAAAACAAATTGCAAAGTTATGGTTTGGGCGCCCTGCTTAAGAGTGTTTTGAGTGGTCTGGCCTAGTCCATAATAACAGTTAAAAAAATCACACAACACCAGGTTATAGTCCAACAGGTTTATTTGGAAGTACAAGCTTTCAGAGCACTGCTCCTTCGTCAGGTACCTAGTGGGGCAGGATCATAAGACAAATAATTTATAGCACAAGATCATAGTGTGATATAACTGACACAATATATTGAACAAATCTAGATTGCTGTTAAGTCTTTCATCTTTTAGAATGGGTTGCAGGTTTCAATTCATTAGTATGTGTGTAATACAGTGTGTAATAGCAGACCACAAGATCTGGTGGTGTGGGGATGGGGGTAAAGATATGGGAGGAGGTGCTTCAAGCCCTAAACTTGTTGAACTTGATATTTAGTCCAGAAGAGTTCCCAAGTGGAAAATGAGGTGCTGTTCTTCCAGCTTCTCTGGAGCACTGCAGCAAGCAGTGGACCTGAAATGTTAACTCTGATTTCACTCCACAGATGTTGCCAGACTTGCTGAGCTGTTCCAGCAATTTCAGTTTTTGTTTCTGATTTCCAGCATCTGCAGTTCTTTCAGTTTTTAAACAAATAATCAGATCCTTCACAGGAGACAGCAAAGTGCCTGGAAGGTGGGTGCAGAACAGACCAGGTACATGAACTCTTTCTTTTTCTACAGATGCTGACTGACCTATTATTTCTCAGTAGGTAAATTTGCTTTATTTTACCTCCCTACAAAGAGAATGCTTTGAGAAGTCACATTGTGAAAGTGCGCCACATTACTCCCCAGTTCCACAGATGTAGTCTGCAATGAGCTTCCAGACTTAATTCTCTGTCTCACACATTGTGGGTGGGCTGGCTGTAAATATCTAAACAGTAACCCAAGCACAACTGGATCCTGGACAAGACAAACTGTATCCTTTGGCTGTTACTGGGCCCACAGTGGATCAGAAAGGAAGGGTCAAGAATGCACTTCACCTGAAACATTAACTCTGATTTCTCTCCACAAATGCTGCCTGACCTGCTGAGCGTTTGCAGCAATTTCTGTTTTTATTTCTGATTTACAGCATCTGCAGTTCTTTGGTTTTTTTTTAAAGGAGTAAGAATACATCTACGTAACTACTTTCCTTCTGCCTATACCAAGCAAGAAGTTACTCAAGTCATAATGAAAATTGAGATCATTAAGAGGGTGAAAAATTGATACGCAGGAAGAACTATAAAGACTGTTTGTACTGATAGTTAATGGGACCAGTTGGATGCATCTAAAGATGCTGAGAAAAGGGTGGGAATTGCAAAGCCATAATCCTTAATCCTCCTCAGATGCCAGAGGTTCAGAGAAATGTGAATGCTTATTTAAAAAAGGGTGTAAAGACAAATACAGCAACAAAAGGGTAATTTAGCCTCCATGAAAAGAAAATATTAGAAACGATAATCCTGGGCAAAACTAGAATTTTGGATAAGTGTGGATTAACTAGGAAAACAGTCAAGGATTTGTAAAAGGAAAATTGTGCTTAGGCAATTTAAGACAACCTTTTGTTTAGTTAACAATAGATAGGAGTGCTGAGAGAAATGGGATTGATGTGTTTGCAAATGGACTTACAAAAGGTGATTGATAGATTGCTAGTAAAGTTGAAGCCCATGGGGACAATGGCAGCATGGACTCAAAGCTGGCAGAGTGTCACGAAATGGAGAGTAGTGGCGAATGTTGTTTTTTCGAAACATATTGTTGTTTCCAAGAAGTTGGTTCTAGGACTACTGCTTTGCTTGATATTTATGAAAGACTTAGACTTGAGTGCAAAGGGTGTAATTTCAATTTTCACATTGCATACAACTTGGAAATATGGGAAATTATAAGGACAAAAGTGATAAGTTTCACTAGTCGATAGAATAGACACGTGCCAGAATAGAATAGAATCCCCTTCCAGATCAATTCACTTTTCTGGAGGTTGGGTGCCCAAAACAATTGCTCATATGGGACCTGCCCAAATGAAACAACTTCCTCCTCTTCCGGTAGAATTTTACAAGGATCTGAGTGGCATGGACTATGGTGAAGTATGTGGCAGAATCCTATGATGAGTGCAATAAGGTTGATCTTGGCATCAAGTTAATCTTACCCTACACATAATGCTTTTCATGAGCAGTGTGCAGAGAGTTTATTAGGGAGCAGCAAGCTGCAACTTGACAGGGATTGACGCTTGTTATATTCCTTGCTGACGGCCCAATTTTCTACATAAATATTCCAGGTGTGATCATACCAAAGTTGTCAAACTAACTGGTCATCGGGACTACCCGACATGAAAATGAGAATGGGTGCTCAGTGGCTTCATGTCACACCCCTCCTCCAAACAACATCCCCATCTTGGTCACAGCAAACAGCAGGGCAGGACAAGATCAATGAGCACTCTTGCCAAATGCACCACAGGCACTTGTACCCGACTTTCAGGGAGCTGTTGTCACTATCTTTGTATCTCTCCAATGCATTGACAGTGCCCACCACAAGATCAACCTTATTGAGCATTGCACACCAGCAAGCAGCAGTGTACAGTAACATCGGGTACGATTACCACACAGTGACCAATCCACAGCACACTCCCTTGCTCTCTCAGTGTATATTCCCCTGGTACCTACTTTATGCCCATGGCATGAGACCTTGGACTTGCAGTGACAATTGACGCAGTCAGAGAACCAGGCGGGTGGCCATGCTGTGCATCAGTCCTTAGTCCAGGGCACATGTCAATGTTGTATATCAGTGTGCCACACCAATCCAGCACCTGCCCCATGTGGCAGCAGCGTTCATGCCAAGCAGTGGGATATGTCCAAATGATATTAGGGAAGTAGCCCACTGTGAAGTCCATGGGGGCACCAGTCAGCTGAGGTGGCAGGCAAGCAGCACGATTGGTCAAGGGCAGCCTTCAGTGCCACCAACACCCACCCCAGGCTTCAGCCATGGTGAGACATCTGGTTAGGTTGTGCACAGGGTAGGGTCACTTCTGTGATCCAGGGAGTGGGTCACAATCTGCTCTTTGCCCCCTTAGGGGCCAGGTTGGAGGGCAGGTCTGTCATCATCAGGGACATGGGTGACTGCCAGTCGGGAGCTGGGCAGGTTCAGCCTGGCACTGAAAGGTCAGGTGGCTGAGTGTGTGAGGCGTGCAAGCCCCGTCACCTCCATTGACTGAAATAAATGAGGGAGGGAAGAACAGATAGGTAGGTGTAAGCCCATACATAAGTTTGATGACCCAGGGAAGAGTGAGACCTGTGGGTTTCATGGATAGGCACAACAGGAGGTGAGGGTAATGTCTCAGCAATATGTTAATGCTGATACTAAAAGCAAGTGGCAGTGCCATGTGCAGTAGCTTTGAAGCATATGGGAGGTGGTAACATTCAAGAAAACAGCTGCAGGTATATTGATAATGATTGGGGGAAGTGAATTGAGGTGTTAGGAAGATGGCTACAAGGTGTTCATTGAGTATCACCTCAGGGAGTGGTGATGACCTTTCAATATTTCCGCTAGGACTATTAACCCAGAGATTATTAACCCAGAGACCATGGTAATATTCTGAAGGTCTGGGTTTGAATCCTGCCATGGCAGACAGTGGAATTTGAATGCAATAATGATCTGGAAATAAGAGTTTAGTGATGACCATGAAATTGCTGCCAATTGTCAGGGAAAAACCCATCTGGGGCATTAATGTCCTTGAGGGAAGGAAACTGCCATCTTTACCTGGGTCTCCATGTGACTCCACGCCCACAACAATGTGGTTGACTCTTAACTGCCCTCTGGGCAATTAGGAATGGACAATAAATGCTGCCTGACTAGCAATGCCCTTATCCCATGAATGAATAAAGAAAAAAAAAGTATCTGAGCTCATGGAGGGGGTAAGTTCAGGATGCCCTGTTGATGTTTCCTGGACACTGCCCCCTGGAGGAGACAAACTGCTCTCTGCTGATGAACTTGGGATGTTGGCTGCTCCAATAAGACATCAGTTGCAGAAGGTGTCGTGGCCATTGATTACCTGTGGTGCCTAAAGCATGACACTGAGCACCTAATTACTGTCAGTGTTTCAGTGCAGCGACAAGTGGTACTTACTCAGTTTTTTGGACATGGATGTCTTTGGATTCGCACTAGGCAATCCCAGTCCCCCCTGGCAAGGGAAAGGATTCTCTCCTTATAAGGGTGAGGATATGAAAGACTGGCATATCCACCCAGTTGTACAGCATTGGAAAGGAGGCAGATGAGTAAGACACAAGTGGATGGCATGTCTGTTTTTGCTGACGCAGGTGGGAAAATGGGATTGAGAGGTTCCAAGAGAGTGAGGACACAGTGTGGCTGGGTATAACAAGAATAAGTGAGGGAAGGGGTGGCATGCAATGAAGAGGATATCAGAGGATGAGCCTTGGTAGGAGGTGGGTACAATGGAATGGATAGAGTGAGGGTGGGGTAGCAGAATATGGTTCTCACCCTGGTGGGGAAGAGAGGGTCCTGCACTTCCTTGCAGCAGTGCAACCCAGTCCTCAACACCTTCAAGATGGCACTGACCTGAGTGATGATCTCCATTCTGCCTGGCATGGTGAGGTGTCACAGCCTCCTCTGCCAGTCCTTTGAAGAACAGGATGACACTCCTCTGTACTATCCCATTTCCCAGAGTCTGTAGGTCCTGGTCTTAGGGCAGATGTGCGATAAGTGGTGAGATGTTCTGAGAAAGGAGTGTGGTGAGATGGAGTGGAAATCAGATGTGATAACTGCCATTCGAGCGGGAAGATAATTAATGAGGCAAGTTGATAAAATACAGTGGGGTAACTCACTCATCCTCACAACATGAATCACTCCACAAAAGCTGACATGTTTTGAAATAAGACAAAATAAAACCATATGGTTCAGCCTTTTGCATTCCAGTCCACTTAAACCAAAGGCTAACTTTCCATTGGCCATTTCAGTTATTGCTACACTAGCCTGGAGTGCTTTCTGTTTATAAATGGAGGTCCCTATACAGATTTGATCCATATTCCACTTACAGCATAAAATCACACAGCCTGGAAATACCCCCTTGGTCCAACCAATCCACGCTGACCATGTTCCCAAACTAAACTAGTCCCACCTGCCTGCACTTGGCTCATCTCCCTCCAAACCTTTTTTTCTTCATGTACTCATCCAAATGTCTTTTAAATATTGTAGATGTACCAGCATCTATCTCTTTCTCTGGCAGTTCATTCCACAAATGAACCACTGTGTAAAAAAAGTTGCCCCTCATGTCCTTATTAAATCTATCTTCTCTCACCTTAAAAATATGCCCCCTAGTTTTAAACAATCCCATCCAAGAGAAAAGTCCATTGTCATTCACCTTATCTATGCCACTCATGATTTTATAAACCTCAACCTCCTACGCTCCAGTGAAAAATGTCCTAGCCTATCAAGCCTAACTCAAGTCTTCCATTATCGATAACATCCTGGTAAATCTTTTCTGAACCCTCTCTAATTTAATAATATCCTGCCAATAGCAGGGTGACGAGAATGACACACAGTATTCCAGCAGAGACCTCACCAACTTCCTGTACCATCTCAACATGATGTCCCAACTCCGAACCTCAAATATCTAAGCAGTGAAAGCAGATTTCACCTCGGACCCTACCGTTAATTGTATAAGTCCTGCCCTTGTTCATTTTATTCAAATTAAACTTCATCTGCCACTCCTCAGCCCATTGATCCAATTGATCAAGGCTCCTTCAGATTAGATTAGATTCACTACAGTGTGGAAACAGACCCTTCAGCCTAACTATTCCACACCGACCGTCCGAAGAGCAACCCACCCAGACCCATGTCCCTATATTTACCCCTGCATCTAATACTACAGGAAATTTAGCATGGCCAATTCACCTAACCTGCACATCTTTGGACTGTGGGAGGAAACCGGAGCACCCAGAGGAAACCAACGCAGGCATGGGGAGAATGTGCAAACTACACACAGACAGTTGCCCGAGGCAGGAATTGAACCTGAGTCCTTGATGCTGTGAGGCAGCAGTGCTAACCACTGAGCCACCGTGTTGCCCTACTTTGCAATCTTAGATGACCTTACTCACTGTCCACTATATCACTAACTTACTAACCATGCCTCCTACATTCTCACCCAAATCATTTATATAAATGACAAACAAAATTGGACCCAATAATGATCCCAATGGAACAATGTTGGTCACAGGCCTCTAGTCTAAAAAACAACCCTACCCTCTGTCTCCTACCATAAAGCCAACTTTGTATCCAATTCAAGCTCACCTTGAATCCCATGTGATTTAATTTTACTAATCAGTCTACCATACAGAACCTTGTCAAAGGCTTTACTAAAGTCTAAGTAAACAATGTCTACCGCTCTGCCCTCATCAATCGTTTTGGTTACTTCATTAAAAAACTCAATCAAGTTTTCCTTGCAAAAAACCATGCTGACTACCCTGAATCAATCCTTGTCTCTCCAAATATATATAAATCCTCTCTTTCAGAATCACCTCCAAAAACATATCCACTACTGTTGTTAGATTCACCGGTTTATGGTTTCTAGGCTTCTCTCTTCAGCCGTTCTTAAACAAAGATACAATATTAACCACCTTCCATTAATCTGGTACTTCACCTGTGTTTATAGATGATACAAATATTTCTGCTAGGGGTTCCTCAATTTCCTCCCTTACTTCCCACAATATCTTGGGTACACTTGATCAGGTCCTACAAATTTATCTACCTTTATGTTTTCTAAGACTTGGAGAATTCCTCTTCAAGAATATTCCATTTCACCCTAATTCCTTTCTCTTACTTCCCTGGCAATAACCATCATTATATTGTTTGAGCCTCAGGGATAATGGTAATCAATGTTTCATTAATGAGCAGAATTGACATCCCACCACAGATCCTGCATTTGCCCCTTCTGCCCTCTGGTGTAATCCAGCAAGGTTTGCTGTTGGCCAGTAGCTGATACAGAGGGGAGGTATCTCCAGTGACTAGGTGCTATGCTACCTATCTACTATGTCTCCTACTTTACAATCTTTACTAAATACAGTTGATGATTCAGGAAACAGGTCGATATACCCATATATTTCCCCACTAAGGTAGAGCTCTAGTTCTGAATAGCCACTAGGTCTTAATTGACATGAAGTAAATAACAACTCAGAAAACTCGAGCTGATTTAATAGATGGCCAAGGAACTTTTTAGAATAGAATGTGTTTATAAAATACAAGCTCCAGGCAACGATTGACTTATTTTTGTGTTTCTAATTTAATAGTGTTTTTCATCTGAAATAAAGTGTGACATCTGCAATGTGGTATGTGGTGGTTAGAATGTGACAGGCTAGAATATTACATCCTCCAATGGATCAGGTGAGGTCTTAGTCATAGTGAGTCAGATGATACTGTCTGATATTTATGAATTATTAACACATTCCTTTTTATGCGGTGACAATGTTCAATCGAAACCTCTCCTGTCATGATTTCATTTCTGCTTTAGTCCTGTGATCTTTTGTGCTCTCTACATTAATCATTTTCTCATTTCCCTGATTTTATTTGCTCCATCACATAAAACTCAACTGTTTAGGCTCTAATCTTTATAGTCTTTTCTCTCAACCTCTCCAATCCTTTCCCCTTTAGTGCAATATTTAAAGCCTATTGCTTTGATCAGTCAGTCAAGCTTCACTTGTGTGGTATTATTTTTATTTTTAATAACACTCCTGAGATTTACTACATTAAAACGGTGATAAAATTGTGAGATATTTCCAATAATGGGGGGGGGGGTTGATGGTCTAGTGTTATTATCAATGGATTGTTAATCCAGACACCCGGTGAAGTTCTGGGAACCCGGTTTCGAATCCCACCATGACATGGCGGAATTTAAATTCAATAAAAAAATCTAGAATTAAGAGTGTGATGATGACCATTGTCAAGCGTTGTGAAAAACCCATCTGGTTCACTAATACCCTTTAGGGAAGGAAACAGCCATCCTTACCTGGTTTGGCCTACATATGACTCCAGCCCCACAGCAATGTGGTTGACTCTTAAGTGATCGCTGGGGTGGACAATAAATGCTGGCCTGGACAATGATGCCTCATCCCATGAATAAAAGAATCATTCCTGTGTGTTTGCTACCACTTAGAGCAAATATCCTTAGTACTGGTTTGGTACCTAGTCAGTTATCCTGAACCACTGAAGCTTTATACTGGAGGCCTAACTATAATCTCCAAGCAACACAGTATTTAGGATCAGAGTACTACAGGAGGTTTGATTACAGAATTTGGCACACAAAGTTTCAAAGACAGCCCAAGTTGAAATCATATTTTACTGGAAAAATGGATAAAGGAAAAATGTATTCCAGGTTTTCAAAATACTGACTGCAAAAAATATATGGATGTAGAAAATAAGAGCAAAGACAGGCCATTCAGCCCCTCAAACCTTCTCTACCACTCATTGAAATCACGGTTGACTTGCTGCTTTCAAATTCCACATCATCTACCCTCAGTGCACATTTTGTTCCCTTACCTAATGAAAATTTATTTACCTCTGGCTTAAAAACATCAAAGTCCTATCTCCAAAACCATCTGGGGCAGAAAGTTCCGATGTCACAAAACTCTCAGGGGAAAGAAAAATCTCATCTCTGTCCTAACAGGGAGACCACTAGTTTTAAAACAGTAATTTTAAAACTTTGCTGTGCAAAGACTGAAATAATGCCAAACTCAAGGTTCTATAAATCAGGGGACAAAGTCTTCAAAGTCAAGAGATTTAGCATAAACATTGTCACTCAGGGCATGCTAGATCTCCAGTGCTATTGGGTCTTCAAACAATCAGTGACTCATACGAAAATGATTTTAATGCTGCCCCATCCTAATTTGAAGCTTAGTCACAGCAGTTACCGATAAAATGTAAAGTGCCAGCAGTGTACATTAGAGACACATGCAATCACATGGTGAAACCTCCATTAGTTGACAAAGCAATTAAAGTAGGCACAAGTAAGGACTGCAGATGCTGGAAATCAGAGTCGGCATTCGAGTGGTGCTGGAAAAGCACAGCCAGTCCGGCAGCATCCGAGGAGCGGGATAAATCAATGTTTCAGGCAAAAGATCTTCATTAGGACTGAAGGCAGGGAGCCTCCAGTGTGGAGAGATGTGCCTCATACAGTCTGGCAAGATGATCAGCATCATGACCAAATGTCCCCTTTTCAACTGGCGATGGCCATACTAATCTGAAAACCATGATCTTATCTGATCTTGAAAGCTAAGCAGACTCAGGCCTAGTTAGTACTTGGATGGAGGACCATCTGAGAATACCAGGTGCATTAGGCTTGGGGTAGCATAGTGGCCTTGGGTTCAATCTAGGCTTGGGCGACTGTCTGTGTGGAGTTTGTACATTCTCCCAGTGTCTGTGTGGGTTTTTCCGGGTGCTCTGGTTTCCTCCAACAATCCAAAAGGTATGCAGGTTAGGTGGATTGGCCATTCTAAATTGCCCGTAGCGTACAGGGCTGTGCAGGCTAGGTGGGAGAAAAAGTGAGGACTGCAGATTCTGGAGATCAGAGTGGAGAGTGTGTTGTTGAGAAAGCACAGCAGGTCAGGCAACATCTGAGGAACAGGAGAATTGGTGTTTTGGGCACAAGCTCTTCATCAGGTGTAGGCTAGATGGGTTAGCCATAGGCAATACAGGGTTACAGGGACAGGGTGGGGAGGTGGATCTGAGTGGACTGGTCTTTGGAGGGTCAATGTGAACCAAATGGCTTGCTTCCACACTGCAGGGATTCTATGAACTCCAATGCATTAACGCAAGACCAACTAAGGACACAGGCAGTCACAGTCTAACTGTTTTTTGCATTTAAATTTCACATGTAAATAAGCTGACACTTTCCTGTCCCCTGCCTTGTTCTCTAAGGTTAAACAAAAAAAACATTGACCTCTGACAGCACTGCACCAAGGCAACTGGTGCACATCTTTTAATAACTGTGAACTGGGAGATTCTTGTGTGCCAAGGAGTTTTTATGGAAATTGGAAGAAAATGTTTTAAAAATTAAGTTTATGAGTATGCATTGCAAGCAAATATATTACAAATGGAAAAGGAATAGTGTAGGATAGATAGGCTTCAGATTGGTGAAAATGTTCTGCGTTGAAATGTTCTATGTACAAATATGAACACAGCACAAGCTGATGTGAGGCTTGACAAACAATGCCTCATCTCTGTATCTCAAGCCAGCATCAGAAAGCAAAACTTTGCCTCCCACCTAATTCAGTCTCTCTATACACCATGTTTCCCATTCTTGTGGGCTCTGAAAAAATCCCTCAGTGTCATCAACTCACTCCCTACAATGTGCTGTGCCTGAGGACATCACCAAACCAAAGTGATAGAAAATGCAAAGTAGGAGTTACTGACTGTTTTCATTTCAGTTCTAATCCACTACAAGAGGGCTAATGTGATACTGGAGTTAGCCAAATGATTTAACAATTGGCAACATGCTTATCTATGTACACTTCAAGCAGGCTCATAGAATGGCAGTTAGTGTTGAAATTCCCTTTTTAATCCAGGAACTGTTGGACTGTAGCTACATTTCCTGTAGCTTAGCTCAGCTAACAAAACTGGTAGTTGATTGAATTGGCTCCTTTGTGCTCTGTGTGATGCATCATTCACTGGCTGAACTTAAACTTTGTTTAACACTCAAATAAACCTTCTGACACTGGACTCAGAATATTGATTCTGCTTTCTTTTTCTCTCCGTTGTTGCTGCCAGACCTGCTACCTTTCCCAAAACTTCCTGTTTTTATTTCTGATCGCCATGGTTCTTTGTGTTGTTCTATATGATTGCACTTGTCATGCCATGAAGGAGTAGGAGACATGATTCAGCCTTGTCTGATGTTGATGCAAACTTGCTTTCAGTTTTGAATGCAGAATCAAGGGTAGCATTAGGTAATTTGAAAAATTAGTTTTTCTATTTCTTAACAGTTTCTATTCTCTCAAGCATGACTTCTTTATTCTCTGATGCCAACAGAATAGTATTTCAGAACTACAATTGCAACAATATACCACATTCAAACTGCAAGGCATCATCAAGACTCACATCAACCCTCTTCCGACAGCACCATCCAAACCTGCAACATTTAACATATAGAAGGACAAGTGTAGCTGCAAGTTACACCCCATGCTGATGTGGAAGTATATCACCATTCCTTCAATGCCACTCGGTCAAAATCCTGACAGCACTGTGGGTCCCCCTACATGGACTGCAGCGCTTCACAAAGGACACTTCTCATGGGCAATAAATACTGATCTTGTTAGCAACACCAAAATACCATGAAACAATAAACAGTACAGACCGCAGCTTAACATTTCCTCCGCGCAACAATACTCATCTGGTACTTTCCCCTCCTTTGAGCACCTCGTTGCCTTCTACTTCACTCCCCTTGTCATACAGTCACACAGCACTGAAACAGACCCTTTGGTTCCAACCAGTCCATGCCAAACATAATCCAAAACTAAACTCAGCCCATCTGCCTGCTCCTGGCCCATATCCCTCCAAATCTTTCCTAATTATTGTCCAACTGTCTTTTAAATGTTGTAATTGTGCCTGCGTCCATCACTTCCTCAGGAAGTTCATTCCACACACTAACCACTCTGTAAAAAATCTGCCTCATTTCTTTTTCAAATCTCTCTCCTCTCACCTTAAAAATGTGCCCCCTAGTCTTGAAATCCCCCATCTTAGGGAAAAGACAACTACCACCAACTCTATCTATAACTCTCATTATTTTATAAACTTCTATCAAATCACCTCTCAACCTCCTACACTCCAGTGAAAAAGGTCCCAGCCTACCCAGCCTTTCTTTATAACTCAAACCTTCCATACCAGGCAACATCCTAGTAAATCTCTTCTGAACCCTTTCCAGCTTAATATCCTGGATGACCAGAACTGGACACAATATTCTAGAAGAGGTCTCACCAATGTCCCATACAACCTCAACATAATGTCCCAACTCATATATTCAAAGGACTAAGCAATGAAGGTAATCATCCTGTTTATATGGGACGCAAACTTTAAAGAATTATGTTCCTGCATCCCTAATTCCCTTAGTTCTACAACACTACCATTAATTGTATAAGCCCTACCCTTGTTTGTGGTACCAACATGCAATATCTTGCATTTAACCAGATTGAACTCCATCTGCCATTTCAGTCCATTTACCCACTTGATCAAGATCCTTTTGTGATCTGAGAAAACCTTCTTCACTGTCTTCTATGCCACCGATTTTGATGTCATCCACAAACTTAATAACCATGCCTTCCATCTTCTCCTCCAAACCATTTATATAAACAACAAAAGAGGACCGAGAACTGATCCCCATGAAACACTGCTGGTGAAAGGCCTCCACTCCAAAAAGCAACCCTCTACCATTACTCTGTCTCCTGCCAATAAGCCAATTATGTATCCAATTAGCAAGCTCACCCTGAATCCCATGTGATCTAATGTTACTAATTAGTGTGTCATGTAGAACCTTGTAAAAGGCTTTACTAAAGTCTGTGTAGACAATATCTACTGCTCTGCCATCATCAATCTTTTTAGTAACTTTCTCAAAACACTCAATCACGTTTGAGAGACATGATTTTCCTTGCACAAAACCATGCTGACTATCCCTAATAATTTTTGCCTGTCTAAACGTCCACAAATCCTATCTTTTATAATCACTTTCAACAATTTACCAGTCTTTTAAGTCCAGATGCTGCTTCTTCTTAAGTGTCTTCCTCCTTATAAATCGTCAGCCATATGCATGGCCATGCCCTCAACCACAACATCTCAAGTAATTATAGAATCCCTACAGTGTGGAAACAGACCATTCTGCCCATTGGGTCTACACTGCCCCTGCAAAGAACATCCCACCCAGACCCATTCCCCTACTGTAAGCTTGCATTTTCCATGGCTAATCCACCTAGCCTACAATGGTTCTCTCCACTTCTTGATTATATAAGTCTACTTTTGCCAATTTGCTTGTATTTCTTACCAACTGTATTCCTCAACAATCCTAATCATTTTTCAGCTTTCCATGTTTATTCATGAGTAAAATTATCTTCGCCCAAACACAACTGTTTAATCAATGCTTGGCATGTGACTCCCTCCCCCACTTGAATGTGATGTTAAGTGCCAGCCCCAAGTAACACTAGGTCCTCATCACATCGGCTATTAAAGGGAAGGAACCCTATCCTCTAATGTTGCAGACACGTATGAATAAATAACCACAGTGATTCTTCAGAAAGGAGCTTTGCTGGGTCTGTAGTTGCCTTCCTGGATGCATTATTAGGAATGTAGCAGGTTTGTGTACTAACACCAGCACTGATGCGATAACATGATGAATCATTCTTGCCATCGCATTTATTTTTAGCTTAACTTCAAAAATAAGAAAACCACATAAATAATGCTCCAAAAATAAAGTGAAACTGATATTACCATATTGCTTTGCAATTTAATAGCTGTAAGGACCACGTTGCAAAAACAAAAAGAAATGAGGTTCTAGTGGAAAGTGTGAGATTAAGTTAATAAGACTTCTGGTTTGGTTTGACGAGAGAGAAATAGACAAGTCACAACGTAGCATTCTGAACAAAGCATTGAATTACAGTGTGCAATTGGCAGGAAGTCAGAACCAGCAGGAACCAGCATGATCTACTGGGAACTACAAGAGGGGTAGAATGGGTGAAGAATTCATAAAATATCTCAAAATTACACTTCAATTGAATGCCTTCAAACTACTCCAGTATTTGTTTTTCTAACCACAGTCATGTAACAGCGCGTCAATATTTATTCTTTTGGGACTTGAATTGCATCACTGTTGCCTGATATAAACTGGAAGCAAGAATCTGGACAGGCATCAATAGGTTCAGCACATTGGAGGGCAAACTGGCTCTTAGATTGAAAGCAACCTCTATCTTAGTAGATTCAACATTTAACATGCCCAACCAATAAGGAAAAACAGAGGGAATAAAGTTTCAGTCAAAAAAGGAGTTCTGAGATCATAAGACCATAAGATATAGTGGAAGAATTTGGCCATTCACGCACCCAGTTTGTCCCACCATTCGATCATGGCTGATATATTTTTCAACCCCATTCTCCAGCCTTCTCCCCATAACCCTTGACGTCCCCCCTTATTAAACAAGAACCTATATATTAAATACACTCAATGATTTGGGTTCCATAGCCCTCTGCAGCAATGAATTCCACAGATTAACCACCTGCTGGCTTTAGAAAATCCTCCTCATCTCAGTTCCTTCACTCAAAAGCTGTGCCCTCAGGTCCTAGTCTCTCCAATTAGTAGACACATCTTCGCCACATCCACTCTATTTAGGCCTCTCAAAATTCTCCAAGTTTCAATCAGATCCCCCCTCATCCTTCTAAACTGCATTAAGTATAAACCCAGAATCTCTACTGCCCCTCACGTAGAGCACGAAAATAGACCCTTTGGTCCAACCTGTCCATGCCGACCAGATGTCCTAACCTAATCTAGTCCCATTTGCTAGCACTTGGCCCATATCCAACTAAACCTTTCCTATTTATATACCCATCCAGATGCATTTTAAATCATAATTGTACCAGCCTCCACCACTTCTTCTGGCAGCTCATTCCATACACGCATCATCCTCTGTGAGAAAATGTTACCTCACAGGTCTCTTTTACACATTGCCCTTCTCACTCTAAACCTATGCTCTCTAGTTCTGGACTCCCAGACCCCAGGGAAAAGACCTTGTCAAATTATCCTATCCATGCCCCTCGTGATTTTATAAACCTCTATGGGGTCATCCCGCAGCCTCCGATGCTCCAGGGAAAACAGCCCCAGCCTATTCAGCTTCTTCCTTTAGCTCAAATCCTCCAATCCTGGCAACATCTTTGTAAGATTTTTCTGAAACCTTTCAACTTTAACAACAGGTTTCGATAGGAAGGAGACCAGAACTGCATGCAATATTCCAACAGTGGCATAAGTGGGTACTGCTGAAAATGTGTTGCTGGAACAGCGCAGCAGGTCAGGCAGCATCCAGGGAACAGGAGAATCGACGTTTCGGGCATAAGCCCTTCTTCAGGAATGAGGAAAGTGTGTCCAGCAGGCTAAGATAAAAGGTAGGGAGGAGGGACTTGGGGGAGGGGCGTTGGAAATGAGATAGCTGGAAAGAGGTCAAGGTGAGGGTGATAGGCCGGAG
>NC_057735.1:39922439-39933308 GCF_004010195.1 Chiloscyllium plagiosum | reverse complement strand
CTTCTTCCTGACCTCTCCGCCCCCACCCCACTCGGACCTATCACCCTCACCTTGACCTCTTTCCAGCTATCGCATTTCCAACGCCCCTCCCCCAAGTCCCTCCTCCCTACCTTTTATCTTAGCCTGCTGGACACACTTTCCTCATTCCTGAAGAAGGGCTTATGCCCGAAACGCCGATTCTCCTGTTCCCTGGATGCTGCCTGACCTGCTGCGCTGTTCCAGCAACACATTTTCAGCTCTGATCTCCAGCATCTGCAGACCTCACTTTCTCCCATAAGTGGGTACTGCAGATGCTGGAGATTAGAGTCAAGATTAGAGAAGTGCTGGAAAAGCACAGGTCAGGCAGCATCTGAGGAGCAGGAAAATCAATGTTTCGGGCCAAAGCCCTTCATTCCTCTGATGCTGCCTGACCGGCTGTGCTTTTCCAGCACTACTCTAATTTTGTCCCATATTCCAAAAGTGGCCTAACCAATGTCCTGTACAGCTGCAACATGACCTCCCAATTCCTACACTCAATGCTCTGACCAATAAAGGGAAGCATACCAAATGACCTCTTCACTAACCTATCTACCTGCAACTCTACTTTCAAAGAATTATGAACCTGCACTCCAAGGTCTCTTTGTTCAGCAACACTCCGAGGACCATATGACAAGCCCTTCATCCCCGGGATCATTTTTGTAAACCTCCTTTGAACCCCCTCCAATTCTAGCACATCTTTCCTTAGATATAGGGTGCAAAACTGTTCGCTATATTCAAAATGTGGTCTGACCAGAATTTTACCTAGCCTCAGCAGTATATTTCTGCTCTTGTATTCTAACCCTCTTGAAATGAATGCTAATATTGCATTTGCCTTCCTCAACGCCAACCAAACCTGCATTTAACATTAAGAGAATCCAGAACAAGGACTCCCAAGTACCTTTGTGCTTCACATTTCTGAAGCTTTTCCCCATTTAGAAAATAGTCTACCCCTCTATTCCTACTGCTGAAATGTATAACCTCTCACTTCCCAAATTGTATTCCATCTGCCACTTCTTTGTCCACTCTCTTAGCCAGTCTAAGACCTTCCGCAGTCATCCCACTTTCTCAACACTACCAGTCTCTCCTGCCATTGCTACTCCATCATTTTTCCTGGTAAGCCTCCTTTCCAATCAACGCTGTCCAGCTCCTCTTTGTAGTTATCTTTGCAAATTACACACCACATCATACCTGCCAATATCAAATCTGCTCTACAAACTCATTTACATTGTTTTGTATACTGCGCGCATTTAAGTACAACAGCCTCAGTCCTGCATTCACTGCATTCCCCCTTGTCATTGTTATCTCTTTATTTGCTGTGCCTGAAGTTAGATTCCCACCTTTTCCATACTCTCTGTCCTATTACTTGTTCTGGAAACTTTAATAACCTATGCTGAGCTCTCCCATTTGCTAATGTTTTCCATAATTTTCCATTTAACTGATCCCACACTTGACTATTTAGTTTAATACCCTATTTGCAGCTCTACTTTTAGAGATTCACCAGGAGCCTGGCCCCAACATAATTCAGGTGGAGCCTGTCCCATCAGAACACCTCCCTCCTTCTGCCAGTAGCCCATGAATTTGAACCCATTTCTCCCACACTAATCTTTGAGCCACACATTCACTTCTTTAATCTTGTTGACCCTGTGGCAATTTGCTTGTGGATCAGGTAATAATCCAGAGATTATCATCTTTTTGTTTTTTTTTAAAAAGCTCCTGGCTGCTCATATTCGCTAAGCAGAACCTGTTTCAACCATATTGTTGGTTATGACAATAGGATGTTTCCCCTTCCACTCCAAGGTCTTCTGCAGCCCAGGTGAGACATCCTGCACCTAGTAATCAGACTATCAACAAAGCCTTCTGGACACTCAATCCTGGCCACGTAGAACCGTTCCTATTCCCCTGACTATACTGTCCCCTATTACAACTACATTTCACCTTTTGACACCGTCTTGAATGGCTCTCTGTACCATGGTGTAATGGTCAATTTGTTCATCCTCCATACAGCACCCACTCTCATCCACATTAGGAGCAAGAACCTAAAACCTTAAGAGCCGAGGCTCCTTCAGCACTACCTCCTGAATCTCTCTACGTGCCTCGCTTGCAGTCACAGCATCCTGTCCCTGACCACTGACCGAATTAGAGGTAGTTAATCTTATGGGTGTAACTGCATCCTGAAACCCTGTGCACAGGCAACTCTGCCTCTCCCTGATGTGATTTAGAATTAGAATTATGTTTATTGTCAAATGCACTCGCATAAGCATAATGAAAAGTTTACAAGGTGCCAGTTACAGTGCCATCTTAGGTACAAAAGATATCTAGGTACAGGTTCTGAAGTATAAATTCTCTTAGGAAAATAAATTAGAAAAATATATAAATTAGAAAGTCCAACATTACAGACCTTCACACCGTCATAGATACAAAAATAAAGTAGAAAGAAGCAGTAATATGAAGTTCAGAAAAACAGCCCTTCCAACACCTTGCCTCCAGGCCACATTGGGCCTCACCTCCAGTCTGCATCGACACCTAGTCTCCAGACTGTGCCGGGATCTTGGCTTCAGACTGTGCTCTCGATGCTGGGAGTCCACACAGGGCTTAACCTCGAAGATCTCAAGGCTGGGAATCCACGCTAAGGCCAGGAATCAGCAATGACTTTACTGAAGTTTCAAGGACAGAAAAGAGAAAAAAAATGACAGAGCAGATGAATTCCAGTTGAGGAATCCTACTCCACTGCCATCTTGCATTACTTGGAATAAGTCACATCAGTTCTGAGATGGAGTTCCTCAGGCAACCAACACCTGCTACAGATGTGGTCACTTTGAACCACAATGGGATTCACCAGCTCCCACATCATGCAGGTACAACACATTCTTTGGCCTGGCACCTCTATTTTAATGACTTAGTTCTTAATTTGATTCTTTAAAATAAATGTTCTGGTCTTTTAGTTTGTAACCTGTAAATATTTCCTTCAATCTTAAAGTAACCAATAACAGATATTCAAATTATTAGCTCTCACCAGCCAATGAATTTATGGTTTTTCTATTATGTCACTCTTGTGCTGGGTCCCAGATCCTGGGCTTCAATTATCCTGTTAAAAAACCTTGTACATTTTACTGACTCTGAATGGGATCGCTCCCTCCTGACCGTACAAAACTTATTGACCTCGTTAAGATGTGATCTTCTAGAAGCAAATGAGGTAGAGAATAGGAAAATCATGTGGAAATGCTTCCAATAAGTGCAGGCCAAAGGGGCATAGCGCCAGTTAAGGAACACTCAAAGGATATCAGAAATTTCTTCTCAGGTAGAATAGACTCAAAGAATAGTGGAGTTAAAAATTCATGGATAAACTTATTATGATGGATTGAGGTTTGTCCGAATAAGTAGTTGCATAAAATTATCTTACAACCTGATAGTTCTTCCTTCCTCTTTATTTTGTGTGGTACCTACCACCAATTTTTGGTACCATGAGGTGGCCCTACTAGCATCAAAAAATCTGGCAGCAGCACTGAAGGCATTGCCTGAACACGCAGGCCACTGAACCCAATCACCAACTCTCTCAAAAGGACACAAGTGACAAAGAGATCCAATGCCAGATTAGTTGTGCCTGTTCAACTTTCCATAAAAATACAGTGAGTATTTGACAGCATAGACCTCCTAAAAAGTTCTAATGTACAGAGTTGCTGTCACCACACTCCAGCCCTGTAATGACAGCTGGATAATGTAGCAATGGCAATAAAGAGTGTTGGAGTATTTCCACCAGGAATGCCTTTGATTCTCCCATCGGATTCAGTAAATGTGGTAAAGGCATTCCTGATGGAATTATTCCAGCACTTTTATTGTCATTAATACATTGTCCAGGTACAATGGGAGGATCATTGAACAAAAGCTCGTGTCTTCCTTGAAGACAGCATCACGAGCAGTTCGACCAAACTCTTGTAATATCACCTACGATGAATTGTTAAGTGACCAGATGGCTAAAAATGTTTCCACAAATTCCCTTTTCATCTACTCCCAGGAGGCCAGTGCTTCAGGAGAGAACAAAATAAACATTATAAAGACACTGGGGAACATTCTCTGAAGCACAGCACCATTGAAATAAATGGCAGCAAAGAGTTTATCACTGATTGTCCAAAATGGTGACTTGACCATCAAACTGCACCATATTTTGAGTCAGAACACCTTAATGATGAGACAGAAGGGTGACAGAGAAAGCAAGAAAAAGGAGCAAATCCTGCATTCTGGATTCCACGACTTCACAAGATGTACTGTACCATATACTCAAAGATTTGCAGGTCTGTTCAGTCACATGAAAAGTCAAGGCAGAAACTCACAACATAGAGTCGTGTCATCCTCAAATTAAGAAACAATCAACAACAAGAGAGAGACAGAGAGAGAGAGAGAGATCAAGAGGAGATTTTGTGCCTGGAAAAACCCATACAGGTAGTTTTGCTATAATATGTTTTTTTAAATGCAAATTTGCCGTAATGCAATTGATGAACTGGGAACACTTTCTAAAGCATGAACTTTTAAAAGTGTATATTGGTTATAACACTATTCCGGCCCCACTAGTTTAAATGGCGCTGTTATTATGCGATGTTCTTATAATATGGGATTGCACAAGAATGGAACTACCACATTATAGCAGAACTGATCCTAGTTTGGAAATCTTTTGGTTTCAGTTTGCAGAAGTTCTGGGTGGAGTTACACATAAGAACACAGTTTCTTCCGAAGGAGATATTTCAGAACAGTTAAGGAACAGAGTATTTCAGCGAAAGGGTTTTAACTTACAAGCTCCAGTGAAGTATTTGAATAGAACCCTGAATGGATTATTTGAATTAAGAAAATCTAAGCTCAGTTATGTGACTAGTCTATCAAATTGTTAGGCATCAAAATTGTTAAGACCAGGAATCGAAAGGAACACAAGATTTACCTAGAGATGTGATTGATGAGGGAACTATTTTTGAGTGCTGTAAAGTAATACTGCTGGAATTGACGGGTTTTTAAAAAACTGTTTCTTTCAAATTGCAATATATTCTAATAGCTTATTCTATTTCATCATTTCTTTTCCATAATAAATTTGTTTTATTGTTAAAAAGAGTGGGTTTCATGATTAAATATATTTAAAATGGATGCAGGTTTGCTCGCTGAGCTGGAAGGTTCATTTTCAGATGTTTCGTCCACATACTAGTAACAGCTTCAGTGAGCTTCCAGACGAAGCTTCGGAGACTCACTGAAGATGTTACCTAGTATGATGACAAAACATCTGAAAGTGAACCTTCCAGCTCAGCGAGCAAACCTACATCCAGGACCTCAACCTGAGCTACAAATCTTCTCAAAACTTTGATATTTAAAAATCTATCAAGCCAAATCTCAGTCTGAAATCTGACTTGTACAGTAGTAACATCAGTTAGGATTGTAGGATCCTGCATGTCTGAGATTCAAGCAAGAACCAGTAAACAGCAGTCAGAAGTTTAAACTCATCACTCCTTTACTCATTCTCTCAAACTAAGTGAAGTATCCCTACCTCTGCCCCAGCTTAGCTCAGCTAATGATGATTGAATTAAAACCATTGGATGAACTTATCAGGACAAGAGGAAGTTCTGGAAATGATTCAGTCTGGATTTTGATGCAAACTATTTTCATCTTTTCAATGCAGATTCTTGGTTTGCAACAGGTTACTTCAAGATTGTTGTAACTATAATTCTGAACAGTTAATACTCTACAAAACCACAAACACAGAATCAGGAGTAGGCCATGTGGCCATTTGAGCATGCCCTACTGTTCAATAGGATCATGGCTGACCCACTCTCCTCACATCCACTTTCCTGAGTTTTCCCTGTAACCCTTGATACCCCTAGTCATACAGCACAGAAACCGGCCCTTCACTCCAACTAGTCCATGCCAATCATGTTGCCTAAACAAACTAGTCCCACCTGCCTGCGCTTGGCCCAAATCCCTCCAAAACTCCCCTATTCACGTACTTATCCAAATGTCTTTTAAAATGTTTTAACTGCATCCATTACTTCCTATGGCAAGACATTCCACACACAAACCACTGTAAAAAGGTTGCCCCTCACACCATTTTTAAAATCTTTCTCCTCACCTTAAAAATATGCCCTCTGGTTGTGAACTCCCGCACCCTAAGGAGAAAATAAAACCCTTGCTATTCACCCTCCATGATTTTATAAGCTTCTATAAGGGCACCCCTCAACCTCCTATGCTCCAGTGGAAAAAGCCCCAGCCTACTTTTATAACTCAAACTCTCCATTCCCAGCAATTTCCTGGTAAATATTTTCTCCAATTTAACAATATCCTTCCTGTAGCAGGGTGACCACAACTGTACACAGAACTCCAGAAGAGGGGTCAATGTCCTATGCAATCTCAACATGACATCTTAACTCCTACACTCAAAGGTCTGAGCAATGAAGGCATGCCTTCCTAACCACCCTGTCTACCAGTGATGCAAATTCAAAGAATCATGTACCTTAAGCCATGGGTCAATCTTCTATAACAATCATTAATTGTATAAGCCGTGCCCTTGTTTGTTTTACCAAAATGCAATAGCTCACATTTATCCAAATTAAACTCCATCTGCCACTCCTCAGCCCATTGACTGAATTAATCAAGATCTCTTTGCAATTTTAGATAACCTTCTTCACTCTCCACTGTACCATCAATTTTGGTGTTATCTGCAAACTTACTAACCAAATCTCTTAAATTCTCACCCAAATAGTTTATATAAATGAAAAATGAAAATGGGCTTAGTATTGATCCTTGTGAAACATCACCAGTCACAGGTCTCCAGTCTGAAAAACAACCCTCCACCACCACATCCTGTCTCCTATCATAAAGCCAATTTTATATTCAATTGGCAAGGTCTCCCTAAATCCCATGTGATCCAACTTTATTAATCAAGAATCTTATCTCATCCTTAAATATACACAAGGATTTTGCCTCCACAGCTCTCAACATTTGTCCTAACAGCTCTCTTAAAAATCCTGTATACTTTAATAAGATGACCCCTCAATCTCCAATGAGTAGAGATCCAACCCGTTTAACCTTTGCTCATAAGACAATTTCTCCAGATCAGATCACCCTCGTGAATCTTCTCTGAACTACATCCAATAAAATATTTTTTTCTTAAATAAGTGGTTCAAACTTGCTCCCAGTAACTCTCCAGATGTAGTCTCACCAGCATCTTATACAATTTCAGTGACTTCCCCACTCTTACAATGCAATGCTGTTAAAATAAGTGGTAATATTCCATTAGCCTTCCTGATTACCTGCTGCACCTGGGTGTTAGCTTTGTGTTTCTTGCACAAGTACCATCAAGTCCCTTTGTGTTGCAGCTTTCTGCAGTTTTTTTACATTTAAATACTAATCATTTGTTCTCCCTTTCAAAACAGACTTCACATTTTTCCCACATTATGCACCATTTGCTAATATTTGTGCCCACTTATCAATAGGTCTCTTTAAAATGTTTATATCCCTCTTGCAACCTACCTTGACACTTATTGTCATCTAATCTGCAGATTTGGCTAAAGTATCTTTGCTTCCTTCTTTCAAGTTATTAACATACACTGTAAACAGTTGTGAACCCAGAACAGAAATGATTAGCTTTGAATCCACTCCAAGAAGTTCCCCTTGTATGAACAAAAGTGGATTGTCGAGGCAAAAAGGAATCATCAATGAGTACAACTGACGTTGTCCATTCCTCTAAACATGCTGAATACTGTTAGGTCCATACACACAAGTTTTTGGTTTATAGGATAAATCTTGGTTTATAGGATACAGGTTTGTAGGAATAGTTCTTTTCGATGCCCAGGATATGCCAAATTGCAAATTGACTATTAGAATCATAGAGATGTACAGCATGGAAACAGACCCTTCAGTCCAACCCGTCCATGCCGACCAGATATCCCAACCTCACCTAGCCCCACTGCCAGCACCCGGCCCATATCCCTCCAAACCCTTCCTATTCATATACCTATCCAAATGCCTCTTAAATGTTGCAATTATACCAGCCTCCACCACTTCCTCTGGCAGCTCATTCCATACTCGCACCACCCTCTGTGTGAACAAGTTGTACCTTAGGTCTCTTTCATATCTTTTCCCTCTCACCCTAAACCTGTGCCCTCTAGTTCTGGACTCCCCCAACCCAGGGAAAAGACTTTGCCTATTTACCCTATCCATCCCCTACATAATTTTGTAAACCTCTATAAGGTCACCCCTCAGCCTCCGACACTCCAGGGAAAACAGCCCCAGCCTGTTCAGCCTCTCCCTATACCTCAAATCCTCCAACCCTGACAACATCCTTGTAAATTTTCTGAACCCTTTCAAGTTTCACAGCATCTTTCCAACAGAAAGGAGACCAGAATTGCACGCAATATTCCAACAGTGGCCTAACCAATGTCCTGTACACCTGCAACATGACCTCCCAACTCTTGTACTCAATACTCTGACCAGTAAAGCATACCAAATGCCTTCTTCACTATCTTATCTTCCTGCAACTCCACTTTCAAGGAGCTATGAACCTGCACTCCAAGGTCTCTTTGTTCAGCAACACTCCCTAGGACCTTACCATTAAGTATATAAGTCCTGCTAAGATTTGCTTTCCCAAAATGCAGCACCTCACATTTATCTGAATTAAACTCCATCTGTCACTTCTCAGGTCCTTAATTCTATTTGCCAAAGCTATCTCATGTTTTTTTGCCCTCCTAATTTCCCTCTTAAGTATACTCCTACTGCCTTTACATTCTAAG
Source organism: Chiloscyllium plagiosum (assembly GCF_004010195.1). Lineage (NCBI taxonomy): Eukaryota > Metazoa > Chordata > Chondrichthyes > Orectolobiformes > Hemiscylliidae > Chiloscyllium > Chiloscyllium plagiosum. The sequence continues at coordinate 39,924,531 of NC_057735.1, read as the reverse complement.
GATTCACTCACTCCATCTTGTCTATACATTACATATGCTTCCTTCTTTTTCTTAGTCAAACCCTCAATTTCTTTAGTCATCCAGCATTCCATTCCCTATACCTACCAGCCTTTCCCTTCACCCCAATAGGAATATACATTCTCTGGATTCTTGTTATTTTCATTTCTGAAAGCTTCCCATTTTCCAGCCGTCCCTTTACCTGTGAACATCTGCCCCCAATCAGCTTTCGAAAGTTCTTGCCTAATACCATCAAAATCGGCCTGTGTCCAATTTAGAACTTCAACTGTTAGATCTGGTCTATCCTTTTCCATCATTACTTTAAATCGAATAGAATTATGGTCACTGGCCCCAAAGTGCTCCCCCACTGACACCTCAGTCACCTGCCCTGCCTTATTTCCCAAAAGTCAGTCAAGGTTTGCACCTTCTCTTTTCGCAGCAGAGAGCGGCGGGAGCTGGGCGGAGGTTCAGGTGGAGTACAAAGCCGGTCGGGAAGGTAAGTGATTGCTATTAGAGGGGGTGAGTTCTAAATCTCAGGTCCTACAAAGTAGGGTCTCCCTCCCTCCTTTTACCTAAATTAAGAGTCCACAGACTTGCCACAAAAAGAGGGTCTAAGGAAGTTTGGATCGAAGAGTGAGGCTTCAGCTCAGGAATCTTTGACAAGGAGGTTGAGTGAAGTGATTACGCCACAGTTGAAGAGGGTGAAGACATGACTGCCAAGCTGGTTCAGTGCGCTACGTGCTTGATGTGGGAGGTCAACGACTCTGGTGTGTCTGGCTCGTATATGTGTGGAAAGTGTGTGCACATTCAGCTATTGACCGAGCATATTGCAGCACTGATGAAAGAACTCGAGGACCTTAGGCTCATTCGAGAGAACGAGATCTTTCTGGACAAGACCTTCAGCGAGGTTATTACACCAATCATGCCAGAAGAGAGCAGACGATGAGGAAGGCAAAGAGGAGACAGGTGCAAGAGACCCCTGTCAGGAACAAGTTGAAGCTTTTGGAAACAGTAGAGACTGATGACACTGCCAGTTCGCAAGGCGGCCAGGTCTGTCAATCAAAGGTTGGCGCAGAGGCAGAGCGGAAGAGTCGGACATCGCACAGAGCCGTGGTAATAGGGGACTCAATCGTGAGAGGAACTGAGTTTTTGTGGCAACAGATTCTCCCAGTTTTTGTGGCAACAGATTTAAGGATGGTGTGTTGCCTTCCTGGTGCCAGGGTGAAAGACATCGCGGACAGAGTGCAGGAAATCCTCAAGGATGAGGGTGAAGAGCCAGAGGTAGTGGTACATGTCGGCACAAATGATATCGGGAAGAAGAGGAGGAACATACTACAGCGGGACTTCGGAGAACTAGGAAGAAGGCTGAAAAGCAGGACGTCCAAGGTGGTTATCTCCGGTTTCCTTCCAGTTCGTCGTGCTGGTGTGGCCAGAAACAGGGAGATTATGGACTTGAACGTGTGGTTGGGGAACTGGTGCAGGAAGCAAGGATTTAAGTTCTTGGATCACTGAGGTATATTTTGTGGTAAGCATAAATTCTACAAGAGAGACGGTTTGCACCTTAATAGGTTAGGGACCAGCATTCTGGCAGGCAGGTTTTCTACTGCAGCACCGCTACATTTAAACCAAGTAGCGTGGGGGAGGGGACAAAATGGATGTTTAAAAAGGAAATTGAAGGGAAAGTTAGAACAAGAGAAGTCAAGAAAGACAACTGTAAGAAAGACAACTGTATCAATGAGGCAGAAAACTCGGAAAGGGATCCTGCTGTAAGGTTGAGTCAAATGGGGTTGATGGGAAGGGAGAGCAGTAACAAATTAAAAATACTACACATGAATGCACAAAGCATTAGACATTAGATGGATGAGCTTGAGGCTCTTTTGGAAATTGGCAGATACGATATTGTGGGGATAACTGAGACGTAGCTTCAAGTGGACAGGGCCTGGTAAATGAATATTCAAAGCTACATGTGCTATTGCAAGGACAGACTGACGGGCAGAGGGGGGTGGGGTGGCCTTGTTGGTAAGGGAGGATATTCAGTCCCTTGCGCGGGGGGACCTAGAGTCAGGGGATGTAGAGTCAGTGTGGATAGAGCTGC
>NC_057735.1:39863356-39919282 GCF_004010195.1 Chiloscyllium plagiosum | reverse complement strand
ACTTGGCTTGTATACCCTTGAGTTTAGAAGGCTGAGAAGGGATCTGATTATTAAAGGATTGGACACTCTGGAGGCAGGAAACATGTTTCCGCTGATGGGTGAGTGCTGAACCAGAGGACACAGCTTAAAAATACGGGGTAGATCATTTAGGACAGAGATGAGGAGAAACTTGTTCACCCAGAGAGTGGTGGCTGTGTGGGATGCTCTGCCCCAGAGGGCAGTGGAGGCCCAGTCTCTGGATTCATTTAAGAAAGAGTTGGATAGAGCTCTCAAAGATAGTGGAATCAAGGGTTGTGGAGATAAGGCAGGAACAGGATACTGATTAGGAATGATCAGCCATGATCACATTGAATGGCGGTGCAGGCTCAAAGGGCTGAATGGCCTACTCCTACATCTATTGTCTAGGTACATCCACACACTGAATCAGAAAATTGTCTTGTACACACTTAACAAATTCTTCTCCATCTCAACCCTTAACACTATTACTTTCTTACGGGAGCAGTGATTTATTGTACCCACTATATTCAGACCCTATAATCTGGATCACTCATGAGGTTATTGATCTATTCTTGTTCCTCATTTGGAAGTACTGCAATGCACACATTACATTTGATATCCACTACAGCTTCCTGAAGTTATAATGGTCATCCACCCAAACAGTTGCACTTCATAAATAGAACAAGGCCTGAAAGCTGGGATATTTTTTAAATAGGGAAGGTGGAGGATTTACCTTGTACATTTATCACTCTTCACGATTATATATAGACAAAAAACCCTTAAAACTCTTACTTATAATGCCTTTTTGAGCTGCATTGCACACTGGTATTACTTTAGCAGGACTAGAAAATTCAAAGCTTAAAACATTAGAGAAGTCTAGCCAGTTAATCATACCTTCAGAAAACTGATCAATAAGATGCAAAGCTTTAAGGGACGTGTGCGAAAACAAGAATTTTTTTTAAAAATCAATTTTTATATGGGAGGTTTTATTGTGAAATCAAAAATGCCACAAATTATTTTGGAAACCCAAACTCATTATCTCTGTACAAAAATCACATACTACAGATGCTGGAAATCTGAAACAATAAAGAAAATTAGACAAGTTCAACATCTGTGGACAAATTAAGTGAAGTCCATTAAATCAGAACTGAACAGGTCAACCAAATGGAAATGTTTCAGTGTGTAACCTGTTCAGTTTTCCCTCGATTTCCTGATATGGAGAAAATAGGATGCAGGTAATGACTCAGCTGGGTCTCCACAGGAATTAGAAATCAGAAATTAACATTAGTCCCTGGTAAAGGTCAGGATCAAGCTCTGCATAGTCAATTTAAAAATTGTGGGCAATACCAAAATATCCTCCCGGCAGATACCTGACATGTTCAACTGTCTAACTTTCCACACCCCAGCTCCAGAAAAGAAAAAGTGGTCTGCAAATTTACTCCAATGTTTTAGATGTTAAACTCTGACAAGTGCAAGAATCTAATTTTAGATGTTCATTGCTCCAGCCGCCCATAGTCCCATTTATGAAAAATGCCATGAAACTGGGATTAATAAATTAGCATGAGATGGCAAAGTGACCAGATAACTTTCATCACAAAACTTCTAAACCATGATGAATCATCAGGAGACTAAGGAATAAAATCACAATTTACTGTCGCGTACTTATGAAAATACAGTATGATGTGTACAAGTTATCACAATTCAGTGCCATTTTAATTGCAAAAATTATAAAAATTGAAATAAAGTTCGGACAAAATTCATCTTTTGTTCCCTTCATGGCTCCTAGGTTTATAGTATCTACAGGATGCCGCCCCTAAAGCTGCCTGAGGTCACCAAAGCAAGGATTTCAGGACCGAACCCACCATGCAGCCAATGCTGAAGCCACTGCGTCACTGCACAGCCTGGACCCACGAAGGCATCAATACTGAAGCTGCCATAGCCACAAGGAACCAACTGAAACCACAATACTGCCACTCCTGAAACCGCTGCCAGGAGAAACTAACCAGACCCACTGACAATGACGCCTTCGATAAAGACATGGGCTGCTATGGCTATCCTCATCCGCCATGCTGCTGCCACATGCCCTCGCAACAGCCTTCCGTCGCTGCAGAAAAGGTGAACTTTGATACAACACAGAAATGAAGAAACAAAACAAGAAAGGAAAAAAAAGGAATGACACCAATGGCATTTATGATTATGCCTTAATGGACTGGTGCATCTTTCTAATTTTATGCTCAATGTCACACACAGAAAACAACCTAATTTTTTAAAATACAAAATACATAACCTTTATTGTATCTTAATACAAACTTCAGATTATGTGGTTCACCAAAAAACAATTCTGTAAGGAGGCTTCTTATTAGTCAGTCAAGATGTTACATTGTATGATGCATTCATTTTGAAGTCAATTAACCATAAATGTATTTCTCAGTGTAAATACTTCATTAAGGGCTGTTAGAAACAGTAGAAATTACAAGTGGTCCAAGGCAACGGTAGAAAACGCGAACAGCCTGTATTGTTTTCAATTTGACAGAATAACCGCAAAAGTCACAAAAGAAATAAAGAAGTGGGAGTGGGGGGGGGGGGGGGGGGGGGGCCCGCGCGTTGGGTGGGAGAAAGAGGAGAATTCAGCAGTGTGTCCGTGCATCAACCAGACTAAACAGTCTCTTCAGGGAAGGATTACACAACAATGCACTTTCCAATTTTTTGTTCCTATTTTGTCATTTTTGATTGTTGTAGATTTTCATGCAACTCTGCTTCATCTATTGCTTAGCCCTGGTACAGATAGAGTTTGGGGTGCAAGATGACATTCCGAGTGCAGGTCTTCACAGAAATTACATGTTAGCACCAATTGTCTTATGACTATATGGAAATTTTTCAAGTTCAAAAAAAACACAGCACTGTTGCAGATGCATGGCTTTATTTCCTGCACAAATATACAACTGCCACTTGCTTCTTTCTTCTCCAACACAAAGCAACAAGGAATGAGTAAAAAAAGCATCACAGTTGTTCAGTTTTAATTCACATTAGATTAAGAGAACATCCTCATGCAACATCACATGCATTCTTAAGTTTAAAAGGGATATTTTAAGGAAATTTCAAAAGTTGCTAGCTACTCAAAGGTTGCAAGTAACCTTTAGTAAGAAAAATACATCGGTTAGTTCACTTTTACTCATATTAGACCAGCAGAACGTAAAGTATAAAAAAAGCTAGAGTTTTTCACAACAATACAACGTAATATTAGTGCTACATACAAATAATGCATTATATTGTGGCATACCATGATACTAACTGTAACTGTGCAAAATGAAGGCAGGTGTTTTCAGAAAAACTGAAATAATACACCTTTCTGGCTCATTACAAGAGCCGCCCACGATTGTCACTTTGGTCAATATTTCTACTGGGCCAGCAATACAATATAATCTATACCTACAGAAGCAAAATAAGGATTGAAGTAAATCTGCTTCTTTAACCTTCTAACAAATATGTAGGGGGAGAAACATCTTATCCAAAAAACATTAAGCCAAATGCAATAGCTTCATGTTTTTCCTAAATGATTATTTCTATTTGAATCTTTTGGTCCTGCCCAAAAACCACCACAGCAGAAATATTATGTGTAAATTAATTTGCACTTTTTTTCCAGCTGAGGAAGGGGAAGATTGTCCAAACAGCCACTGTGCAATGCAAGTTGAGGAACATTGAAAATAATCAGATTTAAATTGTACTACATTAATGGAAACATTTCATGAAGAGAACCAAAAAGAAACAAGATAAAAATAAATTTAGATGGCCGTTATCATCACATTTTTAAATGATGCCTTTGTACACCAGACAGAAGCTTGGAGCAAGTTTCCAGCATATTTTACTGCTAGGGATCAGTGTTTATGCAGTCCTAAAAGGAAAAACTACACTTAGCACAATTAAACTGGTAAATCAAAGATTTCCAGTTGGTTCCAAGCCCTCCAGAAAAGAACAAGGTCTCAGAAAAGCTGATGCCATTCCCTTTGTCAGCCTACAAAGGGATCTAATTTTAATCCAGTGAACCTAATGAGTATTTTTTTAAAAACAAGTCCCCTGAAAAACTATTATAATTTAATGGAAAACCACATTTCATAATTCTTGTTAAAACCTAGGTTTTTGATCGGGATCACCCTACATAAAGCAAGCCTGTCTGTATGTCAAAGTCAATTACAGTTGTTATTTATCGCAAGTCACAAAGTCTTTGAGAGAAGAACGTGGCATTGCAATTGGTGCTTATGTTTTAGACAAAAAAAATTCAAGCCTAGATCATTCATGAAAACAACAGAAATATGTATCACATTTTTAAAGAGCCAATAATCTGAAATTTTAATATTAGAGGCAACATTTCAAGCTGTTACCTTTAGCTAGATGGTCCCACTATAAAACTTTACACCTTGCTTCATGAGTTTTGATTAAAATCTTTTGAAATCTGTTCAAAGTCATTCACATCACATACAACAGAGTGGGATCTGAGACAGACATTAAGCAATTTTGGAATATTATGCTTTACAGGCATTAGCAAGCTATTTGACAGTTATGGGAAATGGGTGGAACTAGAAGTGGATCTACAGTCTGCCTAAGTTCAAGCTGGATCTGCCCAGGCATATGAATGCAGCTGATCAATTCTCAAACCAAAAGACACAGTATCAGATGGCAATATCTTTGTTACTGGCTTGCCAGAGATCAGTTAGTTCAGCACATTAATGGGACCCAAGGCTTTCTAGTGTAGTCCAGCCAATGTTGAAATCCACTGAGCAGGTCAGTAAAACAGAGTGCTCAGCTATAATATAGACTACCTCTGTTGGAATCACACTGCAATAAATGCCTAACGTATGTTTTGTTTAACATCAAAATTCAGTAAACTGAAATATTCAGCTACATTAATTTATTAGGAAATCAGAAAAGTCACAGTTTACCTGATCATTTAACACCATAAGATTGTCTGTGTAATGTCTTTCTTTTTCACTCTGGAAACATTAGATTTTGAATGGAATTTAAAACTCTATAGTACTGAAATTTATAGCCAAGGAAACACTCCATGACCAAACAAAAATAACCAGAACTTTGTCCAGGTAAAGAACTAGCATTCCTGAAAAGCTAAGTTTGACATTCTGTTTCAAAAGATGCCTCATAATTGGTAAAAATGTATTTTCCAATTTTTCTCTACAAGATTATGCGAACTATTTATTCAGTTGTTACAAAAATGAGTCCATAAACATTAATGTGCGAGATGAGAGGCAGAGAGAATATTTACATGATGGGTAAGGGTTAAACATTATACCAAATTAATCTAGCACAGACCAACAGGCTACAAAAGGAACTCTGGACCTCTAGTCTCCACAGTTTTGTGGCACATCAGAAGACACTTAATTATTAAGGTAATTCAAGGAGCTAAAAAGACCTCACTTCCTCCCAATAGGGCAAATGTGGAGGCTACTACTTCAAGTATAAATTGAGAAACCAAATGTTACCGACTGGTTTTATGACAATCGACAGCATGGCTATTAAAACAGAGGCATCACTGCTTAATCATTAGTAAACAGATCTTTTAAAAAAGTACCCCAAGAGAACAGCAAAATTTCTGGTGTCAGCAGCTAATGTCACAGCTTTCAAAGATGCCACAGATATAACTGGAGCTATGTCAGAGGTCACAGTTGCTACTTGGAGCATGATGAAAAATTAGATTAAATATAAGAATCAAATAGTTTTGGAGAAATAGATTTTCAATCAATTGAAATGATTTCTTGATAGATAACAGTAAGTGCCTTATATCAGGGAAATTCCATTTCTTTGTCGTCTTGGTTGTTCAAACAGTACTCCACATCTATAGGCTTGGATTATATATAGTGTTTTGATCAAAGCAGCCATAAACCTTGCCATGTACACAGTGTTCAAACAGAGACAACTACACTAGAATACACAGCTGCTGGTATGAGGTTTCAAATGATTTATTTTAATAAAAAACATTCTAGGAACTAAAGGAGTGCAACATGCTATTACATGTTACTATTCCACAACAGGAAAATTTGGAGAGATCAAATACTAGTTCCAAGATTAAGCTATAGATTGCTCTTTCTCGATTACCCACGAAGATCATCCTTCAAGTGAAACAAATTTGTCAGAATAAACCTGCATTTTGAAAATGCAGGATTACTCACAACATTGAGAATGTAAAAAAAAACTCTATAACACAGCTCAGACCTAAGCTGCATATAAACTAATGCAAAATCTAACCAAATTCTAAACTTAGTAAGTAACTTCCAGGATCAGAAACACTTTGGAACTATTATTGAACAGGTTGCTGAGTTTCCAACAGATATTGTCAAGTAGATTTTCAAAATTAATTTCCAATCTTTAATTTTGAAAGCTGATTATTATTGAAATTAATCTAAACTTTATTCATATCATTTACCTCATTTTAACTTTCAATTTCTGAGCACTTCAGCCCAGATCATTTTTATCCCTTGGAGTTCTCTGTTCCAAATTTTGTTTTCTCAGTCCTATATCTAATTATAATATAGTTTTTGTTCCTTGGTACAGCTTCATCCACACCACAAACTATGAACATTTCAATCTGCATTCTGCTATGCTACTTTTCTCCCCTCCTGTCAGCCCAAAATGAAAGCTGCCTTCCCTTTGCAACTGTGCTTTTTATTTGATAAGCTCCTAATGATAAAGTGTAAGACCACAAGGACTATTCAAATGTTAGTAATGAAAATTGTTGCAATATCAACTGTTCAAAGCCCACAGGTTATAGTTCTCCCTTTACATTATAATATCTTAAATCAAAGTCTCAAATCTGCATAAAAACATATCATGCAGAGGTACTTACTAAAAAAAAACTTAGAATTTATCTTAGCAACCCCTGGCCCCCAGATTTCATACACACAGCCTTTAAGGTCACAGACTTTAATCTCAGCAGCACCATTCATCAGTCTTCAGACATTCAGACTGTTATTACTCCTGAAATACTATGCAATTTCAAACCATATTACACATACCTAATTCATAACAGACATTGCTGGAGGCACACAATTCTGATGCCAGAGACACCTGTACATACAATTCTACGAAAGACAAAGACTTCTAAGTTTAGCAACAGCTGCATTCTTAGTCATTTTTGAAAGCTGAATTTGATTTCTGCTGTGTACACTATGGATTGTCTCCTCAAGTGCAACAATTCATGTACAGTACAGGAGTCATACAAAAAGTGCATCAGTGAGAAGTATTTTGGAAAGGATAGTATGTAAGTGCTCTTAGTGAGAGCCCCAAAGATCATCTTCAAGTGTTAAGCAAGGAACAATCCGTTCTGCTAAAAAACAAACTCTTCATGCATACAAAAAAAAACGAATGGAGTAATTTGCCTTTGAATTGCTAAATAACGGCTAAAATTTCCATTCATCACATTTTTCAATCTTTAAACAATTGTAATACACCATTTATTGGTCATAGTTTGTGTCTCAGCATCCAATGCTGTTCCTACAGGAACAAGATTCAGAAGAGGAGATGAAAACCAGGGTAGTTTGCCAGCATGGCCTTAAAGCAAGTTACAAATTTACAACGTGGAGGAGTGTGGCTGAACTTAAAACTGTCCTGCACAAAATCAGTCTGAGAATCAATATCCTTTCATAATGAATTTGGCAATTTGATAGCAGTTGAGTTTTCTGGTTAAGTATCTCCCATTCATTATCAGTAGCAAAGTCTTCACAATTACGTAGACGTAAACTGCTGCTAAAAGAATCTCTATTTTTTACAGTCCAGGGCTAGAGGCCTGCTCCAGCGAATATCCTCCTACTAAGATTTGTAAAACTTGTGGACCACAAATACACCAATCAAAACTATAGCCAGAATCCCAAGCATCCATTTGATATAGATATTATCCAATTCCAGAGCTGCAACCTGTTGAAAGAAAAGAATATACATTAAATAGATAGCCTTTTACAGAATTTGTACTGATGTTTTTTTAAATAGAGGCAGGAGACGAGATAGTATAGAATAAGTTTCCATAACACCACAAAAGACAACTTAGAGCTGTAGTTCTGTTCGCCGAGCTGGAAGTTTTTGTTGCAAACGTTTCGTCCCCTGTCTAGGTGACATCCTCAGTGCTTGGGAGCCTCCTGTGAAGCGCTTCTGTGGTGTTTCCTCCAGCATTTATAGTGGCCTGTCCCTGCCGCTTCTGGTTGTCAGTATCAGCTGTCCGCTGTAGTGGCCGGTATATTGGGTCCAGGTCGATGTGTTTGTTAATGGAGTTTGTGGATGAATGCCATGCTTCTAGGAATTCCCTGGCTGTTCTTTGTTTGGCTTGCCCTATAATGGTGGTGTTGTCCCAGTCAAATTCATGTTGCTTGTCGTCTGCGTGTGCGGCTACTAGGGATAGCTGGTCATGTCGTTTTGTGGCTAGTTGATGTTCGTGGATGCAGATCGTTAGCTGTCTTCCTGTTTGTCGCATCGTGGATGCAGATCGTTAGCTGTCTTCCTGTTTGTCGCATATCGTGTTTTGTGCAGTCCTTGCATGGGATTTTGTACACTACGTTAGTTTTGCTCATGCTGGGTATCGGGTCCTTCGTTCTGGTGAGTTGTTGTCTGAGTGTGGCTGTTGGTTTGTGTGCTGTTATAAGTCCTAGTGGTCGCAGTAGTCTGGCTGTCATTTCAGAGATGTTCTTGATGTATGGTAATGTGGCTAGTCCTTTGGGTTGCGGCATGTCCTCGTTCCGTTGTCTTTCCCTTAGGCATCTGTTGATGAAATTGCGTGGATATCAGTTTTTGGCGAATACCTTGTATAGGTGTTCCTCTTTCTATTTTTGCAGTTCTGGTGTGCTGCAGTGTGTTGTGGCCCTTTTGAATAGTGTCTTGATGCAACTTCATTTGTGTGTATTGGGGTGGTTGCTTTCATAGTTCAGGACTTGGTCTGTGTGTGTGTCTTTCCTGTCTACCTTAGTGGTGAATTCTCCGTTTGGTGTTCTCTGTACCCTCACGTCTAGGAATGGGAGTTGATTGTCCTTTTCTTCCTCTCTCGTGAAGCGGATTCCTGTGAGTGTGGAGTTGATGATCCGGTGTGTTTTCTCTATTTCCGTGTTTTTAATGATTACAAAGGTGTCATCAACGTATCTGACCCAGAGTTTGGGTTGAATTTGTGGTAAGGTATACAAGGTATTCGCCAAAAACGGATATCCTTGCAATTTCATCAACAGATGCCTAAGGGAAAGACAACGGAACGAGGACATGCCGCAACCCAAAGGACTAGCCACACTACCATACATCAAGAACATCTCTGAAATGACAGCCAGACTACTGCGACCACTAGACTTATAACAGCACACAAACCAACAGCCACACTCAGACAACAACTCACCAGAACGAAGAACCCGATACCCAGCATGAGCAAAACTAATGTAGTGTACAAAATCCCATGCAAGGACTGCACAAAACACTACATAGGACAAACAGGAAGACAGCTAACAATCCGCATCCACGAACATCAACTAGCCACGAAAAGACACGACCAGATATCCCTAGTAGCCACATACGCAGACGACAAGCAACATGAATTCGACTGGGACAACACTACCATTATAGGACAAGCCAAACAAAGAACAGCCAGGGAATTCATAGAAGCATGGCACTCATCCACAAACTCCATCAACAAACACATAGACCTGGACCCAATATACCGGCCACTACAGCGGACAGCTGAAACTGACAACCGGAAGCGGCAGGGACAGGCCACTATAAATGCTGGAGGAAACACCACAGAAGCGCTTCACAGGAGGCTCCCAAGCACTGAGGATGTCACCTAGACAGGGGACGAAACGTTTGCAACAAAAACTTCCAGCTTGGCGAACAGAACCACAGCAATGAGGACCCGAGCTACAAATCTTCTCACAAACTTTGAAGACAACTTAGAGATCAAGAACTCCAGCAGGATAAATTCTGAACTAAACTGGGCAGGGCACATGGGACACATTTTGCTCACAATGAAAACAAACAACGCCTCTTGGAAAATCGGGCCCAAAGTCATGCAGATTGCCATTTCACTCCCTCACCTTTACAAACCAAAGACTTTTAAATTTCTAGCAGGAGGTTCTAATCAGGGCTTGTTCAGAAATACAGAGCCATACTTGCAGTTTGACAGGCCACTATCATGTAAAATAGCTGGGGGAAGGGAAACACGTGCACTTTTTGCACACCAGTCAGTTGCCAGATTCTGAAATTTAATACTCCAGCATCACAAACACCCATTGTCAGAAGCTGCCAATTGTCTAAGTATAAATCAAAGAGTGAGGTGCTGGAAACGCGCAGCCAGTCAGGCAGCATCCGAGGAGCAGGAGAATTGACGTTTCGAGCATAAGCTCTTCATCAGGAATGAGGGCTCATTCCTGATGAAGAGCTTATGCTCGAAATGTCGATTCACCTGCTCCTCAGATGCTGCCTGACCAGCTGTGCTTTTCCAGCAACACACCCTTTGATTCTGATCTCCAGCATCTGCAGTCCTCACTTTCTCCTAATTGTTTAAGTACACAAGGCAAGGGTGAAGGCAAGGCACCAAGGCATATGGCAGCCAAGGTGCCAGGTAAATGATGGAGTGTATAGAATAGGTCAGAGCTGGTAGGAAATATCAGGTCGTCGGGGAGTAGTTTTGGGGACACCAGATCGGACAGCAGAATAATGGAAAAGGTTGCCAGGTATGGAGAACGGAGAAGAGTTAGTCCCCAGGGTAGTGGAGGCAGTGCTGGAGACAGTGCTGGAGACATTGAATAATTACTCAGGATTTAGACTAGATATTTAAGTTGTTTAACTTTTCAAGAGTAATTATTTCTTCAACTGCAGTGGAGCCTTTCAAATTCTCAGATTTAAATGAATAAGTTTGGTTGGCTCAAAGCTCAGAGGGATTACCCATTGCCATGTTCAATTTTCCAGCCAATTTCCAAGTCAGTTACAGTGTGGATTCTGTAGGGTGACGACGCACAACTTCCACCAACACTTCAAAAATTGTTATCAGAAAACATGGGTCAACAAAACTTAAGAAAAGTGAACTGCAACGAACAAAAATATACTATTGCAAAAAGGCCATCAGAACCTGACAAAAAAATTAAACATGTTAACTTCTCATCCAAAGGACCTGGTTTGATAGCTTATTCCATTCACCCATTCTCTATGTAAGCACAGCACTTGAAACATGCATAGGAACCTAGCATTAATGGAATGTGCAGGACAACTAACAGATGAACAACTTAACTAATATTTAAGTTTTGACTTATTCTAGAAAGCCATGGAGACCAATAACAAAAAAACAAACTTCCCAAATGATCCCAATGGAAGTGAACAAGAAATAACTTTCACTGCAACAAACGAAAATCACCAAAAGACATGTTATGAATTCACTGGATTTCAGACCCTGGGCATGCTTATACATATGCAAAGCAGGAAAATCCATCTGTATTCTGCTCAGTGTTTTTTTAACCAATGAAAGGACCTATCCATCTCGGTCATCAGGTGTTTTCTTGCAGGGTTGTGGAGCATGCAAAAACCTGACCACAGGACTGGAACAAATGCAAAAGCCTAGTCATGGACATGGGACAACCATAAAAGAGGAGTCCCCTGATAGGTTAATGACTCAGAAGAAATGCTGCTGAGATAGAGGCTGAAGGACAGTAGCTCTGAATGGTTGGAATTCAGGAAGAACTCCAAGAAGCCTATTGATAGCTTCCCTGTAGTAATGACATAGGAGAAAGAGCAGAGTTTGATGGTCAACTGAAGCGAGAAGGGGTTCCATCCTGAAAAATGTGCAGCTGTTGCAGGCTTTGAGCAGCTGGAATCAGAAGTCCCTCAAGCTAAAAAGGTGCAGGTGAACATTGAGGTTAGAAAAAGCCACGGGAACTTGGAAGATATCTGTGGTCGGAACAGCAGCATGTCTGTGAAGCCAACTGAATCGGTCAACTTGCCATGAATAGCTTAGTAGAGGTGACAGAGGAGAAAAGTCACAAGTGGTATTTAGTTGGCATGGCAAATAATGACGAAAGCTAGGGGAAACCTAGAGGACAGTACTAGCTTAGTGAAGGTAGCCATCTGCTGACAACCTGTAATTGTGCCAGTGAGTAGGCACTGGACAGCAGTTTCCAGAGCAAGGAGTGATGTCACAGGAAAAGACAAGAACCACCTAATGATGAAGCAGTCCACGACAGAGCAGCTCGAGGGAATTCCAAATCAAAAAAGTGCAGGACTGTAATCCCACGTAATCTGTTAATGAGACGATGGCCCAGTGTGCTGAGAAATCCAAGGGATCTATGTTGACTACATTTGCTATATAACATACTCTGTAGGGTATTTAACAATAGTTTTTGTTATCCATTTTTACCTTTTGTTAATTCTGGAGGTCAGGGTACAAGTTGAAAAGATGTAATTGTTTTACTATTGTACCTCTGTAGAGTAAATTTTGTTCGTTCAAAACCATTGCAACTTGTGGCTAAATTATCAGGCCAATTGTATTTAGCTAAATAAACCAAAACCAAACTTTAATACCCAACACAAAAAGGTAAATCTTGGGTTTTTCAGCCAGGCCTCTTAATATACAAGTGGTACCACATACAGTCAAAGTCCTTCTCTGCTCTCTCTCCTAAAAGTTCAATTCGTCCTTCCCTCATGTAATTTAATCATTAGCAGCCTTTGACAGCAGCTTTACTCCAGAATTCTAAATGACAGAACTAACAAGGCATACTTCAGTAGAACTCTCCATACTCATTGCACAACTGTCCAAATGGCATTGCTTTCCCAGAGTTCAGTTCAGTTAACTACTAGTGATAACCTAGGCCGAAGTTGACTGCTGTTTAAAAGAAACCACAGCCAGCTCTTCTGCATGTCAGGATGGTTCACATTTTATTAGGCTTCAGTCTATGAAGCTGGTATTACAGCCACACTATATTCCTGTCTTGACCACAATTTCTAATTTCCCTGAAACCTATGAGAGATGCACTTCAGAAGATGTATGACACACTTGGCAACTCCAATTAAGAAATTCCACCCAGAAACCTAGCTTTTCAGTTTCAATTTCACTAAGGAGACTTCAAGAAAAAGAATGAGAATTGGTCTGTCAAAACACTTTATCACCTTTATATTTCAGGTATAACAGTCAAACCCACAAATTACAATTTGCATTTATATCATGCATTTAACAAAAAAATATGAACGACTAGAATTCTCAGTTTTCTTTAAAAACTTAGGAGTGCATAAATAGACATCCAAGCATACTTAACAGTGACTTAATCTTAAAAAAGGAATGAATCTGGAAAATTCTTTACCCTTTAATCTTAAGCAGTCAGTTTCTAACCAAATTGAAAAGATTCAGGTGTCAAAAAAATCTTTCCTCTTTAAAAACAGAAAAATTTATTTTCTCAAGAGCTGACAGCTTTTTAAATGAGTAACTGATATGTATAGATACCCAAGTTCTTAAGATCAATATTGCTTAACTAACAACGATTCTTAAAATAGGCTTCAGAATTTGTGTGTCAAAGCTGGAAAAGGGTGGGGAAGGGCTGTTTGCGTCGCTATTAGGAAAACTGGAGTAAATTAGGATATGAAGTACCTTTTGACACAACTATCAAGGTTCATACATGAAGAATGATTATTTGGGAAAAGGCACTTACTGAAGTGCATCAAGAACATGAAAAGAACCACACTACAGACAAAAAAAATGCTCAGTGCACTTAATGCCTCATCTAACTAAAAACTGAAATCAGAAAACCAGCAACCTACTGCTGTGCACTTACCCAGCCTCCTTGTGCTGCAATCCATCGTGCAATTCTATTTTTTAATACAAACTCTGCAATGAATTTTGCAATTTGACTGAGGAATCCCTTCATACCCTTCTGGAAGACATAAATGGCCATTCGATAGCCAAATCCTAAAAGAGCTATCACACGGCCCCAATTTATGCCACTTTCAAAAAGCCTATAAAGAGAAAGAACAATTTTAGAAATATTTTCAAATATGGATTAATGAGAACACATTTTTAATATATAACGGAAATTCATATTGACCTTATTTGAAAACATGATAGTGGTCTAATATTTACACTTTTATAGCATCTGTTATTACTTATGTCAACAGATTGCATATGGCAGTCCCAATCTATGTTTGGAAAGTTAAAATCGCCTCCCATAACCACCCTTTTATTCTTACAGGTAGCTGAGATCTCCATACAAGTTTGTTTCTCAGTTTCCCTATGACTATTACGGGGTCTATAATACAATCTCAATACAGTGATCATCCCTTTCTTATTTCTCAGTTCCATCCAAATAACTTGCCTGGATGTCTTTTTGGGAATATCCTCCCTCAGTACAATGTAATGTTATCCCTTATCAAAATCACAAACTTTCCACTTATGGTAGGGGATTTTAACTTTCCAAACATAGACTGGGACTGCCATAGTGTTAAGGGTTTAGATGGAGAAGAATTTGTTAAGCACGTAGAAGAAAATTATCTAATTCAGTATGTGGACATACTTACTAGAGAAGGTGCAAAACTTGACCTCTCTTGGGAAATAAGGCAGGGCAGGTGACTGAGGTGTCAGTGGGGCCAGTGACCATAACTCTATTAGTTTTAAAATAGTGATGGAAAAACCAAATTGGAGAAAGGCCAATTTTGATGGTATTAGGCAAGAACTTTCAAAAGCTGATAAGGGGCAGATGTTCACAAGTAAATGGAGGCTGACAAATGGGAAGCCTTCAGAAATGAGATAACGAGAGTCTAGGGAAAGTATATTCCAGTTAGGGTGAAAGGGAAGGCTGGTAGGTATAGAGAATGCTGGATGATTAAAAAAATTGAGGGTTTGGTTAAGAAAAAGAAGGAAACATATGTCAGGTATAGACAGGATAGATCAAGTGAATCCTTAGAAGAGTATAAAGACAGTAGGAGTATACTTAAGAGGGAAACCAAGAGGGCAAAAAGGAGACATGAGATAGCTTTGGCAAGTAGAATTAAGGAGAATCCAAAGGGTTTTTACAAATATATTAATGACAAAAGGGTAACTAGGGAGAGAAGAGGGTCCAGCAAGGTGGCCTTTGTGTGGAGCAGATGAGGCAGATACTAAATGAGTATTTTGCATCAGTGTTTACTGTGGAAAAGGACATGGAAGATTAGACTGTAGGGAATAGATATTGACACCTTGAAAAATGCCCATAATAGAGGAGGAAGTGCTGGATGTCTTGAAACGCATAAAAGTGGATAAATCCCCAGGACCTGATCAGGTGTACCCTAGAACTCTTGTGGGAAGCTAGGGAATGATTGCTGGGCCTCTTGCTGATATATTTGTATCATCGATAGTCACAGGTAAGGTGCCAGAAGACTGGATGCTGGCTAATGTGGTGCCACTATTTCAGAAAGGTGGTAAGGATAAGCCAGAGACTATAGACCAGTGAGCCTGATGTCGGTGGAATCCTGAGGGACAGGATGTACATGTATTTTGAAAGACCAGGATTGATTAGGAATAGTCAACATTGCTTTGTCCATGGGAAATCATGTCTCACAAACTTAATCGAGTTTTGTTTGAAGTAACAAAGAGGATTGTTGTGAGCAGAGCAGTATACGTGATCTGTATGAACTTCACTAAGGTGTTTGACAAGGTTCCCAATGCGACGCTGATTAGCAAGGTTAGATCGCACGGAATACAAGGAGAACTAGCCATTTGGATATAGAACTGGCTCAAAAGGTAGAAGACAGAGGGTGGTGGTGTTGGAGGGTTATTTTTCAGATTGGAGGCCTGTGACCAGTGGAGTGCCTCAAGGATTGGTGCTGAGTCCACTACTTTTTGTCATTTACATAAATGATTTGGATGTGAGCATAAGAGGTATCATTAGTAAGTTTGCAAATGACATCAAAATTGGAGGTGTAGTGGACAGTGAAGAAGGTTATCTCAGATTACAACGGGATCTTGATCAGATGAGCCAATGGGCTGAGATGCACATAGAGTTTAATTTAGATAAACGCAAGGTGCTGCGTTTTGGGAAAGCAAATTTTAGGACTTCTACACTTAATGGTAAGGTCCTACAGACTGTTGCTGAACAAAGAAACCTTGGAGTGCAGGTACATAGCTCCTTGAAAGTGGAGTCGCAGGTAGATAGGATAGTGAAGGCGGCGTTTGGTATGCTTTCCTTCATTGGTCAGAATATTGGGTACACGAGTTGGGAGGTCATGTGGCGGCTGTACAGGACATTGATTAGGCAACTTTTGGAATATCGCGTGCAATTCTGGTCTCCTTCGTATTGGAAGGATTTGTGAAATTTGAAAGGGTTCAGAAAAGATTTATGAAGATGTTGCCAGGGTTGGAGGATTTGAGCTATTGGGAGAGGTTGAATAAGTGAGGGCTATTTCCCCTGGAGCGTTTGTCCACATTTCTGTGGGTATGGAGTTACATGTAGCCCAGACAAGGTAAGGATGGCTTATTTCCTTCACTAAAAAAGACATTTTGTTTAAAAACATATCTGGTTCAATAATGAACAATGGTTACATGGTAATCATTGGAATAGCATTTTCAATTCCAGGTTTTTAAATCAAATTCAAATTTAACCAACTTCTATGACGGGATCCAAACCATGACCTCAGAACATAATCTGGAGTTTCTGGATTATTGGCCAGTGACATTCCGGGGGGGGGGGGGGGGGGGGAGAGAATAAAAATGATCCAAACTTCTTCGATGTCAAACAGAATAGGATAAAGCAAATAAAAGGAACATTAATTTCAGATACTAGAGCTCAATGAAGCAAAATGTTTTGAAAATAGAAAGCATGGAGCAAAATTAAAACTGAAATTAGGCAAGCAAAGAGAAGGCATGAAGAAATAGGGACAGGTACAATGATTGGAAACACAGATTTTACAGATACCTAAAGGGCAGGAGAATAACTAAGGAACAGGAAAAAGGTCAATTAGAGATAAAAAATTAACATGTTGAGATAGAAAACATAAGCATCATTCTCCATGAATAATGTGTTTGTCTTCATAAAAAGGGCAAAGACAACACTGGAGTTAATGATTTGAAACACTGGATGGGATAAAGAGAGGGGGAAAGGAAATATTAGAAGGGTTTGACATCTTCACCAGTGGATACTATACTATTCAGAGACAAAAACCTATCCCAGATTGCTACATGAAACCAGCGAATAACAGTCTCTGACCATCACTTAAATTTAGTGCTCACTAGGTATGTGCGTATAGTGGAGGACTGCTAATGTATTACTGTTCAAAAAAAGAGGAAATGATAATAGTTGTAAGCTAGTCAGCCTAACTGCTGTTGTGGATAAATGATTGGAAAAAAATGGAGGTAAAATATAAATTAGCACTTCAGAAATTTGTTCAAATACTAAGTACAAGAGCAAGGAGATTTTACAAGAATTGCATGAAACACTAGTTAGGCTATAATACTATGTATGGTTCTGCTCATTGCACTACAGAAATGATGTGCTCACATTAGGCATGGTACAGAGGAGATTCAGGAGGATCTTGCCAGGAATGTAGAATTTTAGCAATGATGAAATATACAATGGTATAAATTAGGTAGTTTTCTCTGGAAGAAGAACAGAGATTTAATTGGAGGTATGGAAAATTTTGAATAAATTGGAAACTGAACATGAAGAACCAATTTCCCTGAGGAAAGAGGTCAGTAACCATGGAACATCAAATTAAAGTGATAGAAAAGAATTACATGGGAAGATGTAAAGAAATTTTTATCCCGTGGACAGTGGGCAGAAACAATCTTAAAAGTATTGGATATGCACTTGAAATGTAGTCATCTATAAGATTTTTGTTCAAGTTTGGACTGTAGGATTAGACAGTCCTTTGGTTAGAAGACATCAGATGGCTTAATATGTCCCAAGCCATCTGTAAAATCTGTTTTGCAACAAATTTCAGTTTTTCAAGTCAATCAATCGTCACTCAATATCTTCCAAATTTTAAAGTTGTGCTTGAATAAGCACTTTCTTTAAGTTTAACAATATTATAGCATGAAGGCAAATCCAGTAATTTGAGAAATTGCAGCAGTTAACATCTAATCTTTGAGATATTGATTTATAATAAACTTTCCTGATATTTTGAGTGAAATTCACTTCCAAACTTAACACAAGATAGAGTTGTCAATTTTTTTTCAGTTCCAATACCTCTTGTGGCAGAGCTCTTGACTCTAGTCCCATTACAGGACTTGATGAACAAAGAAGGTGCATTCATAGTACAGGAAAACATGTTGCATACAAACACATGCCAATGGTAGGCAATAAATGCAGGAGTTCTTTTCCATCACTGGCTGATCTGAAAAGTTGGAGCCACTACTATCACTATCCATACCTCCAAATTACAATATCTGCCACAACAATTCCGACGCAAAGAGAATTACTACCATTTAAGAAGAACTCTCAAATGCTCTTGAACTTCAAGTACTAAAGGTTAAACATATTTTACAGTCACATTTGTTACTAGCATTTTAGACAAAGCAATGGCAATCATCTACTGCAGTTAGTCAGGCTAATATCAATACAACCAAACAGAAACCACTTAACAGCTTGGAAGGAAGTGCGATACAATGTGCATTTCTGAATCACTTGCCATGACATCATTTTAGTGAATAGATTTGTCTGAATTTTTCCCAGGATTTTTTTTTAAACCGTTGCACGTTGACAACTTAATTTAACTATGATCAGAGGTTTATTTGTTTTAAGTAATCTTAAATGATAAAAGAAAGTTTGGAAAATGATTACTAAGCAAAATGAGAATGTGTTTACCTGCCCTTTTGCTGTTGAAAAGCAGTAATAATCAAGCTATAGTTAAGACTCTATAGTCCAGCATCCAAAGGAAAGCAGAAATAAAGGACAGGAAAGTCAATCAGACAAGATATGAACAGTAAGCATCAGTATCAACAATTTTTGAAGAAAATTAACTGTTTTTCTTAGTGTTTAGAAACCAAGTTTAGCAGTAGCCCATTTCGTCACTGTCCTACCATTCAGATGGATCACTGAACTCTGGTGCATACAACCTTTGCTTCATTTCCCTGAATACAAACATGGGTAATGGTTAACAAATATCTTCAATACCCCACCTCACTCCAGGTTATTGTGCAAGCAGTCAATTTGCAACACCTCTACCATTCTCACTGATATTAGCTAACCCAAGAAACAATTCAAAACATATGGCTTTAATGATTTTTGGAAAACTGGTTCACACCTGGGGTGAGCCTCTAAAATGTTTACAACCGTTATTTTGACAATTATAGGGAAAGTATTTCATTTCACTGACACATTTTAAACTGGTTTGAAATTCAGGTATGTTTTTCTTTCATGTTAAAACAATGTCATTGAGTAGATAATTTGAAATAAGCACATGATAGTACAGAACTTAAACATGGCTAAAAGGAGACAAGTAGTTGAAAGTTACAATCTTGTACCCAACAGAACAAGGCTGAAAGAGAGAGACTTGGAGAAAGAGACAATTTTATACTGCATGAGAAGAGGATCCTGATTGGGTCATAACTGCTTGGAAATGCAGCACAAACATTTCACTGTCAATTTGCATCCTCAGAACAGATAGGTAGATGAGGAGTCGTCAAAGCATTTCCATGAGAATGCAGAGTTTTGTTGCCTCTAGCCATTTTTTGAAAAAACTACAATACTTTCTTTTGCCTACTTAAGTAATTGACACCCTATTTTATGTACAGATCGTTCTGCTGTAACATGCTTGGTTAGCGCAAATTCGCTACAACGTAATTGATAAACTGGGGACACTGTTTCTAAAGCACAAACTTTTTAAACGTTTTGGCTGTAATGCAATTATATTGCCAACACTAAGTACTGTTCTAAAGCATGTTTTTTTATAATACGGGTTTGCACAAGATCGTGGTTGGCACTACAGCCTCACAGCGGCAGAGACCTGGGTTTGATCCTGCCTATGTGGAGTTAGACAATTGCTTCTCGAACATGTCAGTACTTATTGCGTTTCATACCCTACTCATAAACGGAAGCCAAAACAATGTTGGGGATAAAAGTACAATTTGGGAATGAAAAAGAATGTTAAACTATAAACGGAAAGATCCATACATTCTTCCAGTGTCTGCATGGGTTTCCTCCGGATGCTCCAGTTTCCTCCCACAATCCAAAGACATGCAGGACAGGTGGATCGGCCTGCTAAGTTGCCCACAGTGTTAGGTGCATTCGTCAGGGGCAAAAGAAAGATAACTGGGTCTGGTGGGTTACTCTTCGGAGGGTCGGTGTGGACTTGTTGGGTCAAATGGCTTGTTTCCACACTGAAGGGAATCCCTAACCTATTCCAAACAAACAGGTCATCAGCACAATCAGGTGTGATCCAGGGGTGGAAGGTTAATAATATCTCTAGAGATACACTTCAAAATGATATGCAGCAAGGATGGCAGCAAAAACTGGACCTAAACGGTTCCCAGAATGACACCATCTATTTGGGTTTCTCTACTTTCAAGTTTGTGGGCGGCACGGTGGCACAGTGGTTAGCACTGCTGCCTCACAGCACTTGAGACCCGGGTTCAATTCCTGCCTCAGGCGACTGACTGTGTGGAGTTTGCACGTTCTCCCCGTGTCTGCGTGGGTTTCCTCCGGGTGCTCCGGTTTCCTCCCACAGTCAAAAGATGTGCAGGTTAGGTGAATTGGCCATGCTAAATTGCCCATAGTGTTAGGTAAGGGGTAAATGTAGGGGTAGGGGTGGGTTTCGCTTCGGCGGGTCGGTGTGGACTTGTTGGGCCGAAGGGCCTGTTTCCACACTGTAATGTAATCTAATCTTACTCTAAAGAGTGCATGACAAAGTTTCAACTTCTAGTGTCCTTTCAGCAGGTCTAATTTGGAAATCATAAGCAGACAGTGCTCGTTGGCTATAGCAGAGATTATAGAAATCAATGTATACTACTCCAAAAATTGATTAAGTGTCAATGACCAATACAAATTGTTTAGCAATTATTTGAACTGGAATAGTTAACTGCAGTGGGCATCTTTTGGTAATTCTCAATTTGTGACTTTTTCAAACTACTGAATTTGTTTAAATATCTACACCATGCCCAAATGCGAAATTGTTAACGAGAAGAATAAGCAGGTGCATCTGACATTTTATGCTAACATTCAAGGTACATTACAAAGACCAACTGAATAAGAATTAATCTACAGGAAGACAGTTGGTGTCACACAGCCTGGGAATAGATCCTTTGTTCAAAATCAGACATCCCAATCTGACCTAATCCCATTTGCCAGCATTTGGTCCACATACCTCTAAATCCTTCCTATTCATACACCCATCCAGAGGCCCTTTAAATGTAATTGTACCAGCCTCCACCACTTCCTTTGGCAGCTTGTTCCATTTATATACCACCCTTTGCATGAAAATGCATGAAAAAAAAACAAAATATATATTGTAGACTAGGAAACAGAAGCTACAGTAGCAATAATTTATGGAGCTAAGCAGAGTATGCAAAATTCAAGTCAGTTGGCAATGTAGAAATAAGAGACTTCAACACAACATTAGCATTTGTACATTTTTGAACAGAGGAGCTTAAAATTTAGTTCACCTTAGACAATTGCTTCTCGAACATTTCGATACTTCTAGCGTTTCATGCCCTACTCATAAATGGAAGCCAAAACAATGTTGGGGATAAAAACAGAGTTTGGGAATGAATTTGCCAAAACTGAAAAAGAATGTTAAATTATAAACTGAAAGATCCTTGCATGCATGCATATGCATTAAGACAGTGACATCTAGTACATATTAAATAGACCACTTGTTTTTGTTTTCAAAATATTAATTCAAATGATGTTAGCATCACTGGTTAGACCAAAGCTTATTGCCCATCCCTAAGTGCCCAAAGGCAGTTGAGACTCAACCATTTTCTAAGGGTCTGGAGTGAGGTGGAGGCTAGATCAAGTAAGGATGGCAGTTACCTTTCCTACAGGACATTATTGAACCTGATGTGTGTTTCTGACGAATGACAATGGTTTCATGGGTCATCATTAAACATCTAAATTCCACTATCTACTCAAGCAGTATGGCATTAGTGAAGTGACTTTAGTACAAGAGTATTTACAAATCTTGATGGCACTGTTATATTCTGCCACAACTCAATTACAATTCCTGAAGTTTTTTGTGCCATTTTTTCCAACATCCTCTTTTCCCTCTTGCCCCCAGCCCAAATGATTTCATCATATTTTAGCTATGCATCTTAACTGGCTAGTCGAAACCCAATTAGCTCAATAACATTCTTCTAGATTAATCAAATTAAAAGCATTAAGTTTTATTTAAAACCACTGTCTCCACATGAAACACTCTCGAAAACGGTCTTCTGTACAACCCAGGAATCTTTACAAATAGTTTGTTTGCACAATTCAGTTTATCAACTTGCTCCTTACCCATCAGCTATTTTCCGGAAGTAGTCGTAAGCATTTCCTGCATTGAGCGGCAAGGTTGATAGCAGATTGTGGAACTCTAAATCATATCTACGATTGATGTCATCTCCGATAAGAGCAAGCTGCCGGCCCACAAGAGTTGGAGTACTTGAGGGAAGGAAGACAGAAACAAAAAAAAAAGGAAGATCACAACTACTTAGAAAGTCACAAAATCAAGATACTGAGGTAAAATAGTCAAGATGGAAATAAATTTAATGAATGGGGAAAGTGGCATGCTTGGTGATGCAAAACTCCATGCTACTTCTCATTTTTTTTTAGTAAGCTATTCTGAAGCTTTTAGGATATTTCATGCAAAGATCCCCAGAAACACTTGTGCACAAAAGACTGTATGAGTGAAGACAAAACAAGATATTCATCTATAATGATTTTTACTCTCCTCTCACATAAGGCCCTCACCTAAAAAACTGAGAACAAATTTTAGTCATGTGTCTGCTTAAACACTACTTTTAAATTGATATTATATTAGACAAATATCTTACTTTTCAGGAGGCTGCTGCATCTCAATTATCTCCGGATCCTCTGGGACATTTGCTCCTTCTTCTCTCTCCGATTGGTACCGGAAGAAGACGTAACTCCTGAAAACGTCCTCAGTTTCCTGCACAACACCTTCCTCTACGATGCAAAGGAAAATTTGTCTTCAGCATTTAAAAGAACATGTAAATTTTTTTAAAAAAATTGATACTGGGGCAATAGACAATAGGTGCAGGAGTAGGCCATTCAGCCCTTCGAGCCTGCACCGCCATTCAATATAATCATGGCTGATCATTCCTAATCAGTATCCTGTTCCTGCCTTATCTCCATAACCCTTGATTCCACTATCTTTGAGAGCTCTATCCAACTCCTTCTTAAATGAATCCAGAGAGTGGGCCTCCACTACCCTCTGGGGCAGAGCATTCCACACAGCCACCACTCTCTGGGCGAAGAAGTCTCTCCTGAGCTCTGTCCTAAATGGTCTACCCCGTATTTTTAAGCTGTGTCCTCTGGATCGGCACTCACCCATCAGTGGAAATGTACAGCTGCAGAAGCACCTCTTTGCTTCTAAAATCAATTCCTCTTGTTATGAAGGCCAGCATGCTATTAGCCTTCTTCACTACCTGCTGTACCTGCATGCTTGCCTTCATTGACTGGTGTACAAGAACACCCAGATCTCTCTGTACTGCCCCTTTACATAAATTGATTCCATGTGAGAGCGTGAGAGAGCAATGAGGAAGTGAACAGGCAGATGTTGCATCTTCTGCAATTGTATGGAAAGGTGCCCATGGGGGTGGGGGAGGTGTTGGGAGTGGAGGAGGAGTGGACTAAAATGGCTTGGGGAAGGAAAACAGTCTTTGAAGAATACTAACAAGAAAGGGGAGAGGAATGTGTATCTAATGGCAGCATCCCACTGGAGGTAGTGGAAATGGCAGCTTATGATCCTTTGGATGTGGATGCTGGTGTAGTGATAAGTGAGGACCCAGGGAAACCCTATTGCTGTTTTAGGGAAGAGACAGAGTGAGAGCTGAAGTACAGGAGAAGCTACTAAGGGTCCTGTAACCTAATACTTCATGTCAGTTTCAGAATTTACAACTCATGGGCTCTAGCTGCCTTCTCCTTACCATCGACATGCAATTCCTTTACATGTCTATGCCACATCAGGATGGTCTCAGGGCTCTCCACTTCTTCCTGGAAAAGAAGATCTTAACCATTCCCATCCTCCTTTGCCTGGCAGAGCACATCCTCACTTTAAACAACTTCTCTTAACTCTTTCCACTTCTTTCAGGGGAAAGGGGTGGTCTCAGTTACACCAGTCTCCTTGTGGGATATGTGGAACATTGCTTGTTCCAGTCCTACTCAGGCCCCCCCACCCACACAGGGAGGCGATGGCCTAGTGGCATTATTGCTAGACTATTAATCTAGGATCCCAGCTAATGTTTTGGGGATCCAGGTTTGAATCCAGCCACAGTAAATGGTGGAATTTGAATTAATTTTTAAAAATCTGGAATTAAGAATCGACAGATGATCATTACACCATTGTTGATTGACGGGAAAATACATCTGGGTCACTAATGTCCTTCAGGGAAGGAAATCTGTCATCCTTACTTGGTCTGGCCTATGTGTGTCTCTAGACCCACAGCAATGTGGTTGACTCTCAATTACCCTCAATGTCCTAACAAGCTATTCAGCTCTATCAATCGATTCAGTTTTATCAAATAAATGAAACCAGAGATATCACCTGGCAGAGACCTAGGCACCAGAAAGACAACAGCAGAAGCTACCCTACTGACTCTGCAAAGTCCTCCTTACTAACATCTAGGAATTAGTGCCAAAACTGGAAGAGCTGGTTCATAGACTGGTCAAACAACAGCCAGCAGTCAGACTCATGGAATCAAAAAACTTACAGACAACATCCCAGACATCATTACTATCCCTGGACATGTCCTGTCCCACCAGCAGGGCAGGCCCAGAAGTGGCGACATAGGGGTATAGAATCAGGAGGGAGTTGCCCTGGAAGTCCTCAACATTTATTCCGGACCCCTTCCGGACCAGCAGGAATATGAATGATACATTTCACCATTCTTTATCAAAGAAGATGCTACACAAATCATAGTAAAAGGAAGTGATCAATACACTTGCATGATTTAACAATGAAGTAGTTGTGGCACTGGATAAGTTGTCAATTCAAAATTGATAAGACACCAAGACCTAATAAGATATCTCCAAATTCTTGGAGGTATCTTAAGTGCTCAAAGTGCAAAGGAGCTTCCTCAGACTGAAGTTATGCCAAAGGATTGGGAATTGCAAGTGTTACACCTTCATTCAACAAAGTGAAAAGCCCAGCAATGACAGACCAGTCATTTTAATACTGGTGGCAGAAAAACTACTAAAAATTATATTCAGGACAAAATTAATACAGCTCATTCTCAAATCTGGCCGCCTTGGGCCGAAGGCTGTGCTGGATTTTGGAATGTGCCATTTTTCAGATAAAAACAAACCGTATTAACTCAATGTAGATTGTACTAATCTGAATAGGGATGTAGGAAAATAAAGTCAAATGATTGCAAAGCAGTTCAGGTTAATGGTCATGTCACTGAAATTATTACTTTTCATGCACTGTACTGACTAACTGATTCATTTTTCCCTCAAATTTTCTACATCAACCCATGTAAAAACAGAACTTGTTTTAAAAAAAGTAGAGGTTTTAAATGCCAATTTTTGAGTAACCATATTAGAAAGGGGGTATCAATAACCACTTGGGACATACTAACAAAAGCCAGTACTGATTTGTTAAGGGAATAAGGTATTTAATTACTAGAAGTTATCAATTTTGAGATACCTTATCGAGGTAAATAAGAAGATATGCATATCAAATCATGATGTTCAGCAGACACCTGAGAGAAACTGAAAGCATTGTGTAAATATATTCATCCATACCTGAAGGGCCAATACAACTGTACTTCAAAAAAAAAGTTATTCAAAGCAAGCTGTATTTTTTTTTAACTTCGCTTGTTTGATGAATGGCCAAGGACATAGCCAACATTTAAAATCCATTTCCAAATTGCAGTGAACCAAAAGTTCAATTTACTGAAAAATATTACTGTACAAGACTAAAAAACCCACAAGCTTTTCTGCAGCAAACTGTGGTCACTATGCTTCAAGTCCAGTACAAGTAGCAATTAGCCTTCTTTCACTGCTGAGACAAACTAATTCAGAAATTAAGTATATCTGCAACAGGAGAATAGTATTCTGGCTAGTCAAGTTGCATATGCAATTCAGTATATTCATCAAACAAGAGGATTTATCATAAATTTAATAATTGAAAGGGTAGTACATACAAAAATAAATGAGCAACTTGCAAGCTGTTTCTGTTGCGAACTTAATGACAAGCAAATAAATCAGATTTCAAATTGTAAAGAAAAAGGTATCAAGAGATCCATTGCTTTTATCTCTCTACACAATCTTGAACACATTGACCTGCTTTACTTTCATAGCATTTGATGATTGTGCTCAAGACAGTAGACATTCTGGACAGTGAAGGACCAATTCAAGATGTTATAATATACATTTTCTTCTGCAGTGATATTAGATAGCTCGAACTCTTGCAACACCCAAAAAAGCAAAACATGGTAATGTCGGTCCAGTGAAGAGAGAAAATACAGGGAGTGGGATCTAGAATATTTTAGAATGGTTTCAGGGAATTTAGCATGATGATTAGATTGGAGAAGACTGGGTTATCATCTTTGGAGCATTTAAAATAGATGTATAAGATTATGACATATTTGAATAAAGGTACTCACAAAAGCTAATCTCATTCGTTGATGATTACAAGGACTAAGTGACATGGATACAAGAGATGCAATAGGAATTAAGGAACAGCTTTTATATTTATTACGCAGGTTGATATTAACCTGGAACCTGCTGCCGCCGAAGTAGTTGTTGGAGGTGGAAGCAACAGTTCAAAGGGAAACTGAATAGTCACAAACAAAATAAATTGTTACGCTAAAGGGATGAAACTGATTGGACTTTTCTACAGAGAGACGTGGCATAGACTTGATTATTTCATGATCTTCTTCTATAAGCAGCATAAGCATATGGTAAAGTATTGACTGATAATTTGCAGGTGAGCTAACAGTTGACTCTCAAATTGTTAGACAATATTTGGATAAATGACATGGAGCCAGATCTTAATTGGATTTTTTGAGAGCTCAGAATTTAAAAATGTTTGGCTACAAAGTCACTAGACGTTCAAGCTGGTGCACAGCAAGAGCACCAGGGCTTTTGGGATCAAGTAAATCACATCAAAAATCAAAAAGATTTAAGAAATAACAAAGAGCAAGATTTGCCTTTCATAGAAAACCTTTTTTTCAGCAAAATCTGGGTCATAATTTCCCCAAGGGCTTAAATCAATTAGTAAACTGTCAACTAAACCAAAACCACTTCTTAAAGTACCCAAGTTTACCTCCAAC
Source organism: Chiloscyllium plagiosum (assembly GCF_004010195.1). Lineage (NCBI taxonomy): Eukaryota > Metazoa > Chordata > Chondrichthyes > Orectolobiformes > Hemiscylliidae > Chiloscyllium > Chiloscyllium plagiosum. Next base: position 39,891,873 of record NC_057735.1, on the reverse strand, counting down.
CACTTAATATAAACAGCAACAAGATTTTGGCCCTTCAGTAGAAACTGTCCACAATTTGGCAATCACGTTATTGCCAATTTGCGTTGACAAATGCACATTATACCTGAACACCCCGTAAGAAGAAAATTCTAAGGGAAATGCAATACCATAAAAATGCATAGGCCAAAGAATAGGAGAATCCCATAATTCGTGGTATGCAGATTTTGCATATAAAATTTTTAAGTGTTGGAAGTCTCACAGCATGTGAAAGGCCACTATGTTTAATGCACTAACAATCAGAACCTTAATCCATGAAATGTCAACTCTACGTTTTTCTCTCAAGATGCCAGCAAATCAGAATACTTACGACTAAGAAATAGAGGAACAGGAGTAGGCCATTCGCCAAACACCCTAACCCACCCTGAAAACCTCCGCCATTCAATTCAATCATGGCTGATCTGACATTTCTCATGTCCACTTTCTGCCCTTGCCCATAACCTTTAACCATAACCATAATCAAAAATCTCTCTCAGCATTAAATGCAAGAACTCTGCCCCCATATTTGTGTAGCAAGATGTTCCAAGGAGACACAACCCTCAGAAGAAGTTCCTCATCTCAGTCTTAAATTGGCTCCCCTTCATTCGGAGACAATGCTCTCTCATCCTAAACTCTCAGGTGGGGAAACATCCTGTCAGCATTTACCCTGCCAAGCCCCTTAAGAATCCTATGTTTCAGTAAGGTCACCTCATTCATGCCAACCAGATATCCTAAATTAATCTAGTCCCATTTGCCAGCATTTGGCCCATATCCCTCTAAACTCTTCCTATTCATCTAGCCATTCAGATGCCTTTTAAATGTTGTAATTGTACCAGCCTCCATCACTTCCTGTGGCAGCTCATTCTATACACGCACCACCCTCTGCATGAAAAATGCGACCCTTAGTTCCCTTTTATATCTTTCCCCACACCCTAAACCTATGCCCCTCTAGTGTTGGACTCTGCTACTCTGGGGAAAAGAGCTTTGCTATGCACCCTACCCATACCCTCATGATTTTATAAAATCTCTGTAAAGGTCACCCCTGAGCCTCTGACACTTCAGTCTATTCAGCCTCTCCTTAAAGCTTAAACCTTCCAGTACCTGCAACATCCGAGTTAAACTTTGCTGAACCCTTTCAAAGTTTAATAACCTCTTTCCCATAGCAGGGAGACCAGAATTGAATGCAGTGTTCCAAAAGTGGCCTAACCAATGCCCTGTACAGCTACAGCATGATATCCCAACTCCTACATTCAATGCACTGGTCAATAAAGGCAAAATGTTCCAAATGCATTCTTCGCTACCCTATCTACCCATGACCTTCAAGGAACCATGAACTAGCACCCCAAAGTCTCTGTTCAGCAACACTTCCCAGGGCCCTACCAATGAGTGTAGAAGCCTGCCCTGATTTGCCTTACCAAAATGCAACACCTCCCACACATTTATCTGGATTTAACTCCAACAAAAATCCTTCCCTCATTGGCCAAACTGACCAAGGGAGATATACTCTGAAGTAACCTTCTTAACTTCCCGCTACAGCTCCAACTTCGGTGTCATCTGCAAACCTACTAGGCATACCTCCTATATTCACATCCAAATCATTTGTATAAATTACTAAAAACAATGGACCCAGCAGCAAGCCTCGCAGGACATTGCTGGTCACAGGCATCCAGTCCAGAAAACAACCCTCCAAAATCTCCTTTGAAACCAATTTTGTATCCAAATGGTTAGTTCTCCCTGTATTCCATGGGATCTCACCTTGCTAATTAGTCAACAATGTGGAACTTTGTCCAACACCTTTAAGTCCATATGGACAACATCCACCACTCTGTCTTCATCAATCCTCTTCCTTACTTCAACAAGATCAAGTGAGGCATAAATTCCCATGTACAAAGCCATGATGACCATCCCTAATCAGTCCTTGCCTTTCAAAACACACGTAGATTCTGTACCTCAGAATCCCCTCCAACAACGTACCCACCACCGATGTCAGGCTAATCGGTCTATTGTTCCCTCGCTTTTCCATACAACCTTTCTTAAATAATGGCACATTAATCACTCCCCAGTCTTCTAGTACTTCATCTGTGGCTATCAATGATACAACTATCTCAGAAATCTCAATCCAGATTCCCACAAAGCTCTGGGATACACCTGATCAGGTCCTGGGGTACTAACCACTTTATGCTTTTAAGACATCCAGCACCACCTCCTCTGTAGTATGGATACTCAGATATCACTATTTATTTCTCCAAGTTCTATAGCTTCCATATCCTTTTCCACAGTAAAGACAGACACAAAATACTCGTTTAGTATATGACCATCTCCTGCTGTTCCACACATTTCAGTTACTCTTTTGCCTTGAATCTCTTTAGATTCTCCTTATCCCTATTTTACTAAATCCTCTCACATCCCCTTTTTCGTCTCCTGATTTTGCCCTTATACTTCAAGAGGTTCACTCGATCCCAGCTGTCTATACTTGCCATATGCCGCCTCCTGTCTTGACCAGAGCGTCAATTTCTCTAAATCATCCAGCATTCCCTACATGTATCAGCTTTGCCCTTCACACTAAGAGGAATATACTACACCTGGACTCTTGTTATCTCATTTTTGGAGACCTCCCACTTTCCAAACACCCATTTATCCGCAAATCATAAACCATCATAGAAGCCCTATAGTGTGGAAACAGGCCATTTAGCCCATCAGGTCCACACCAACCCTCCAAAGAGTGACCCATTCCCTTACCTTATTACTCTATATTTCCCCTGACTAATGCATCTAACCTACACATCCTTGAACATAATGGGCAATTTAGCATGGCCAACTCGCCTAACCTGCACATCTTTCGACTATGGGAAGAAACCGGAGAATCCAGAGGAAGCCCACACAGACACAGAGAATGTGCAAACTCCACTTGGACAGACAGTCACCCAAGGCTGGAATTGAACCCGGGTCTCTGGCGCAGTGGGGCAGCAGTGCTAATCTCTGAGCCACTTTGCCTCCATAGTCTCTCCCAATTAGCTTTTCTTGCCTAACACTGTCAAGATTGGCCTTCCTCCAATTCAGAACTTCAACTTTAGATCCAGTCTATCTTTTTCCATCACGATTTTAAAACTAATAGAATCATGATCACTGGCCCCAAAGTGCTCGCCCACTGACACCTCAATAATTTGCACTTCCTTATTTTTCAAGAGAAGGTCAAGTTTTGCTCCTTCTCTAGTAGGTTCATCCACATACTGAAGAAAATTTTCTTATACACACTTAAATTCCTCTCCATCCAAGCCTTTAACAATTTAGCAGTTCTAGTCTATGTTTGGACAGTTAAAGTCCTCAACCATTGCAACCCAATTTACTTATAGATATCTGAGATCTCCTTAGAAATTTGCTTCTCAATTTCCCACTGACTACTGGGGAGCCTACAATACAATCCCAATAATGTGACTATCCCTTTCTGATTTCTCAGTTCCATCCAAACAATTTCATAGAGGATATTCCTCGGAATACATCCAAAGTACAACCGAATGTTATCCCTAATCAAAAAGGCCACTTTACTTCTCTCTCTTCCCACGACCCCCAACCCCCTCCTATTTTTAGCATCTATATCCTAGAATTCTGATGAGTAGAGTCTCAATCTGTTTAATCTTTGCTCCTAAGACAAATCCTCCATACCAGTTATCATGTTAGTGAACATTGTCTGAACTGCTTTAAATTAAATATTAAATAACAGGAGCAATATTGCTTACCGCACTCCAGATGTGGTGTCACCAGCACCTTGTGAAGTTGCAGTTAGACTTCCGTACTCTTATAATCTGACCTCCTTGAAATAAAGGGCTAACATTTCATTAACCTTCCTGATAAGCTGAACTTGTGTGCTAGCTTTGTGTTTCATGCACAAGTATCAAAGTCCTTTTGTGTCACAGCAACCTGCAGTTTTTCTCCATTTAAATGATACTGCTCTTTTGTTCTCTCTTCCAAAATTAACTTCTTATTCCCCCACATTAGACTCCATTTGCTAACATTTTGCCCACTTATTTAACCTATCAGTACCTCTGTTTGCACCCCTTTTGCAACCTGCCTTATTTTTGCGCTGTCTGAAAATCTGACAAGAGTACATATACACCCTTCCTGCAAGTCATAAGATATATATTGTAAACAGTTCCCAGTGATCTCCGCGGAACCCCAATGGTCACAGGTCACCAACGTGAAAAAGAACCTCACTATTTCCTGCCCATTAGCCAATTCTCTTTCCATGTCAATGTACTAACTCCAATACCGAAGGCTCTTATCTATGACAACTTTTTGTAAAGTATCTTGTCGAAAGCTTTCTGGAAGTGCAAACACAACATCTACTGGCTCCCCTCTATCCACTCTGGTTTAGACGTCCTCAAAACTGTCGTCATTTGCTCCAAGTATGATGGTATGGCAAAAAAAATAGCATAAAAGTCAAAGTCTAATACAGCATTTTCATATTGTAAATATCAATTCTTTGTGTAGTTATTGTCAAGTACACAGTATTAAGATGCAATGGATAATTCAAGTCTTAATCAGAAGGCACAAAAGATTAGCACAAAAGGAATTTCACTGACCATCATCTTACCACCACAATAATACTAAAGGAAGTCCACGCTGATGAATATCTACTTTCTAAACTTGGTGTCAACTGCAAGATGATTTAGATGTGAAATAGACCAGCTTTACTTGGTTTCAAAAAAGAAAGCACACCAAATCCATACCAATACTATTCTACTTGACATCGGTGCAATCTTTTTTATTACCTACACTGAAGTCTAACAACTAGGCCACAAAACATCAATCAATAAGGAATACAATTGAACAGTATCATTTCACTTAGGGCTTTCACAGAATACTGCATAAGGAAGTCTTTCATATTGTCTACCCTTCACATTTTCTAAAAGCCAAAGGTTAGCAGATGGTTAGCTAAACTGCCACTCCACTCAAACAACCAAGATATGCTTGGAAAAGCAGAATCTCAATTATGTTTGAGGTTGTGTGCATGCACAACCTTTAGGCAACATGAATGATGATTCAAAATTACAGATATTTCTGTCAAAAGGAAATTAGTAAGCACCAAGGAAACTATATTTCATCAAGGTTGAGATGAATGAAGAGGAGAAAAAAAAAGATCATTTGAACACAATGCAGCACATCCTCAAATACAATTCAGTGCAAACAGTAAAAATGACACATTTGCACAGACGACTATTAAGCCACAATTATTAAAACTGGATCAGTAAATATTAGCTATTTTGACCAGAATGCTCAGTTTTGCAGTTGTACCCAAGTTCATACTGATTTAAGTGGATACTTGGATTTCCTCAACATTTGATACGTAGCATGGCAATGTCTGAAACTAAATCATTCAAAGGGGATTCAATTCCAACATGAAGAATGCTGATTCAAAATACCTAAATATTTTGTGTCCATCTAGCATAAAGGGTATAGAAAAATATTGCAATCTAAAAATGTAATGGAGTCAACTACCCCACTGGGTTCACTTGATTGCTCACAGAATAACCAGTCCATTAACATTAGTAAGAGGTTATATCTGTTTATCAAGTTTGTGTAGACTTAGCTTTTATTTTGCTGGTGGCTGCATTTGGGTGGGTGACATGCTTCAGTCAGACTCAAGACGTAGTAAAGAGAAGAAACACAAAACAAATCAAAATAGAATACAGAAGGGTGGTAGGCAAAACCATCCCCAAATGACAAACCTAGGAAAAACCCAAAAAACATTTTCCTGATAAAATGAAAAAGAATTGGTGCAGAGCTATTCAGCATGTGCTTGCTGGTGACATGAGCCCAGCAGCAATACACATGAATGGAGCAGCAGTTAAGAAAGTATGTGACAGCAGGGTGCTAACCGGTGACTGAAAGATAGCTGTGGGCGTACAGGGAGATGGCAAGGGAGAAAGAGAATGGCTTTAAACTTTTTAACAAATGGGCTAACTGGGATTGGAGAGGTAATAAGGTAATGAAATTCTTGCAAAGCAATGTGTAATATCTAGATTAAGACAGCATATATTGAGGAGCTGTTGTACTTGCCAAAATTACTTTGTGGATCCTACATAATGAGCAATGCAAATTTTAAATCTGAGATTTAAAATCCAAAACAAAAAATTTACAGCAGATGCTGGAACCTGTACTGAAAACAACAAATACTGGAGACCCATAGCCAGTAAGACAGCATCCATGGAGAGAGAGCAAGGTAACGTCGAGTCTAGATGACGAGGTAACAACTGTCTGGTTAAGGTGTCCCAGATTTCTTAATATGCGTGGAAACCTATTAGTTATGCCCTCTCCAATCTTTAATGGTGTTTAAGGTAGTTCAGGAGACTGTATGTTAGTTACTGAGTATTAAGAAGATTTGTATGTTAGTTATTTTGAAAAAGGTTTTGTCACGACTTATGCCGGTTGTCTTTCACCAATTTAAGAGGGAGGCAATGGCCTAGTGGCAGTATCGCTGGACTCTTAATCCAGAGACCCAGATAATGTTCTGGGGAGCCAGCTTCGATGGCAAATGGTGGAATTTGATTTCAATACTAACAATCTGATGATGACCATGAGCCCATTGCCAATTGTTGGAAAAAACCCATCTGGGTCACAAATGCCCTTTAGAGAAGGAAACTGCCATCTTTACCTGGTCTGGCCTACATGTGACTCCAGACTGACAACAATGTGGTTGGCTCTGAACTGCCCTCAGGGCAATTAGGGATGGGCAACAAATGCTAGTTAGCCAGCGACACCCTAATTCTGTGTTTGAATAAATTACATACTTCTCTGGTTCTAAAAATTCCCTACACACTAATTTCCTGAAAATAATTTAATTCAATCAATCATGCAGGACCTAATGCTAAATTTCTAATTAGTAAACATTTTGGAAAAGCATGGGCTAATTTCCATGCATTTTATGTAGATTTTTCTAGAAATAAAATCTACATTAACAAGAAATTAGTGCTGTGGATTTACATTTAATGATGAGTTGTATAGTACTGACTTTTTTGATGAAACCTTCTAACCCTGTTCCTGAGAGTGTCTAACTTTCCCCAGTCAATACTCTTACAGAAGACATTGCCATTATCTGACTGCATCACCTAATTAATTTAGCTTTTTATTAATTTTCATGGGATCTGAGTATTGCTGCCAAGGTCAGCATATGCTACCCATCCTAATTGTGCTTGAACAGACAAGCTTGCTAAACCATTTCAGAGAGCAGCTAATTGTGCTTGAACAGACAAGCTTGCTAAACCATTTCAGAGAGCAGTTAAGATTCAAGAAGCACATTGCTGTGGGCCTGGAGTCATACGTTGGTCAGTCTGAGGAAGGATGGCAGATTTCCTTCCATGAAGGACGAATGTCTGAATGAGTCATTGAGATTGAACTATAGTCTCTGTAAACCATAAAGCAATCCATTAGAAAATCTCAAGCAACCCTCAATCAGAAAAGAAATTGTTTCATCCTCTGCTCACCAGTGCTTGAATGTCATTCAATTATTTTATGTAAACTGCTAGACACTCAAAGTAAGTGAGTTTTCAGCACAGGAGGTTCCCAGTATCTTAGAAAATACTAATGATGAATTTGTACAAGTGGATCACTGTCCATTGCATATAGTCACAAAAAAACCCCACTGATCTGTATTTCCAACAATCCAGATATTTGCAAGTGCATACCAAAATATCTTAAGGCTCTTATCATTCCACACCAAATTCTTTTCACTATTCTCTTTTCCAAATTTACTATTTCATATTTCTTTCTCAATGTTCATTTTGAGAACTATATTTCTGGATTTTTCAGCAGTTTCCCATTTTAGTTAAATCTCAAATTGTTACCAAGCTTCCTCAGAGTGCCAACATGTAAATCTAGAAAGCCCAAAACAGATCTCAGAAGGCACCAGCCGTATAAACCCAATCCATAAGATCATTTTGGTTTTCTGTTCTCCAGCTACTTATAGAATTACATTGTTTCTAATATCAATGTCTTCGTTTTCAATTTGCTGCAACTTATCAAACACCTTCTGAAAATTCACAAACATCCACAAAACTTTTTATTTGCACACTAACATTTTGAAAAAATGCTCAAGTTAATAAGTCAGGCACAATCTACCTTTTATAACTCAAAATGCAGAATATCTCAGATTAGCCCATACCTTTCCAACTACAAATGCACCGATATAAAAACATTTAATTTCCTGGTTTATCCTGGTCATTCTGATATTAGGTGAAAAATAGCTTAGGCTCATTGGTTTTAAAAACTGAAGTTGAAAGCTCACGAGTGTTCAATGCTGAAGCCCACTCATGAATACGGGACAAAAACCAGAACAAGAAAAGGTGAGCAACATACATTGCACTGGACCAAAGGTTGCGAAATTAACCCTGTATAGTATATCATATGTACATGACCCTGCAGGCTTGTCACTACACAGGGACTTTAATGACTTAGTACTGGCACTTTTTTTTGAGTCATGTCCCAAATAAACATAAATAGAAACAAGTGTGAAGAAAGTGGCTTTTTCCTTAAACTATACCATTTGATAAAGGACAGTTACTAAACACATTCAAACTTTCTATTTTGCCAACCCAGAAAAAGGCAGAAATAGATCATATTGAATGAACAAAGGAAAACTATTGGCATATATCACCATGGATATCCTAAATATCTCGTGCGCTTAAAGGCAACAGAACTTGTAGCAGACACATTATTGGTGTTCTACAAATATTACAGAAGCGTGACAAAACACAAATTAGGGGACACTTTTAACATGTGTTATGAAGATGTGGGTGTACTATAAGAGAGTTAAAGGCAGCAGAACTACCGGACACAGCACCAAGTGTTCCCACTGAGGCAACAATGTAACACTTGCTCAAACAACTCAATTAGCTCATTGTCTGGAAACAAATTCAAATTCAGCCAGTTTAAATTATACCCCAAAAAATATCAAACTCCAATCCAGTTTGAATTTAGTATATTGACAATCGTAAAAGCCAATCCTGTGCTTTGATGGTGGAAGACTGGGAAAAATTGAACAGCTGACAGAAGAACTGACAAGCCCAGCATGTAAGCCGACTGCCTGAAAATAGCTGTCCTAAAAGTTACTTTTCGATCAGTAACCTGTGACGCATAAATTCCTAAGAAGGAAAGACAACACAAGATGATCCGAATAGAAGAACGAAAGCTGCCTGATTTTGAGATAAGAAGTGTTCTTTCGTAAATCTTAATTGGGAATTTTATCGGACTAGTATTATACAAGGGAAGGTAAAAGATAGGTTAGAGCAAGAAATTGTAAATAGTGGTTAGTTAATTATTCTCTGTTATACTTTAAATAATTCTTGGCCACTCAAATTTTTACAGATTACTGCATGGGATAAATCTTTTCTGTGTTGCTGATTTAAAATTTTGCAGGAAGGTTTACCCTGTGTCGTAACACATATCCCTTGGAGACATTTTTATAAAGTCTTCCAAAAGGATCTCCTTGTGCAGAAGCATGTTGTAAGGTGTTTGCCACAGTACATAGTCAATGAAATATCAAATCAGCCTTGAGATGTTTATGGATGGTAAAAGGACATTCAAAGGTTCAGCAGGCCAACGTTAACTAAATTAACTAAAGTTAAAAGCTGCATTGAAGGGAAAATTGAACGGGTTGCACATCCCCTTGTCCATTTAAGACGAGATGGTGACAAAAACCACAGCTATCTGTGCATAAATTTTCCTTTGAGGTTATGATTTGGAGATGCTGGTATTGGACTGGGGTATACAAAGTTAAAATTCACACAATACCAGGTTATAGCCCGAGAGGTTTATTTGGAAGCACTAGCTTTTGGAGCACTGCTCCTTCATCAGATGGCTGTGTTTATGAGTTTTAATGCTATGCTATGAGAAAAGGTATGAGTTTTAATGAACCTAATTTTTTTTTAGTAAGTACACTTAATACAGTTTGTCTAGAATATGCATCCATACTAGGAATCTTAGAACAATATCATCTCAGTTCGAAACTCTAGATTAGCGTATATACACTTAGGAAGGCCAAGCAATTAGTAAATCCAAAATATTCATAACTATTGTTTGCTAAATAGGGATGAGCCTTGTATGAGCAGAAGGGAGATATGCAGGAGAATGCAAGTTTCTTCTCTCCCCTTTATAAATGCAACGGTCTGTTTTACTGTCTGGATGGATAATAATGGCCACTGTTACTTTGCAGTTACCATCTTTCATGCATCAGTCTAGCCAACAAACAGCATATTATCAAGTGAAGAAAGGCAGACAAACTGTTGTGAACACATGGGAACTAAATGCTCAGATATTTTCTGCAAATCAGAAATGGTCTGTGGGATGACATATGAACAGTACATAAACCTGTCATTTCAACAGTTAGATCTCAAACCCCACAGAAGACAGAATATATCATAAAACATTATTTTTCATGCATATTTAAAATCATACGACCAGAATATAATATAAAACATTTGGTTCTAACTGCTTACCACATGGACTTTTGTGAAGCATGTCATTTTTTCATGTCTCCTTTACTTCAATTAAGGTATTCAGACATTTTTCTTCCAACAGAAGTATTTTTTAGGATTCACAATTGTTTTGATTACCAAAAGACTAACACTCACCTGTTACTGGTCTTGATGGGCGCCTACAACGCTTCTTATGCAGGTTAGCTGGGTTTGTTTTGAAAGGGTTTTCATCACCGCCACCTGAAGCCATGGTACAACCCAAATGACTGCAATCAGTCAGTCAATCTACAAGCACAAAGATTATAAATCAACATTCAACATAAGCAAGAGTTAATCTCCCACCAAAACCCTCACCCCATACTCTAAGGAAGAGGCCTTATGAGCAAAAATACAAAGTTAAAATAATCTTCACATGGGATATTACAGATATAAAACTTATACACACACACAGGCAGTATCAGGGACGATATGTTATTTCAAATCAAGAGTATTTTAGGAAGATTGACCCTTTTAAAAAAAGGTCAAGCTATTTACAACTCAAAAATATCCCACAAGCTATATTAACTGTTGTCTAATGCTTTCAGCATCTTTGCAGGCATGATATCCCTGACCTTTCAAACATTAACTGCTACCAAAGGCATTAAAAAGAAGAGTTAATTTAGTAAACATATTTAACAGCAGATTATCTCATCTCTTTAATCTTAACAGTAAACTTTTTTTTCATCCATTGGAATCCTATACAACGATATAATGACTCTTGAGGCTCAGTGGTAGTGTCCCTTACTACTGAGTCAGAAGGTCTGGATCAAGTTCCATTTGCACTAGAGGTGTGTCCTAACACGTCAGAACACGTTAATTTGAATCAATGAAGTGACTCCCATCAACAATTATTCTGTATCACTGGGCTCTTGACAGATCTTGAAAAATGTGTCTTGACTGAAATGTATCACTCAACCTTAGAAAATTCTGTTAAGAATAGGAGAAAAGGTTATGGCGAAGATGGGTTGTTCTGGTTGTCCAACCTGTCACAAAACTGAACATCGCAGTATAATGACTCAAAGAAGTCACTTCAATGTTGAATATATAATGAATCAGAATGACAGCCAAATTTAGATGCAAATGCACAGCAGGTTTCTTTTATAGTTTAGTTGGCAGCAGCATCTTGAAACTGCACTGCAATATATAAAAACTGTAAAGTCATTCACCTTGATCAGCAAATTCCCCAAGTTACACATCACTTAGACTGTCATTAGTGCAAGACCTCAAAACCCTTCCCTAATAACCACTGTGTGTGAATTTAAAAAAAATCTTTCATAGAATGTGTGTGTCACTAGCTGGGCCAGCATTTACTAATCAATCCTATCAGCCATTTAAACTGATGGGTTGCAAAAGCCTTTTCACAGAGGCAGTAAGAGGCAATCACATTGTCAAGTGTCTGGAGTCACATGCAGTCCAAAGCAGGTAAGGATGACAGATTTCCTTCCCTAAAGGATAGCAAAGCAAATGGGTTTTTACAATAATCAACCATGGTTACAAGACTGACATTAGACTAAGCTGAAAAATGTGTTGCTGGAAAAGCGCAGCAGGTCAGGCAGCATCCAAGAAGAATCAATGTTTCGGGCATAAGCTGAAACGTCGATTCTCCTGTTCCTTGGATGCTGCCTGACCTGCTGCGCTTTTCCAGCAACACATTTTTCAGCTCTGATCTCCAGCCCTCACTTTCTCCTCCTTACATTAGGCTAACCTGCAATACCAGATTTTCACTGATTCAAATTTCACCAACTAACACGGTGGGATTTGAGCCATAGCAATAGCCTGGGTGCCTAGAATGCCACTGACTGCACCTATTGGTTTAAAGTATTTCACAACCACCTATTGGAGACAAGTAACAGATATTGGTAGCAATGGAGGTGGTGGAGAGAATGCATGTTCACTTTAGAACGAATGGATAAAATAGATAGTGCTGTTCCAGTAATGATAAAGGTAGAACATGGGTTGGCTATTCTTCCACATGACAATTTCCAACTTCAGTCATATCAAAAGTTGGACGAAACATGGATGATGCTGCTGTCCAGAATGCCATTCGCCTCCCCTATTTACACACATCCACATATGTGGTTCCAGAACTACAGAAAGTTTGTCCTCGAAGAAAGTTAGCACAATGGTGAATGGTTCCCTGCCCAAACCAAAAATGTAAAAAGCAAGAGAGGATAATTAGTCCCATAGTTTTTCAGCTCAAATTCAAAGCCCATTTTGGACTCCAAGGTAATCAGGTGGGAAAGGAGAGTAAAGATGCAGGGCCACATCTAATCTGCATAACTGGTAGTCAGGTCAAGAACTGTACGAGCTTCCCATTTCTACATCTGCACTTGAGCAGATTTTTCACACATTTTCTTTAAATAAGCCAACTTTGCAAACCAAGGCTTTAATTATGCCCTTAAAACTAAAAGTTGTCAATTCTGCTTACATTTTTAATTTCCTCCACTTCCATCCAAACAATGGTCACAACTAATGCAAAGTTACTTCATTATTAGAACATGTGTAGTACTTATAAATTATACTGTGCTGGTTTTCCATCTAATTTAATGATCACCATGAGCAAATCCAATAACCAGTGACTCCACTCTAACTGGACATGACAACAGGTTGTGGTAACTGACAAAATTCAACACAAGAAATAGGCCAGTTGAACTTGTTCTGTCAATACAAATACATGAAAAGGAAAATTATGCCATCCAATCCTTCAAGTTTGCTCCAGCATTTAGTGAAATCATAGATGACCTTCATTTAACCTCAGCTGTACATTCCTTTGGATCCCCAATAATCTTTTATCCCCTTGTAATCAATTATCCCTTAAAAATATTTAAAGACTCTGCATCTATTGCCCTTTGAAGGAGAAAGTTAAAAATCACAACACGAAATTATTGTCCAACAGTTTAGATTAGAGTGGTGCTGGAAAAGCACAGCAGGTCAGGCAGCATCCAAGGAGCAGGAAAAATCAATGTTTCGGGCAAAAGACCTTCATCAGGAATAGGAATATTCCTGATGAAGGGCTTTTGCTTGAAACGTCGATTTTTCCTGCTCCGCTTTTCCAGCACCACTCTACTCCAGAATCTGGTTTCCAGCATCTGTAGTCCTTGTTTTTACCTGGTTGATTTTAACCCTACTGCGAATCCTCTTGCAAGGATGCCTGCCTTGAAGAAGTTTTCCTCCTCTCTCTACAAGTATCTCAGCGAGTCTCTCTCTCACTGCAATCCCCAGGTCATCTCCTCTGCCCTGAAGCTGTTGAACCATGTCCTGAAAAGCTCTATTCCTGATGAAGGGCTTTTGCCCGAAACGTCGATTTTCCTGCTCCTCGGATGCTGCCTGACCTGCTGAGCTTTTCCAGCACCACGCTAATCTAGACTCTGGTTTCCAGCATCTGCAGTCCTTGTTTTTATCTATTGCCCAACAGGTTTAATTGGAAGCACTAGCTTTCAGAGCACTGTTCCTTCATCAGGTGATTATGCCCGACGAAGGAGCAGTGCTCTGAAGGCTAGTGCTTCCAAATAAACCTGTTAGACTAGAACCTGGTGTCATGTGATTTTAACTTTGTCCACCCCAGTCCCTCCACATTATGACTTTTGAAGGATGGAATTTCAAATAAGCACAACCTTCAAAAAATATTTCCTCATCTGTTTCAAATGGGCTTATTTTAAAACTGTGGCCCCTTCGTTCATGACTTTCCCACAAAAGAAAACATCTTTTCAAAATGCACCGAGTTAACTCAAGATCCTAAGTGTCAATTAAATAACTTCCGACTGTTCTAAACTCCAAAGGATACAAGCCTGACCTTTCTAACCTTTCCTCAAAGCAATCCACTCATTCCACGTATTAGTTTTGAAACCTTCTCTGAACTGTTTCCAATGCATTAACATCCTTCCCCAAGTAGAGTGACCAGTACTATACACAATACCACAGATGCAGTATCACCAATGTTCTGTATAACTGAAGCATAATCTCCCTACTCTGGCATTCAATTTTCCTTGAAATGGAAAACATTCTATTAGCTTTCCTGATTACCTGCTATTCCTGCACACTTTGGTGATTGATACATGAGAATGCCTAGATCTCTCGGCATCTCAGATGTCTGCAACGTCTCACCATTAAGATATGCTTATTTATTACTGTCAAAGTGGACAATTTTGCATTTTCCCATACTGTACTCCATTTTCCAGACCTTTGCCCAAAAACAAGCTTTATTCCTTTGTATGCTGCTTATACCATCTTCACAAATCACTTTGCTGCCCATTTTTTGTCATCAAATTACCATATCTTTGATTTCTTCATCCAAACTCTTTCTATGAACTGTAAAGAGTTGATGCCTAGTACCAACCTGCAGCACACATGAGACTATGACAGCCTGGAAAAAAAATCATTTATACCTACTCTCTACTTCCTGCTAGCGAGCCAATTTTCTATCAACGCCAATGTTATCTCTTTACACATGAGCTCTTAGTTCACAAAGAATCATGGATGTTCATGGGCTTCAACTCCACTTGTCAAATCACTTCATATCCCACAAAAATTTGTCTGTCCCAGACTTAAACATATTCAATGATTCAACATCCAGAACTCTATCAGATCAATGATCTGCCATCTATTAACTCAACATCTTAATCTACCTGCCACAAGGTCAGTGTATTTTTAAAGATATTTAAATGCAACTAGCTCCATTGCTTCTTTAAACAGTTTGACACGCAAAACTGAATATTCAGTTCTTCCAACTCCAAGTGTTTAGAACAGTCAGCCATATAAACAATATACTCCTGTAACCACTGGAATGAAACTGTACATTGGTTTAAAAAATGCAGTATATACTCAAAATGAAGAGAAGCATAGACTTTTAAGAATTAATATAAAAATTCTTTTCTTCTATATTTTACAAATTCAAGCATCTTGAGGACAACTCTTATTAAAATATATAGCGGCATTTGTAAGCTAGTAAAAAGATGATAGTATATTAAAAGCTGCAGAGATTAAGAAATTTGAAGACAATCAAGCACTGATCATCAAGATTGGCATACAAGTCATCTTATTCAACTAAGACGACGCTGCAGCCTTGCAATGCTTAAAGTAACTATTACAGTAATATAATGCATAAACAGCCAGCTTCCAGCTCCTATTCCCATTTTACATTCACAAACGCAGCAATTTATCTCTGTCTTAGCCCCTATATCTTGCTTTACTGCCTCAAAATAACACTTTTGTTACAAGTTATTTGGAGGATCAATTATTACTTCCTTGCACTCCTTTTCCATAAATCTTTAACGACAGCATGCAAGCTTTCATCAACAACTGCAATGAAAATGAAATCAACTGTTAACCTTGAATCTTGAGAAGTTGTTACTTGCACACATAAGGATTGATATAGAGTCACAGAATCCAGATTGTGCAGAGAGGGGCTACTTGGCCCACCAGGGTGGAGGAGGAAGGTTGTTTTTCAAACCGGAGGCCCGTGACCAGCAGTGTTCCATGGGGATCGGTCCGCTTTTGTTTGTAGTTTATAAAAGCGATTTGGATGAGAATATAGGAGACATAGTTAGTAAGTTTCCAGATGACAGCAAAATTAGTGGTATTGTAATAACCTTCTTTACTGTCCACAGAGATCTTGATCAATTGAGTCAGTAGACAGAAGTGGCAAATGAAGTTTAATTTGGATAAATGTAAAGTACATGTATTGCATATTGGTAAAATAAATAAAGGCAGGACTTACACAATTAATGGCAGGGCCAACATATCATTGGAGAACAGAAAGACCGAGGTGCTCAGGTACATAATTCTTTGAAATTTGCATCACAGGTAGACAGGGTGGTTAAAAAGGTGTATAGCACGCTTGCACTCATTGTTTAGACCTTAATTCTCAGATGTCATGCTGAAGTTGTACAGGATGTTAGCGAGGCTTCTTTTGGAGTACTGTGTAGAGTTCTGATCACTCTCCTATCAGGAGGATTTTATTAAACTGAAGAGGGTTCAGAAAATATTCACCAGGTTGTCGATGGGTACGAAGGGTTGGAGATATAAAAATAGGCTGGATCTTTTTCCACCAGTGCATAGGAGGTTGAGGGGGGACATGATAGAGGTTTATAAATCATGAGGGGCATAGGCAAGGTGGCAAGTATCTTTTCTGAAAATGTGTTCCTGGAAAAGCGCAGCAGGTCAGGCAGCATCCAGGGAACAGGAGAATCGACATTTCGGGCATAAGCCCTTCTTCAGGAAGTATCTTTTCCCTAGGGTAGGGTATTTCAAGATAAGGGGACATATTTTTAAGGTGAAAGGAGAATGTTTTAAGGAAGACATGGCAGGCAACTTTTTTCTTTTACGCACAGACTGATTCGTGTGTGGAATGAACTACCAGATATAGTGGTGGTTGTAGGTACAGATACAACATTTAAAAGACATTTTGATAAGTACATGAATAGCAAAGGTTTGGAGGAATACGGGCCAAATGCCAGCAAATGGGACTTGTTTATTTTGGGAACCCGGTTGTCATGGACTGAGAGGACCAAAGGATCTGTTCCCATGCTGTATGACTATGACTCTAATAAGTCTGCATCGATACTCTGAATCTGGCCCAAACCCAGATCGCTATCCTATGCCTCTACACCTGCCTGTACATCCCTGGACATAGATTTAGGTGAGGGGTAAAGATATAAAAGGGACCTCAGGGGCAACTTTTTCACGCAGACGGTGGTACATGTGTGGAATGACCTGTCAGAGGAAGTGCAGCAGGCTGGTACAACTGCAACATTTAAAAGGCATCTGGATGGGTATATGAATACGAAAGGTTTGGAGGGATATGGGCCAAGTGCTGACAAATGGGACTAGATTAGGTTGGCATGGAGGAGTTGCACCAAAGGGTCTGTTTCCATGCTCTATGACTGAGGGTTAAACTCAGAAATTGGCAGGTACCACCTTGAGCAGCACAGTCATCACTATGCACTGCTTCACTGCCCCAAGTTGACTTAACCTGACTGAGGATGTGCCATTAAAAAAAGTTGATATCCATCTCTGAGAAGAGCTAGATAATTGTCTTAAACTTCAAAACCAAAGTTTAATTGGCTTACAGTACGAGCAAACATGAAAACTTCTGATGTCTTCCCTGTAGATATCTTCCTCAAAAACACTAGATGATAACTAGCAAAGCCGAACTATTGGTAAAGGATCTCAAAAAAATCCAAGTATCTGTCAAATATCCTATAATTACCAATAGAGCACACTCCACACCTGGCAAACCAAAACTAATCTTATAATGAACCACATCCTGGCTGACTGCAGGAACTACCAACTGCAACAATTGTGGTTAAGATCCACAATTCAACCTTCAGATTGTGCAGATTTAATCTTTAGCCACTTGAGGCTAGGCCAAGCAAGGAACAAATGACCATTCACCTAAGTGGAACACCCCAACAGCTCAAGTTGAGACCGTTAATATCGACAGACTACTACTAACATAGTAACCTTTTGCCTGATGAGGTATATTCCTGGTGACATCATAACCAGTGCATTAGCTGAAGCTACTACATGGATGGATAATGTGCATCACACTGCAAATGCTTCCACAGCCATATAACAAAAAGAAACGACAAATATTCATTTCAATCAGCACTCATTAACCCTACTGAAGCAGTATGTTTGTGATAATGCAGTGTCTGCATGGAAGTGGAAAGCGAGGATTTAATTGGAGTCCAAATGCACAGCAACGTGTATTAAATTTAAAGGCATAAACTGTCCCACTTACCTAGGCCAGATAAACAACTTATGGAGACTAGCCTATGGTAAGAGAGGTTGGAAAAGTCATAGAAGTCTAGGTAGAATAAAAAAAATTCAAAAAGGACATTTAAAGATATATATAAAAAAAATCAGAGAGAGAAAGTGACTTAGAGAGGGTGGTCGAGACAACTGAAAGCCATAATTTATGACAAGTAAGGAAGAGCTCGTATTGTA
Source organism: Chiloscyllium plagiosum (assembly GCF_004010195.1). NCBI lineage: Eukaryota > Metazoa > Chordata > Chondrichthyes > Orectolobiformes > Hemiscylliidae > Chiloscyllium > Chiloscyllium plagiosum. The sequence continues at coordinate 39,873,403 of NC_057735.1, read as the reverse complement.
GACAAAAGCAAATTTTAAAGGCATGTTGCTAATGAAGAGGGGAATAAGACTAAAGACAAAAATTGAACACTTAACTGGAATCCACGTTGGTTATTGTGGCAACAGCCAAGAGCTATGGATTCAGGGGAGCTGAAATTTACAGAAGAGGGCAGCACGGGGGCTCAGTGGTTAGCACTGCTGCCTCAGCACCAGGGACCCAGGTTCAATTCCAGCCTCAGGACAGCGACTGTAGATGGAGGTTGCACATTCTCCCTGTGTCTGAGTGGGTTTCCTCCAGATGCTGTGCTTCCCTGCTACAGTCCAAAAATGTGCTGGTTAGGTGAATTGGCCAAGCTACATTCCCCATAGTGTTCAGGGATGTGTAAGTTCGATGCATTAGTCAGGGGAAATGTAGAGTATTAGGGTATCATAGAATTCCTACAATGTGGAAACAAGCCCTTTGGCCCAAAAGTCCATACCAATCCTCCAAAGAGTAACGCACCCAGACCCATCCCTCTCTTCCCTCTCTCCTCCATATTTACACCTGACTAATGCACCTAACTTACACATCCCTGAACACTGTGCAATTTAGCACAGCCAATTCACATAATCCAAAAGTGTGCAGGTTATGGGAGGAAACTGGAGCACCTGGAGAAAATCCACACAGACATGGGGAGAATGTGCAAACTCCACACAGACAGTTGCCCAAGGCTGGAATCGAATCCTGGTCCCTGGCACTGTGAAGAAGCACTACTGACCAGTGAGCCATCATGGTCTGCGTGGACTTGTTGGGCCAAAGGGCCTGTTTCCACAGTGTAGGGATTCTACGAAGTGGAGGATGTTAGTGTGATGAAATGATGGCAGTATCATGAAGGCTGTTCAGTTGTATTATAAATCCATTGTAATACTTTCTTTCGAGGAAATGAATTTACCACCCCTCTTTAGTTAGGACTGCACACAAAACTTCGAGGAGAAAGTGAGGTCTGCAGATGCTGGAGATCAAAGTTGAAACTTTATTGCTGGAACAGCACAGCAGGTCAGGCAGCATCCAGGGAACAGGAGATTCGACGTTTCGGGCACAGGCCCTTCTTCAGGAATGAGCAGAGAGTGTTCAGCAGGAGAAGATAAAAGGTAGGGAGGAGGGACTTGGAGGAGGGGAGTTGGAAATGTCTTCTTCTTGACCTCTCCGCCTCCATCCTACTCCCACCTATCACCCTCACCTTGACCTCTTTCCACCTATCACATTTCCAACGCCCCTCCTCCAAGTCCCTCCTCCCTACCTTTTATCTTCTCCTGCTGAACACTCTCTGCTCATTCCTGAAGAAGGGCCTGTGCCCGAAACGTCGAATCTCCTGTTCCCTGGATGCTGCCTGACCTGCTGTGCTGTTCCAGCAATAAAGTTTCAACTGCACACAAAACTTGTAGATCAAACTTAGTAAGACGTATAAAATTTGGATTGCCCTGAAAAACTGTATTCAATTTATCTATGGATTACAATCGTACTGAAAACGCATTTAAAAATTAATACAAAACAGCTTAAAAGTCCAACGACAAAGTAAAAATGTGACCACTGCCAGTGCAAACACAATCCAATTCCTTCAGATATAAAGCTTTATCAGATTTCCTAAATAACAATGCCACTCTTTTAAGATAAACCGGCTTGCATGGTGCGGACACTGACTATTCAGAGGCTGCTCCTCACAATTTGTCATCCATAGTTTGACCAAAGCGGTTTGCGCAACGCGATACAGGAAATGAAGGTTCAATCACTAGACATTACGGGGAACATTCCCCTGAAGCCCGATTGTACCTGTCCAAGTCTGTTTACCTCCTCGTTTGCCGGCCAACCGGCCGGTCAGCCAAGACCGAGCGCTCCCCTGCCGCTCGGCTTCGCCCGCCTCAGAGCCGAGTCTTTTGCCTAATGACGTGTAATGGAGAGGCGGGATGGTGAGTTGACAGCAATACCGAGGATCCGCATGCAGAGGCGGACCACCACGACCGGGCCTTTCCCCCTCCCCTCCTCCTCCTCTCCTCCTCCAACGCTCAGTCTCCTCGCCGCAACCTAACACTATCAAATGTGCCGATTGGCCAGAGGCCAGGCACGCAACTGCTGACCACCTGTGATTGGTCAACAGACTACAGGGGAGTCCTCATTGGCTACGGATAGAACACACAGAATCCAGGGGCTGGGTGAGCCTTGTGTATCAGGAAAGATTCTTCCTGCTTCAAGCCAGCAATGAATAAAGCAGCTCATGATGCAACACAAATCACAATAACAAACCAATAGTCATCGGATAACAATGTAAAATTATTAAAATCCCAAAATGTTCATGTATTTAATATTCCTTGAACACAAACATTACATGAATATATTACATATAAACCACACTGGTCACATTCGATACCAACAATTGCACTGCAGTCGTTTCCTTAGTAAGTTATTTCATACGGCAAAACTATTTGGCAATTAAAAGATGCATTAAACGGACTGGCCGTTCAGCACCTCGTTAAAGTCCCTGTAAGTATTTCTGCATTTATCCGCTATAATATTTGCTCGACTCTCCAAATCTAGAACATTATAAGATAAAGTATTTTTTAAGAATTTGGGTGTTCGGACATCGGGCAGATGTGAGTTTAATACGAACCTTCTGACCCAGCGCTAGGGACATTACTGCGCCACAAAAATCTTTAAAGAAAATGCTTTTAAAAATAGTAAACATTTCCTTTGCTCGTAATTAGGCTTGAGAATTATTCTGGACTAGAAATACGAACAATTCAAATTTTAATGATTAAGTATCTTAGTTGTAATCAACATTGAATAGTTAAATTGTGAAGTCAGGTTAAATAGAAATGGATTGTGCTCTATGGAGTTCAAAGGTTAACAGTGATTGAGGTGTTTGAAATGTTTCAAAGTAGATAAAAAAACTATTTGTTTTGAATTTTCCAATCAAAGGAAAAGTGCACAATCAGGAGTGAAACTAGGAAGCACTTTCACACAAAGGACCATAGAAATCTACGATTATTTCCCTCAAAAGGCTTATGACACTAAAGTGGATGGAAACACAAATTGTGACGAAGGAGTATTAACAGACCAACTGATTAGACTAGAACATGGCAAATTGAATATCATACATCATGTGTAAAAGTATGCACTTCGGTAGAAAAACAGACAAGAAGGCATCATTCCAAAGATACCCTGCCCGGTGGACATTTTTTTTAGAATGGAGCCTAATGTCTGTATAGTTATGTTGACAGAAATTGCGCTATTGATTTGTCTATCTCAACACAGATTGACGCCTGCGTCTATTAGAGAGGGACTGCGGCATTGTCACAGAGATTAAATTGTTTATTTAGGGTGTAGGTTTGCTCGCTGAGCTGTAGGTTTGATATCCAGATGTTTCATTACCTGGCTAGGTAACATCATCAGTGGCGACCTCCAAGTGAAGGAAGAAGTTGTCTCCTGCTTTCTATTTATATCTTTCTCCTGGATGGGGTTCCTGGGTTTGTGGTGACGTCATTTCCTGTTCGTTTTTTAAAGAGATTGATAGATGGCATCTAGATCGATGTGTTTGTTTATGGCGCTATGGTTGGAGTGCCAGGCCTCTAGGAATTCTCTGGCATGTCTTTGCTTAGCCTGTCCCAGGATAGATGAGTTGTCCCAGTCGAAACGGTGTTTTTTTTCATCAGTGTGTAGGGCTACGAGGGAGAGAGGGTCGTGTCTTTTTGTGGCTAGCTGGTGTTCGTGTATCCTGGTGGCTAACTTTCTTCCTGTTTGTCCTATGTAGTGTTCGTGGCAGTCCTTGCATGGAATTTCATAGATGACGTTGGTTTTGTCCATGGGTTGTACTGGGTCTTTTAAGTCTGTTTTTCTTTGAAAGTGTTGGTGGGTTTGTGTGCTACTAGGATACTGAGGGGTCTTAGTAGTCTGGCTGTCATTTCTGAAACTTCTTTGATGTATGGTAAGGTGGTTAGGCTTTCTGGCTGTGGTTGGTCTGCTTGTCGTGGTTTGTTCTTGAGGAATCTGCGCACTATATTTTTTTGAGTATCCGTTCTTCTTGAATACGTTGTATAGGTGGTTCTCCTCTGTTTTCCGAAGTTCATCTGTGCTGCAGTGTGCGGTGGCTCGTTGGAATAGTGTTCTGATACAGCTTCGTTTGTGTGTGTTGGGATGGTTGCTGGTGTAGTTAAGTATTTGGTCAGTGTTAGTCGGTTTTCTGTATACGCAGGTTTGTAGTTCTCCGTTGTCCTTTCTTTCGACTGTGACGTCCAGGAATGCGAGTTTGTTGTCGGTTTCTTCCTCCTTGGTGAACTTTATGCCTGTGTGTTGTTGATGATGTTAAATGTCTCTTCTATCTTGTTTCGTTTTGTGATGACAAAGGTGTCATCTATGTAGTGGACCCAAATTTTTGGTTTGATGGTTGGTAGGGCTGTTTGTTCTAGCCTTTGCATTACTGCTCCTGCTATGAATCCTGATAGTGGAGATCCCATGGGTGTGCCGTTGGTTTGTTTGTAGACTATGTTGTTGAAAGTGAAATGGGTGGTGAAGCACAGGTCCACTAGCTTCATGATGTTTTCGTTGGTAATGCGATTGATGGTGGTTGGTGCGTGTGTGTGTGTGTGTGAGAGAGAGAGATGGTCTCTTCTAAAAGTGTGGTAAGTGTTTCCTTTGCCATGTCGATGTTGATGGAGGTAAACAGTGCTGTTACGCCGAATGAAATCATTGCTTCGTCTTCCTCTATTTTGGTGTTTTTGATAATTTTTAGGAATTCCTGGGTGGAGTGGATGGAGTGCTGTGACTCTTCTACTAGGTATTTCAGTCTTGTATGTAGTTCTTTGGCCAGTCTGTAAGTTGGTGTTCCGGGTAGTGAGACTATAGGTCTGAGGGTGCTCCTGGTTTATGGAGTTTTGGTAGTCTGTAGAATCGTGGGGTGTTGGGCCCGTCGGGTTTCATTTTCTGGAAATCCGTCTTGTTTAATTGTCCAGAATCGTGTAATTTTCTTAGGAGGTATGTAATTTTGTTTCCTAGTTGTGGAGTCGGGTCTAGCGCCACCTGTTGGTAAGTGTTGGTGTCTGCGAGCATTGGCTTGCTCGATGTAGTCCCTTCTGTTCAGGATGACTATGAGCCGACCTTTGTCTGCAGGTAATATAACAATGTTTTTGTCTTTTTTGAGGTTTTCTAGGGCTTTCTTTTCAAACACATAGATCTAGGTGCCATCTATCAACCCCTCAAAAAACGAACAGGAAATGACATCACCACAAACCCCAGGAACTCCATCCAGGAGAAAGATATAAATAGAAAGCAGGAGACAACAGCTTCGCTTCACTTAGAGGTCGCCACTGATGATGTTACCTAGCCAGGTAATGAAACGTCTGGATATCAAACTACAGCTCAGCGAGCAAACCTACACCCTAAACCTCAACCTGAGCTACAAACCTTCACAAACCTTGCATTGTTTATTTACTTAAGAATACGTAAAATATTGACTAGCATAATTTAAAGTGCAGGTAGGCAAGTTGCGTTACATAGCTGCTTCCCCGGATATCTCATAGATCTGCTTAGTGCAAAGTTTTGGGCGGGGCCCCAGCTATTTGACTCATTGCAATTTTACTGTGACAAATACCCGGGACCAGAAAAGGTTCCAGGAAGTAGTGACAGTAAAACCAATTTTAAAGAAAAAAACCCCATATATTAAAATACAGAGCCTCACTAACAGAGTGTTGTATTCAAAAAGTGATAACAAAATCATCCTTAGTACATATGGGCAGCATGGGGCAATTCGGAATCTTCCAACACAAAAGCTGGCCATTTGGCCCATTGTGCCAGTTAGGTTACATCAACCCAGACAGTGAATTTTCTACTAGTCACCCTTTTAGGTACTTCCTTCTTTCTCAAATTTAATTTGTCTACTACCTTTTTTAGTGATATTGGCAGCATCTCTTTTTTTGTTGCATTGTATTCAGGACTATCTGTTTCCATTTTCCCCTTTCTTTTAGCAGTCTCTGTTTTGCTTTTCTTTTGCAAAAATATACTTTATTCAGATGTTATCTATAAGTGTATTACAAAATAGTTCAACAGACATTCCAGAAAATACAATAAAAATATCAGGTTGCTCGAAAGCATTACACTCTTAGCTGCCTCCATCAAAATGCAAAATTGGAATATTTACTAAACGTGACAAGCTACAAAGCGTTTATTAAGTTAACAGACTCTGAGGATATCACAGCAGAAAGAGCTCAGACAATTGCTTTTCCAAACTGTGCAAAGTGTCCCATCGCATGTAGTCCTGGACTTTGAAATGTGTCAATCTGCAACACTCATTCGAGGACAACTCTTTGCATGAGATGATCCAGAGGTTCTGGGCAGATCAGATACCACCTTTCACCAAGCTGATGGTCCTCCATGTGTAGTTGATATTCGTCTTGATGTCTGTCTCAGGAATAGTCCCAGAATCAATCTCAACAAGATCCCCATGCATCTCTTCCCAAATCTGCTCTGTAAAAGGCACATTCCAGAAAGGGGTGTGTGACAGCCTCTTCATGACCCTAGGTATTTAGAAGGCAATATATGATAGAGCAGATAGTGTAGGCATTCATATAGATCTGATGGCTAGTGCCCTTGCTACCAACAGCTCTTGGGGATTTTTGGAAAGGATTGATCTTCCCGTATTCCTTCAGGGCTTCGATGACATTTTGTACCACTGCAACAACAGATCTGTGGTAGAAATTGCTTTCCTGTTCAAACTTTTCCACAATGGACAGGTGACACGCTATGGTCCAACTACCTGGTACCTGGGGTTAGGTAGAACCTCAGTACAAAGTAATACTTGGTGTTTGACCATCAAAGATCCAAGTCATAAGCCCATGTGGTAACTTGTACCAACAGCTCACCAGTTTTACATACATGTATTTCAAAACTCATCTTAATAAGTTTTATATTATTTCCATGTTTGCTGTCTATTAACTTAGAAGTACTTTTTCCATTCTAATGTTATTCATCTCTCCTAGACCTTTATGTGTTTTATGTCTTTGATGATCCTTTTTTCCGATGATTCATTCCGATGCACTTCCACTCATTGAATTTGCTTAAACCCGCCAACAGCTCTGGTTAATTTCCCCATAAAGACATTGGTTTCTGTCCTGTTGAGGAAGAATCCAACCAGAATGTACAGCTGGCTAAACAAGTGCTCTGGAGTCAAATGTATGCAACATTAGAAATAAAACAAAATCAGAGTTAGACCTATTCAGCTTGCAGGTTACAAATGAAAGAAATTAGGATAAAACCAGGTAAGACCATGAGCTAAATATTCCAGGCCCTAGAATTTTTAGAAGTGACAAAGAAAGAGGGAAAGAGGGGTGCTAATACTGACAAAGACAATTATAGCAGAAATTAAGATTTCAGTAAAAATGATCATACAGTGAAAACATCATAACTTTGGCTCAGAATTCCACGTGTTGTTATTAACATGTGAATTGGTCAGCAATTTGTTGCCTGGAAGTGACAGCTCATTAATTAGGAATTGCCACAAGCTACTGCCTGATTTCAGCTGTTCTGCCAATGGCTTCCTTAAAAAGACATCTCACTCTTAAATTAACCTCCCCATCATTTTCATTCCGCTAAATTCACCAGAGTTCATTTCAGCAATTTTTAACACAAATATCTTTGTGAAACCATGTTCATTATTAATGACTTCTGAGCAATTGCTCTTGACAAGAAACTGAAAAACTTTAACAAGCAAAGTCCCATTACTTATGGATTTATCATTGGAGATTTGTTTAAAAATTCATTTTGTCCCTCTCTCAGGCCAATCTTTATTTTGCTCTGAAAACCAACAAACTTGTAATATTAACTCTTTCGCTCTCTAAAGATGCTGCCAGACTTGCCAACATTTTTTCCCCACTTTTTTGCTCTGTTTATTTCTCTTTCAGTACCAGATTTGACATTGAAATTGCCATTTTTTTGATTGAAAACAGTATTAAAGTTTTCGCTCCTAAATATGCAATGGACATTTCAGAATTTCTTCTCAGTACTTTTATTTCCTTTTGTTAAGTGTGTGTTGCTGGAAAAGAACAGAGGGCCGGAAAGTTGATTTTCCTGTTCCTCACTGCCTGACCTGCTGTGCTTTTCCAGCAACACACTCTCAATTCTGATCTCCAGCATTTGCAGACCTACTGTCTCCACATTTTATTTACTATCAACCACTACTGGCTGAAAATTAACTATTACAACTGAGTAATTTTAAAATTTTCTTTATCACTCTTCTCTACCTGATTTGACATCAAATTAACTTATCCTAGTTATATTTCCTTATTCTGACATTGCATTGTTCATTTCACAATCCTTCAAACTGAGTGGTTAAGTATATGTAATAAAAACAGAATATGCTAGAAGAACTTGGCAGGTCGAACAGCATCTGTAGTGAGATAAACAAAATTAGTGTTTTGAGTCTAATGTGACTCTTCCCTTATTAAGAGTTCTAGGTAGGAAAATAGTTACCAGGATCTCAATAGTATTCCCTGGATTACTCCCAGTTTCATAAAAATGAGAGTTTAGAAACAGGAGATTAAAGCTGGTGCATGCATGACTGGATAGAGTGGGGGACTTTATAATTTAGGACATCCGGTGAGTGGCTCAGAAAGACATCACCTGTATAAACCAGATGATTTGCATTTGAACAGAACTGGGACTGAGTCCTTGAGGTGTGTTTTTGCTAGTGCGTTGGACTAATGTAGCAAGGGTGTGAGAACTAAGATATATTGTCAGAGAGGAATCGCAAGATGCACAAAAATGTGGAATACATAAATATTATTAGAATAAAGAACTGCAAATTTAATTGGTAGAATCAGAGTAAGGGAGAAAGTAATAAAGTCTAAATCAGGATTACTTTGATTAATGAGTTACAGGCATATATTGCCAGGTGGATACATGATATTGTAGCTATGAAAGAGAATGGTCACAAAGAAAACAGGAGTGAGCCTTAGATAATCCTGGATACAGGTGTTCAGCAAAGACAAAAGGAAGAAAAGGTGTAGGAATCAGTACTGATGAAAGAGGGCACTGTCATACTGAAGAAAGCCATGATATGGAGGAGCCAGTGTTGGACTGGGGTGGAGAAAGTTAAAAAAAATCACACAACACCAGGTTATAGTCCAACAGATTCATTTGGAAGCATTAGCTTTTGGAGCGCTGTTCCATAATCAGGTAGGTGTGGAACAGGACCATCACCCACCGAATTTATAGCAAAAGATTATAGCAAATGACATACACAAAGACAAAGGATAGTAAAGGGAAGAGTAGGGCCAGTTAGGAACCAACAAAGAGAATTACACATGGAGGCAGAGGGAAGAGCTAAAGTATTAAATGAATACCCAACATTTGTCCTAACCAAGAAAATGCTGCCCTGATCATGATGAAAGAGGAGACAAGTCAGACAGTAGAAGGATTTAAAATTGATCAGGACGTGGTATTCGATAGACTATTTTACACAAAAGTTGATCAGGCATTAAAACCAGATGTGATCCATCCAAAGATACTGAAAATAATTAGAGTGGAAATTGCAATAGTACTGGCCATAATTCTTCATTCTTCTTTAAACCTGGAAGTGGTGTCAAAGCTCTGGAGAATTGTAAACATAATGATCTTTTTGAATAAGATTCACAAGGCAAGCATAACAACTACAGGGTAGTCAACTTAACTTCAGTGGTGGATGAAGTTCTAGAAACAATAATTCAGGATATAATTAATTACATGGATAAATGTTGTTTATTTAATGAAAAGCCAACATGGATTTCTTAAGGAAAAATTGTACTTAAGAGTCATAGAGATGTACAGCATGGAAACAGATCCTTCGGTCCAACCTGTCCATGCCGACCAGATATTCCAACCCAATCTAGTCCCACCTACCAGCACCCGGCCCATATCCCTCCAAACCCTTCCTATTCATATACCCATCCAAATGCCTCTTAAATGTTGCAATTGTACCAGCCTCCACCACTTCCTCTAGCAGCTCATTCCATACACGGACCACCATCTGTGTGAAAAAGTTGCCCCTTAGGTCTCTTTTATATCTT
>NC_057735.1:39846957-39862979 GCF_004010195.1 Chiloscyllium plagiosum | reverse complement strand
TAGAGGGCCCAGCACCGATCCTTGTGGCACTTCACTGGTCACAGGCCTCCAGTCTGAAAAACAACCCTCCACCACCACCCTCTGTCTTCTACCTTTGAGCCAGTTCTGTATCCAAATGACTAGTTCTCTCTGTATTCCGTGAGATCTAACCTTGCTAATCAGTCTCCCATGGGGAACCTTGTCGAACACCTTACTGAAATCCATATAGATCACATCTACCGCTCTGACCTCATCAATGTTCTTTGTTACTTCCTCAAAAAACCCAAATAAAGTTCGTGAGACATAATTTCCCACGCACAAAGCCATGTTGACTATCCCTAATCAGTCCTTGCCTTTCCAATTACATGTACATCCTGTCCCTCCAACAACTTGCATACCACCGATGTCAGGCTCACTGGCCTATAGTTCCCTGACTTATCCTTATCACCCTTAAACAGTGGCACCACGTTAGCTAACCTCCAGTCTTCCGGCACCTCACCTGTGACTATCGATGATACAAATATCTCAGCAAGAGGCCCAGCAATCACTTCTCTAGCTTCCCACATAGTTCCAGCGTACACCTGATGAGGTCCTGGAGATTTATCCCCCTTTATGCACTTCAAGACATCCAGCACTTCCTCCTTTGTAATCTGGACATTTTGCAAGGTGTCACCATCTATTTCCCTATAGTCTATATCTTCCATATCCTTTTCCACAGTAAATACTTATGCAAAATACTCGTTTAGTATCTCCCCCATTTTCTGGGGCTCCACACAAAGACCGCCTTGCTGATCTTTGAGGGGCCTTATTCTCCCCCTAGTTACACTTTTGTCCGAAATGTGTTTGTAAAACTGGCTGGAGATATTTTTGATCAGGTAACAGAAGGCTTTCAAGGGCAATGCAGTTGATGTGTGTGTAGACTTCCCAAACACATTCAATACAATGCCATAGATGGACATGGAAGCAAACTTATGGTTCATATAGTAAAAGGTACAGTAGCAACATGGATACAGAATTAGCTGAATAACAGGAAACAGAAAATAGTGGTTAATGGTTTTGTTTTGGGCTGGACGAAGGTTTGTAGCAGAGTTCCCCAGAGACAGTGTTGGGATCCTTGGTTATCCTCAAAAATATCAGTGACCTAGGTGTCTTTGTGAAACGGGCACAATTTTAATGTTTGCAGATAATACAAAACTTGGAAGGATTATGAACTGTGAACAGGAGAATGGTATGAGGTTAGATTAGATTCCCTACAGTATGGAAACAGGCCCTTCGGCCCAAGTTCACACCGACCCTCCGAAGAGTAATCCACCCAAACCCATTCCCCTAACACTGTGGGCAATTTAGCATAGCCAATTCACCTGACCTGCACATCTTTGGATTGTGGGAGGAAACCCACGCAGACACAGGGAGAATGTGCAAACTCCACACAGACAGTCGACCGAGGCAGGAATTGAACCCAGGTCCCCAGTGCTGTGAGGCAGCAGTGCAAACCACTGAGCCACAGAGCCGCCCCATCAAAAACCTATTGACTAGAAGTGAAAAACATATACTGGTAGGAAATGAAATTCAATGCACACAAGTGTGAAGTGATTCATTTTGGGTGGAAAAACATATGGTGATAACAATACCATCAAGGCACAATTCTAAAGAACCTGTTTGTACATGTGCATAAGTCATTGAAGGTGGCAAGACAGGTTAGGCAAATGCTTAACAAAGCATAGATTATCACAGGCTCTATTCGTAGGGGCACAGAACACAACAGCAAAAAGATAATATTAAACTTCTACAGGATCCCGGTTCATCTTCAGCTGGCGAACATATTCAGTTTTGAAAATGAAGGATATGAAGGCATTGGTGAGGGTGCAGAAAAAAGTTACAAGAACAGCTTCATTGATGAGTAATCGAGAATTTGAGACTGTTTCTCTTAATCATAGAGTCATTGAGTTGTACAGCATGGAAATAGGTCCTTTGGACCAATTTGTCTTTAAAATTCATTCATGTGATAACGATGTCACTGGCTAGGCCAACATTTATTGCCCAACCCTAATTGCCCAGAGGGCAGTTAAGAATCAACCATATTGTTGTGGGTCTGGAGTCACATGTAGGCCACACACAGGTAAGGATGGAAGTTTCCCTCCCTGAAGGACAATCACTTCCCTGGTTTCCCACAAAGTACTAGGATACACCTGATCAGATCCCAGAGATTTATCCATCTATATGTATTTTAAGACATCCAGCATCACCTTCTCTACAATATGGACACTTTTCAAGATAGCACTATTATTTCTCCAAGTTCTCTAGCTTCCAGATCCTTCTCCACAGTAAATACTAAACATATGACTCTAAGTATTTTGTGTTAATATTCCACACAGGAATTTGATGATCTTTAAGGGACCCAATGTTCTTCAGGGTTACTCTTTTTCCCTTAATGTATTAACAAAGAACAATGCAGCATAGGAGCAGGCCCTTCGGTACTCCAGTCCTGCACTGACATATTTTGTCCTTCCATACTACAACTGTCTTCACTTACAGGATCCATATCCCTCAGTTCACTTCCTATTCATGTATCTGTCCAGGTGTGTTTGAATGTTGCTGTCATACCACCACTTCCTCTGGCAGCATGTTCCAGGCACTCATCACCCTTTGTGTGAAAAACCTGCCTCACACATCACTTTTAAACCCCCCCCCACCACTCCACACCTTGAACTGGTGTCCCCTAAATTGACCCCTCCACTCTCAGAAAGAAACCTCATACTTTCCACTCTATCCATGCCATTCACAAACTCAAACTTTTATCAAGTCACCCCTCAACCTCCTGTGTTCCAGTGAAAACAAATTCAGTCTTTCCAACATTTATTCATAGCTAAAATCCCCCATACCAGGCAACATCCCAGTAAACCTTTTTTATACCTTCTCCAAAGTACCCACATCCTTTTGGTAGTGTGGTGACCAGAACTGTATGCAATATTCCAAGTGTGGCCTAACTAAACTTCTATCAATCTGCAGCATAACTTTTCTATCCTTACACTCAATGCCCCTTCCAATGAAGGCAAGTATGCCATAGATCTATTTTACTGTCTTATCTACCTACGCTGCTACCTTCAGTGGTCTATGGACCTGGACAACCAGATTTCTCTGCATATCAATACTCCTAAAGGTTCTTCCATTCACTATATAATTTTCACCTGTACTTGACCTTCCAAAATGCAATACCTCACATTTGTCCAGATTAAACTCTGTTAGCCATTTTTCTGCCTGTGCCTCCAACTGATCTATATCCTGCTGTATCCTCTGACGATCCTCCTCATTATCCACAACTCCACCAATCTTTGTATCATCTGCAAACTTACTAATTAGACCAGCTGTTTTCCTCCAAACCATTTATGTAGATCGTGATCAGGGGTCCCAGCAGTCATCCCTGCAGAAGATCACTAGTCACAATTCTCCATTCCACCACTACCCTCTGTCTATGACGAAACCAGGTCTGTATCCAACTTGCCAGCTCACCCCTAATAGAATGTGACTTCACCTTTTGTATCATTCTGCTGAGGCCATGTAGACATCAACTTTTCCCTCAATCATTTTCATCAACTCCTCAAAAAACTCTTTCAATTTAGTGAGGCACACAAAACTATACTATCACTAATAAGTCAATTTATTTATAAATGCATATAGATCTTGTCCCTGATAATCCCTGCTACTGACATGAGGTTCACAAGCCTCTAATTTCCTGGATTATACCTGCTGAATTCTTAAACAATGGGAGAACATTGGCTATTTTTCAGTCTTCTGGGATCTCACCTGTAGAATCTCTTTAGATTCTCTTTAACCCTAATTGCCAAAGCTAGCTCATATCCCCTATTTGCCCTCCTAATTTTCTTTAGTATATTCCTACTGCCTTTATACTCAAGAGATTCACTTAATTCCAGCTATCTTCACTTGCCAGATTCCACCTCCTCTTTCTTAACCAGAGCCTCAATTTCTTCAGTCATCCAGCATTCCCTATACCTAGCAGCCTTGCCCTTCACACCAATAAGAACATAGTGCATTTGGACTCTCGTTGACTCATTTTTGAAGGCCTCCCACTTTCTAACTCTCCTTTGACCTGCAAATAGCCTCTCAAAATCAGCTTTTGAAAAATCTTGCCGACCTCCAATTTAGAACTTGAACTTTTGGAAGTGGTGTCCTTCCTCATCTGTATGTAAAGATACTATTTCTCAGCAACAAACCTAAACAAGCAGACAAGATGCGCCCAGAAACCCTAGCCACTCTCCCCTACATCAAAGACATCTCAGAAATGACCGCCAGACTACTCAGACATCTTGGCATCATGATAGCCACAAACCCACCAACATACTAAAATAGCAGTTAATGAACTTGAAAAACCCTATACAGACAACAAGCAAAACTAATGTCATTTACAAAATGCCTTGCAAGAACTTAAACACTACATTAGATAAACAGGCAGAAAACTAGCCACGAGGATATATGAACATCAATTAGCCACAAAAAGATATGACCCTCTCTCACTAGTATCTTTACAAACAGATGAGGAAGGACACCAAATGACTGGGACAACACATCCATTCCAAGGAGAAGCCAAACAGAGAATTCCTAGAAGCATGGCACTCCAACCGAAACTCCATCAACAAACACATTGAATCCCATTTACCACCCTCTGAGAAAAAGAGCAGGAAATGACACCACTAACCCAAGGAAACCTAAACACAAATCGAAAAAAGCAGGCCATATCACCAGTGCCTCATCCAGAGGGTCACTGACGACGTTCCCTAGTATGGTGATGAAACGTCTGAAAACAAACCTTCCAGTTCAGCGAGCAAACTTATATCCAGCATTTATACTGTGGAACATTAAGCTGCCAGTCCCTGCCCTTCCATAAGGCCATAAGACATACGAGCAGAAATTAGGCCATTTAGCCCATTGAGTCTGCTCCACCATTCAATCATGGTTGATAAGCTTCTCAACCCTTTTCTCCCCCTTTTTCCCAATAAACCTTGATCTCCTTGACAATCAAGAATCTATCTCCATCTTAAATACACCCAATGACCTGGTCTCCACAGTCTTCTGTGGCAATGAACTCCACAAATTCACCACTCTCTGGCAGATGTTTCTCCTTATCTCCGTTCTAAAATGTCTTCCCTTCACTCTAAGGCTGTGCCCTCAAGTCCTAGTCTTTCCTACCATCGTCTCAACATCCAAGCCATTCAGTATTCTGTAAGTTTCAATTAGGTCCAATTCATCCTTATAAACTCCATCAAGTATGATCCCAGAACGTCCTCATATGTTAAGCTTTTCATTCCTGGCACCATTTTAGTGAACCTCCTCTAAACCCATTTCAGGACCATTACATCCTTCTTGAGATATAAGGCCCTGGTCTGACCACATTTGGAGTTGTGTGCAGTTTTGAGCCCCTTAGGGCTTCAGATGTACATCCCTGCTTTTATATTCAAGTCCTCTCAAAATAATTGCCTACGCTGTCTTCGCTGTACCTAACTACTGACTCAATCTGCACGTTTACCTTGAGAGAATATCGGACTAGAACTCCCAAGTCTCTTTGCACTTCAGACTTCTGAATTTACTTCCCATGTAGAAAATAGTCCATGCTTCTATTCTTCTTACCAAAGTGCATGACCTCACACTTTCCCGCATTGTACTCCAACTGCCACTTTGCCCACTCTCCTAACTTGTCCAAATCCTTCTGCAGCCTCCCCACCTCCTCAATGCTACCTGTCCCTCTACCTAACTTTATATTGTCTGCAAACTTTGCCAGAATGCCCTCAGTTCTGAGCCATATGTCTATAATAGATATTTTGGCAATTGTACATGCAATTCAGTCTTACTATCCATTGTTTCCAATAAATATGGAAGGCATCATCCAGGGACCTTCTTTTGGTGAAAACCTTGCAGAATTCCTACAGTGTAGAAGTAGGCCATTTGGCCTAACAAATAGACACCGACCTTCCAAAGACCATGCCATCCAGACCTAGCCTTGACTCCACCTTTGAAACCCTGCATTTCCCATGGCTAATCTATCCTGCACATCCCAGGACACTACTGGACAATTTAGCATGGCCAATCCACTTAACCTGCACATCTTTGGGCTGTGGGAGGAAGCCCACACAGACATGGGGAGAATGTGCAAACTCCACACACACAGTCGCCCAAGGCTGGAACCCAAGGTGTTGTGAGGCAGCTATGCTAACCACTGAGCCACCGTGCTTAGCGAATAAAAGTTTTGTCAAATTACCCCCATATCTCTTGCCCTTTGCCTTAAAACCATACCCTCCTGTTTTTATTTAATCCTGCTAACAAGGGCAACGTTTCTATCTTTCATATCTGTGCTCATAACTTGGAACATTTGAAATGTGGTCACTTGGAAATAACAATGAAAAAAACCGTAAATACAGAAATACCTGTAAAATTATATCAAAGTAAATAATGTGTATTCCGTATTGCAGAGCATAAATAGACTGGAATATGTGACAGACTAACGCCATCTCAGCTATCTGCTAATTTCAGACCTGAGAAATCTGGCTCATCTTGGCATCATAATTCCCTATAAATAAAAGCAAAGTGAAAAGTGCACAGTCACTATTCTGACGCTGCTATTGATGGTTAACATACTCACTGCTCCACACGACGGCAGGAGCCGCAGCTCACCACCAGGTTACTACGGCAAACGTCATCGCTCCACCCCATGAGTAATATCAGGAGGTCAAACACGGCAGGGATACGAAAGGAAACTACAATTCCCATGATGTCAGGCGATCGCGCAGGCGCTTGACACACGCGCAGGGGCGGTCTAGTGCGCACGCGCGTCATTCACCCCCTTTCGGGGCTGTTCATTGATACGCATGCGCGCTGACAGAGCGCACAGGCCGTGAAGGTTTGACTGTAAGATTTCCTCAGTCTGATTGAGGCGAGTTGTCAAACTGTCTTGCCTCACAGTCAATGTCTTCCAGCATTGCAGATTTTATTCATTAACTTAACTATTCTTTTTCAATTCATCGAACGTATGGCCGGGAAAGTAAAGTGGGTGACAGACATCGAAAAATCGGTGCTTGTGAATAATTTTGAGAAGAGGGGTTGGAGTCAGACTTCTACTGATGAAGACTGGAACTTTTACTGGTGAGTAAACACGGGTGCTGTTTGCTGATTTTAGTTGTCATTTATTTAGTATTTTGCCCAAACGATAATAAAGGAACCGTACTGTTAACCCAATGAGTATGATATAGGAGGTGCCTGTCGCTGGACCCTTCAGCTGTTTCTGATGCTTCATGTGGACATTAAATTCATTTTCTCCACTTTCAGACTCTCCATAACACCGTGTCAGGTTTTCGGACCCCGGTCTTATCATTCTCGTTCTGTGCAGTACTTGTACCTCCTGTCTTTGATCTTTTGCCGTTGGCTATTGGCTTTGTTGACATTTTCCAGGTTTGTTTTTGCTCCTTGCAGGCTACGCTTCTAAAGCATCTCTGTTTACCTTCTTCTGTTGCATTCACACAAGCTTATCCTTGGCATAAAGTCATTTTGGCATTTTGTTGATGCAAAATCTGTAATGTAAATTGGATTTTAGGGTCTGGGTGACTTTGAAACAGAGTGCAGACAGCATGGAGGATAATTCATTTCATTGAACAAAATTCTAAATTCTGCAGTATGGTTCTGGATTGGCACATTGCCAAATAGATTTTTAAATGCAAAAATGACAAAGTAGGAAGGTTGCAAGTCGGTATTATCTTTGAAAGAGCTTCTCTCCCAGAGAGTCTTCTCTTGTCTCAGATCTGCACCTTGCCTACAAAATAAATATAAAGGCTGGCTTATTTTCCAAAGTGCCATCCATCTCAATAAATTCTTCCTGTCTACACTCCCTTAGAGTTTTGTTTTACTAAGATTGAGCCTTAATGTTCAGCTGCTTCTACTACTTTCTTTTTCTTGCCCACCAAATCAAATCTTCTCCCAAACCACATCTTTCATGGTCTTTAATATCTCTCATTATTTGTTCTCCCTTTTTCTCTTTTCTCACCTTCACCTTTAAAGTTCCATGATATCCACTTGCTTTGATTTTCATCACTGCTGACCACCAAATTTATCTTCCTGACTCCCATGTTTATATATTTCTGATTCTTTTAATGGGGTATTGCTGCCCAGTCTTTTTTTTTCCATGACTCTGTTTGCATCTTTCTAATTAAATTTCCATCTCTACCACAACACCTAAACATTGTAATAAAACTTTTGCCTGTGTCCTGACGTGCAATAACTCCTGTTTGCTCATCAACCAATAGATTACATAAGCTTCAAGTCCAGCTATTTCTTCATGTTAAAATAGTGATCCTCATTACCAATACCTTCTACAAACTTGTCCCTCCTACCTCTGCAACCTCTTCCAACCCTATGAGCCTCAGATCTATGACCAGTTCAATGGTCATATGGGCAGGTTCAATGGACGAGTGAATCCATCTTGAGTTCTCTTGGTCTAAAATTCTGAAATTTCCATGTTAAATCTCTCCACCTTTAAATCAGTCATTAAAAAAAAATCACTTTTTTGGTTAGGTTTTTGGTTATATGTCCTAATATCTCCTATGTGGCTCAGTACTAAATTCCCGTGTAATACATTTAGTATGTTAAAAGTATTATAGGTGTTGTCACACAGAGGGTGAGAGTTTAATACTAATTTACATTGATTGAACAGAAAGAATACCTTCCTTGAATTCTTGGGAAAAAAAACCTTCTGTTAAAAAGAATTGCAAAGTACTTGCACAGGAATGTATCACTCCTTTTGGAATAACTGCAGCTGTTAATTTGCTTTGTTAAAATTGGATGAGTAAAGAAAATAACTTATTCAATAAATCTCTATTTTGCAATTGGGACATTGCTTTTTCCACAAAGAAGGACTTTTCAGCACCACATTTAGTTGAGGGTTGTTTGGCATGCAGAGATCCAAGAAAGAGGAACCAGAAAGGGATATTGAATTATATCTGTAGAAAATAGTATCAATAAGATGAGAGGTTTAATGTTTTGAAAAGTGAATGTAGATACTTCAATGTCTTAAAGGTTGTCTACTATTGTACATGCTTTCTCTTAGGATGAGTGTACAGACAATTCGAAATGTTTTCAGCATTGAAAATGGCTACCGTCTGAATGATGACCAAATTGTGAACCATTTCCCAAACCATTATGAGTTGACAAGGAAGGACCTTATGGTAAAGAATATCAAGCGCTATCGCCGGGAGCTGGAAAGGGAAGCAAGCCCACTTGTGGAGAAGGATGAAAATGGGAAATATGTTCATCTAGGTAAATCCAGAAATTTTAAATACAAAAGTAAGAGTTTGATCTGACCATTGGAGAACGTCTCCACCAATGTTGTAAACAAGGCCATTATCCAATTTACTTTGAAAACATCTGTTACTTGATTATTACTTTAATGTTATCATAACTGCTACCAATTTTTCCTACAAGTTGTTTGTAAAGCATTATTGTTCATGTTCAGATTTTGGCCAACATAGGTCTCAGTACTTCAGTTAACATAGTCCCAAAAAAAATTACCACAAGTTTTATTCATTGTTAAGTGACTGACTCCAGTTTGCACTAAACAATTCTGAATCAAAGTTGACTACTTTGATCACAAGATTAATACAGTGATCTTACACGCTAGGTAAGTTTATTAATTGATCACAGAACTGGTGATGGTAAAATGGTGCCCTTTAAATCTGCCTCTTTGGCCAAAGTTTGGCTACATGTCCTAATATCTCCCTGTGTACCTCAGTCGTGTTCTGTGGAGCTGTATTTATGTTGTTTATTGAAGTAGCTTTAGCATGATCACACATTCTGTTTTTAATGGGACAATCCTTACTGCAAATGTCCCAATGTCTTCTTAAAAAATAGCAAATTGTTTTGTGTTTTCAGCTTCATTCTGTAAATTACATTTCAGAACGAGCCAGTGTTACCAAGTGTTGATTGTTCTTAAAATAAATGACAGGTAAACAATGGGTAGTGTGACATATTAACAGCACATAGTATAAATAACTTCTTGGTAGTACGAATGTAAACCTTACTAAAAACAAATAAAATCAAAACTTTCATCTTACACTCAACAGGACAGGCAAGCAAGAAACCAGGCTTAGAAAGTGAATATCATTTTATACAGCATAAGAAAATAATGCTTTATTTTAGAATAAAGATGCAGAAGGAACTGTTAAACTGAAAAATTCAGACTGGGTAATGTAGACTGTAACAGGATAGAGTGTTGCCATGGGGATTGCAACAGGGATGGATAATCCTCATGACCCTCTTCTCAATGAGAAAGGTATTACATATATACAGTATTAATATGTAGCTTCTAGCGTGTACACTGTGAGCCCAAATAATTATCTTAAACTGTAATTTTAGTATAATCAGGATTATATGCAAATACTGCCCAATAGTAGCATCACATCTCATATTGGATTCAGTATTATGAAGTTTGTAAGTATGGATTGCTTGAGCATAATTGACATGTTGCTCCATTTCTGTTTGATGTGGTTTGCCAGTTCTTGGGATATATGATATATTCTTATTAATTTCAAAATGATTTAGGAATTATATTGTCATGAATATATCTCGAATGACACACAATCCACTACTTCTCTTTAGTAGTAGTGGCAGCAGTTTCTCTGAACAATGGAAATCAGTTCTAAGTACAAAGCATTGCAAAATTAACCAAATGCATTTAAGTTTGATATTTACTCTGGAAATGCTACAGAAACATGCATATACTTCCAATGAAGCACAACAAAAACAATTCAAACTTATGAGAAAAAGATTTCAGTAACTGACAACTGTTATAAGTTAAACATGTATAACACATATTTCAATTGCTCATAGAGTCCCTAGTAACATCAGCATATTTGGTTATACATACACAATAAGGGTGAAAAATTGTAGAGCACTATGTGTTTTGGATTTTTTGGTAAACATAAAAGCTGATAAAATGCTTCAGGGAACCTTTGCTTCACATATTGGACACCTTGGACACAATTTTAGATGTCATGGTTATACATCTCAATTGATTATAAAATTGCCTAGTTCTGATTGTGTGAACTCACTTGAATATGATCTGCTAAAGGTTCATGATGAATTATTATTATTTAGGAACTTGGGTGGTAAAGTGGAGGACATATGGCTTTTAGTTTTCAATTCTGTGAAGGTCTGATTAACTTTTAATAAGGTCATTTTGAACAATGAGTGAAAGTAAAAGTTTCCAAGATACCAAGACTTTAGCTATATGACTAGTAAGCTTCCTGGAGAGGTAATTGCTAAAGTTTTTGAAGCATGGAGTTTTACAACTGAGCAGGGAAGGACCCAGAAACAGGTTCATTCAAATAAAAGGTCTGTAACAGAAGGGGTGCTATTCGTAGCAGTCTCCAAAACAGTCAAAGCAGGGGTGGAGAGAAGTCCTGAATTATAGAGTCATACAGCATGGAAACAGGCCATTCAATCCAAATCCTATACAGAGGAACCTCGATTATCCAAATATCCGAATTTTGGATTATCCGAAGAAGATCTCAAGGTCCCAGTAGAAACATTACATCAAAGAGGTGTTACCAACTACAGTCTACATGCCCAGTCTGAATTTTTCAGTTTAACAGTTCCTTCTGCATCTTTATTCTAAAAAAAAGCATCATTATCTTTTGTGTACACTGATTAAAAGTGAATTCGACTGACTAAAATGCTGCTGAGAACAGTCCTGGACATCAATGGGAGTCCAGGCACCATCTCCAAATGATTGACCTCCCGCCCTCTATCTCTGTTCCCTCACCTTCCCTGAAGTACTACATAGGGGTGTTCTCTGACCCAGATAATCTCTCCAACATTGTCCTGTACAGGACAGAGTGGGACCTTGTGTGTGTGTGCGCTATTTTGAGACTCACCCTCTAAAAGCAGCAGCAGTCTTGCTGTTGGTGCCCAATCCGGAGTTGGTGGCGGGGACAGAGTGTTCGGGGGCACGAATGAAGGGTGGGAGTGGGAGGGGGTGGGGCGCGCAGGGGTCGTGGGGGAAGCATGGTGTGCTGCTACCTAGTTTCCTGAACGGGGAGTGGACATAGCAAGTGCTCACTCTGTCAAATCCAATGAAGTGAAGTAGCGGCGAGGAGAGGCTTCAGCAATACTGCAGGTCCCTTACGCAAAAGTGTGTGTCTGCTCAGAAACAAACCCTGAAATGGAGAGAGGGAGCTAGGCAGGCAGAGTGAGGAAAAAGCAAACTTGAGAAAACTGAGAGTCCCAGAACAGGGGCACTGAATCAGTTATCCACATAATCAATTATCTGAATGAAATAATTTTCAGCTATCTCGCTCAGATAATTGAGATTCCTCTGTACACCAACCAGATATCTCACTATGACGTAGTCCCATTTGTCAGCATTTTGCCCATATCCCTCTTAAATCCTTCATATTCATATCCATCCAAATGCCTTTTAAATGTAATTGTATCAGCCTCATCCACTTCCTCTGGTAGCTCATTCCATACATGCATGACCCTCTGAGTGAAAACGTTGCCCCTCAGGTCCCTTTTTAAATCTTTTAAAATAATCCCAAGTGACAAAAACATGTAGAATGGTTCTGGTCATCCTCATGTTTAACTGTAGAAAGTTAAACCTGCTTTGAGACAATCCCAAGGGTTTGAATCTTTATGCACGTTTGATTAAGACAGTGAGACGGGTATATGTATAGGAAGAGCTTGGAGGGATATGGGCTGGGTGCTGGCAGGTGGGACTAGATTGGGTTGGGATATCTGGTCGGCATGGACGGGTTGGACTGAAGGGTCTGTTTCTATGCTGTACATCTCTATGACTCTATCTCATACTGTTTAATTCAGGAACAAATGTAATGGCTTATTCATGACCATTAAGCAGTCTGACAAAACAAAAGGCTCTGCTTGAAACAACATTGGTGCAAAGATAGAGTTGTGTGTTACTGGCATACAAATGAAACTGACTTCATGCATATAGATAATATAACTAACCATATATGTAAATGAAAAAGAGGATTCTCTGGAAGTTACGATATGGGCATGAGGAATCATTGTTTTATCTCTGACTTGCTTACAGTATGCTCTTGTGCTGGAATGCTGCATTTTGGAGCACACTAATACCTTTTGTTGGAAGAACTGTAAGGACACTTTTGGTTGGGCATCCAGCTTGTGGTTTGGAGAAGGGTACATTCCCTCACTCTATTACCATTCACTCACTTTTGTACCTACTTGAATGCTCAGAGCATCAATGCTTTGCCTTTACTTTTACCAATACTTCTATCCAAATCTTGGCAGCTGGCCATGGTTGTCAACAGTGATCAATAAAGAGGCGAACATATTTCTGTATAAAACTATGCTACATCACACTCTCTTCCATTACTTTTCGTCATTTATATAAATGATTTGGATGTGTGCTTAAGGAGTATAGTTAGTAAGTTTGCAGATTACACCAAAATTGAAGGTGTAGTGGACAGCGAAGAAGGTTACCTCAGATTACAACGGGATCTTGATCAGATGGGCCAAGACATTGGTTAGGGCACTATTGGAATATTGTGTGCAATTCTGGTCTTCCTATCACAAGGATGTTGTGAAGCTGTTCAGAAAAGATTTATAAGGATTTTGCCAGGGTTGGAGGATTTGAGCTATAGGGCGAGGTTGAATAGGCTGAGGCTGTTTCCCTGGAGCATCAGAGGCTGAGGAGTGACCTTGTAGAGTTTATAAAATCATGAGGGACATGGATAGGATAAATAGACAAAGTCTTTTCCCTGGATTGGGGGAGTCTAGAACTAGAGGACATAGGTTTAGGGTGAGAGGGGAAAGATATAAAAAAGACTTAAGGGCCAACTTTTTCACGCAGAGGGTGGTGCATGTGTGGAATAGGCTGCCAGAGGAAGTGGTGGAAGTTGGTAAAATTGCAACATTTAAAAGGCATTTGGATGGGCATATGAATAGGAAGTGTTTGGAGGGACATGGGCCAGGTGCTGGAACGTGGGATTGGAATGGTTTGGGATATCTGGTTAGCATGGATGAGATGGACCGTAGGGTCTGTTTCCGTGCTGTACATCTCAATGACTCTATGACTCGATGTGCTAATCACATATATGCCAAATACACTACATGTGTGTCAACTGAGTGGTCACATCTCAAAGTCTAAGGGGAGTAGTCGTCCATCAAATCAGGAGGAACACCCTTCATACAGGGGATTCCAGCTCAGTAAGGCTAGAGTAGCCTCTGATATTTGTCCAGAGATTGGGAATTATCACACAACTGCTTAAGGTGCTTAGGGCCTTTGGATCTACACCTTTACAGTCAGGGGAGTGGACTACAGTTAGCCCTGTGTTTCCAATGCAACCAGTCCAGGAGTTACAAGTAGACAGTTGGGGCGCTATGTAGATATCAGTTGGGGGTCTGGTCACTCATTGTTTGGGCTGTCTGTCTAAATTGCCCAGGGGTATGGGCTATGGTCATTCCTGGGGATTTGTCACCCAAACGTCATTTGGGTGATAGCAAGATCTAGTGCTGAGGGAGGGAATCTGGGGGAATTAATTGTGGGGATTGGAGGTTGTATGTTGGGATGCAAGGAGGATTACAATTGCTGGGGAGGGCAACTCAACATATAAGGCAGGAAGACAATAGAGCTTTGGAAGGAAAGGCTTAGAGTGAGGGGAAGGCTTTCACAGGGAGGGAATGATGCAGTACTAGATCTGGCATGTTTATTCTATATGCTTATGGATGGGTAGGGTAAAGTGGGAAAATGAAGACAAAGACAGGTTGGGACTTCAGAAATTTCAAAGCCTATGGGTTAACTGGGAGGGCTACTGAGAGGATAGGTGTACATTTGGGTATTCACCAATAGTAATGAGGGGAGCCAGAGAAAGTTGGTTGAGAAGTGACCGCTGTTTCCTTCCATCATGCTGTAGATAGAAAGTGTGCAATGGAGATGAAAATAGTTGGAGCTACCCCTGGAGTGGCTGGGGTAAGTATTTAATTCTGAGAGGGAGAAGGCTTTGACTTGATGTGATGTGAGGCCATTCAAAAAGCAGCAGCATTTTGTTTCTCTACCTCCATCCTATCCATGGAGACAGCCAGGTGCTGGCATGCCCGAGAAAGCAGTGTCTCAATGCCTCGACAGACCTGCCTATTGTTCCCAAGTCTGCTGTACATTTTAATTCAGTCGTGAATTGCTGACACCAGTTGGGGTCTCCTGTAGCTTGAGGCTGTACAGATAGTTGTCTGCGGAGTCCTCAAAGTGTCAGCAACCTGGGCTTTTCTCCCTCTGCCAGCTGTGGAGATGTGCCCCTGATGTATTTACTAAGGAGTGCTCCTGACTCTAGTTTAGATATCATACCCACCGATGTGTCAGGATCTAAGCTGGTGGAAGAGGCAATGTATGTTGGGAAGTCTTATGCATTGTGATAGGTATAAAATGGCTTCAGGACAGACTCGTTGGGTCCTCCTGTACATGTCCTCAGTATCACAGATGCCAGTCTTCGGTCAATTTAATTCACTCAACAAGATATTAAGAAACAACTGTAAGTACTGAATATTGCAAATGCTATGGGCCTTAAATTTGACAACCTTACAGCAATAGTACTAAGGAACTGTGCTCCAGAACATCTTACGTCCTTAGCCAAGCTCGTCCAGTAAAGTCACAAAATCGGCACCTACCTGACAATGTCGAAGATTGTCCTGAACACAAAAAGCAGGACAAATCCTACCCAACTAATTACCAACCCATCAGTCTACTCTTGATCATCAGTAAAGTCATAGAGTCATGGAGATGTACAGCAAGGAAACAGACCCTTCGGTCCAACCCGTCCATGCCGACCAGATATCCCAACCCAATCTAGTCCCACCTGCCAGCACCCGGCCCATATCCCTCCAAACCCTTCCTATTCATATACCCATCCAAATGCCTCTTAAATGTTGCAATTGTACCAGCCTCCACCACTTCCCCTAGCAGCTCATTCCATACACAGACCACCCTCTGCGTGAAAAAGTTGCCCCTGAGGTCT